>NW_015170887.1:2952799-3013226 GCF_001447785.1 Gekko japonicus
TTTCGGTGTGCTGCTGCTGCTGTCCAGTGACAGCAACATTGGTCTTGAGTGGAACTACACTGTTTTCCCACAGTCCTTCACTGCAGACATACTTGTTTTAACCCTAAAATGGTCCCTGGTGGCTTATACTGGTTGCTGTATACAATGCTGCATTTATAGATTTATTTTGTAACATGTATATTTAAATGTATAACATCAATTGCCCTCATAAAAGAAATTACATCCTTTTCCTCTGGTTTTATTACATCTCTTTTCCCCAGGAGAAAAACATTTTCCCTGCATTTTAAAATTATCTTATGGTAACATTTAAAATGTAAACCAACAAACAAATGTGTAAAAAATTAATGCTGCTGATGCTAGTAATTTATGCGCACTTTTTAAAAATCACTCATGGTTTCACTTCGATTTAGTGGACTGGATCCAGCCAGCCCTTTCACTCAATCCCACCCAATTGCACCTCCCATCCCACATGGCTTTTGTCCCTGCAGGTCCTATGACCCCCAGGCACAGCAGCATAGACTGCTTGATGGTCAAAGGGACCCTTCCTCCCCTTTCTCAACAGTGGAAAAGCTGGTTGGATCCAACTCATCTTACACCTGCTTCTGTTTTGTCTTTTTAAATATTTCAAGCAAAGCAAGTTTAAGTTGGTTGTGATGCTCTGTGATGTTCATTTCAGCCTTTGTCACACACTTCAAGTTTTCTACATTCTAGTAATGAACATGCATCTCTTTGGCTTTTAAAAATTTCTTTCCTATACTAATTTTGCAATTTGAAGAATGCTTTCCTGGGAGTAAACCCTATTGAATAGGCCAGAGTAGGATTATGAATAGGCTTGTTTCAGATTGCTCTCTGAATCGGATTTCCACCCCACAAAACTTTTCCTGTTCTACTTAAAGCATGTCAGTGTGTGTGTATGTGACTTGGATGTGACTTGGATGCCCTCTTTCCTTGCTTTTGGCATTTCCTCATCTTTTTACAGGTGTGCTATGTCCAACTTAATTCTTCAGTTACCTGTGGTCTATTGTGCAATTTTCATATATGAATTACTTTCTCTTTGGCAATATACATTATTTTGGAAATACATATGGATTTTTTCCTCCTCAGATTTCTTTCTCCCCTTGCATACCATGGTGCCGCTTTGTGTTGGCTGTTATTAAAACTGTATTTTTCATATCACTCTCTTTGCTGTTGTATTCTTGCCTTTTGGGGTATGCAAACACCTTTTTACGTTTTTGTAACAACTTATTGATTTCTCTCACTTTTGTATTGCTCAGCAATGCTTCCCTTGGCTTCCTCTACCTGTACTGTATGAATCTTTTACATAAGTATTGTGTTCATTCTTTGACAATCAAAGATTTCCTGAGTCTATTTTAGAAACATTCCATTATTTTTGCCTTAAATTCCTCTTCTTTCCCCACACATATTTATGTCGCTCTGCTCTTGTATTGGCATTGTTATCTTAAATTGAATTGAACACCTTCTCTCACCTTCTTTCTTTTTTTCTTTCTTTTTATTTTTAAGCATTTTATTTATAATTTTTTCCAATACCCTACATTGGGTAATATATACACAATATTTTACAACAACAACAACAACAAAAACAACTAATGGAGTCATGTATAATATTATATACATTGATTTCTGTCTATCCAAGTATAAAATTTTGTCCATCTACGGTTAAACAACACATCATCTCTACTTTGTAGGATTGTGGTTAGTTTGTCCATTTCTATCACATCTAGTATCTTGTGTATTAATTATTTTTTAGAGGGTATGCCCTCTTGTTTCCAATATCTGGTGAAAAGAATACGTGCTGCTGTTAATATATAGGTGATAACATATTTATCATCTACCCTGTAATCATCAGGTACCATATTTAACAGAAAGAGTTCCGGAGATAATGGTATATCTATGTCTAGAATTTCTGAAATACGTTTTTGTACTTTATGCCAATAACGTTGTGAAATGTTACATCTCCACCAATTTTAGAAACATTCCATTATTTTTGCCTTAAATTCTTCTTTCCCCACACATGTTTATGTCGCTCTGCTCTTGTATTGTTATCTTAAATTGAATTGAACACCTTCTCTCACCTTCTGAGAGGGGTGATGAAATTTCATTTATTAAAATATTTTATATTTTCCTGTGTTTTGGTCTACAAATCACCACACATTTAAAATATATCACTTGCCCCAAAAAGCCAGTGTACAATAATATAAAAATGTTTTAAGGTGTTAAAGGCCGAGGGGGGGGGGAATACCCAAAGCGAAGCTGGATCTATAGTGAAATTAAAAGAGGGGATCAAATTAATTACATCAGATTAAAGCCAGGATTCAAGTCAACACCAATAGAATTAAAATGGGGTCTCCAGTTAACTGTATCCGATTAAAAGGCTCTCTTCACCAGTTTATGGAAGGTTAACAAAAGTGATGACAAATGAGCCTTTTGTGAACAGGAATTCCATAATCTCAGCAGTGCCACTGAGAAGACGTTGTGAAGCATTGCTGTCCACTCAGCCTCTGAAGGTGATATGATGAGGAGCTTTCAGGGTCCCTCAGTCTAGATCAGGGGTAGCCAAACTTGCTTAATGTAAGAGCCACATAGAATAAACATCAGATGTTTGAGAGCCGCAAGACATGAACAAATATTACACACACGTTTTTATTGAAAAAATATGCAAATTTGCTTTTTATTAACATTAAATAAAAACACAAGGGTATTGATAATGATATTTATTTGTCCAGGAATATTCATTTGTTTGCTAATGATATTTATTTGTCTAAGAGAGAGAGGTGGAAAGAAAGAATGAAAGAGGTGGAAAGAAAGAGAGAAAGAGAAAGTGAGAGAAACGAAGAAAGCAATAAATGGGAGGGGGGAAGGAAGAGAGAGAGGGAAGGAAGGAAGGAAGGAAATAGAAGGGGGGAGGGAGAGGTGGAAAGAAAACAACTTAACTTTAAATGCATCCTCCAAGCCCCCCCCCCAGTTGGCTTGGAGAAGGGATTTAAAGAGACAAATGCTTTCTACAAGCTGGGGGGGGGGAGGTTGAGAATGCATTTAAAGTTGAAGTTGCTCTCTTTCTCTGCTCCCTCCCACCTCAAGCCTACCCAGGGAGGGGAACAGTGCCTGGGGGAGGGAAGACCCATTGGGGTGCCGATTGGGGAGGCATGCCTCCTCTTCACTTCCCCAGCCACCCTACTGGGAGCCGCACAATATGTGTGAAAGAGCCACATGTGGCTCCCGAGCCACAGTTTGGCCACCCATGGTCTAGATTTTTTCCATGAGTGGACAGCCTTATTTGGGAAAAGACATTTTTTTCAGGTCTTCAGAGTATGTGAAACCAGATATGGCTTGGTAACTGATTGTATTTTTTAAACCTGGGAGAAATCAACCAATTTTTAGTTTACTCCATTAACTTTCAGAATTGATAGTTCATCTTCCGTCTTCTGGTGCTGCCCCACGTTGGGACTGTCCAGGCCAACTGCGGACATTTTGTTTTCTAGCTAAAAACCTCCAAAGAGGAGTTGTTAGCCGAATTGCTCCAAAAAGGAAACAATTGGTACAGTTTTTAACTTCGGGAACAACCGTCTTTGTTTACGGAGGATGGCACTGATTCTGAGGTCCCCAATAAGAGACTGAGGCAGACTTCTTAATAATAACAATTGTTTACTAGCACACTTCACACAGTAAGCACACAACAACCACAACACACAAGAACTAGGAAATAGAGAGAGAATAATTAAGCACAGTTGCAATTTGCAGGTAACGTTGGTTGATGCTTTGGGGTATAATTACCTGGCTGCTTCTGCGTGGCTCCAAACTTCAAGCGAAGGGGTAAGGATGGGGAGAAAATGGAAAAGAATAGCGAATGGACTCAGACCAGCTAAGACCACGTGCTAAGAAGTTCTAGCTGTGCACTGCTAGAACAAAGAGAGGGATGGGAAGGATTTGGGATAGAAAGCTGGATTGAAGGGTAAAGCAGGTTAAATAGAGGACGTAGTTTGAGAGCGCTGGTGGGTTTCAGGTAGAATGCTCAAGAGAGCGAACTGGAGGTGCGTTCCTGATTATATCAAACAGGGTCAGGGGAGGAGCTGGGGCCAGGAGACCTCCCCTGTGACGAGGTGTTCTGTCATAGCCAAGAGGTCTGGGATTGGCTATTGTAATTCTCTGGGAGGGCTTGGAAACTGGAGGGCAATTTGAGATCTAGTGACTAACTCAATCAAGACACCTGGGCTAGGGGTATTCGCATGTAGATGTATGACTCATCGCCATGAGGCCAGGTTGAATAGAGAGTCTTTGTGAGGACGTGCTGTCCGTTGGTGCGAGGGGGAGGGGGGTTTCAGGTATGTGACCAGGTGGCTGGTTTGAAATGGAGTCTGCTGCTTTTGTGTGACCATGTGCTTGGAACAAAATGGAGTCTGCTGCTTGCTGTGGCCGTGTGCTTAGAACAACATTGCGTTTGCTGGACATGGGAACACCTCAGGAATAGCAACCATAAGAGGAAACAGTGTCTCTGGTATGTATCCTATTGGGAGCTCACAGCATGTCAGTTTCTGGCACAGTCTGTCATTGGCACACTTCATCAGGTACAGCGATGGCACACTTCATCAGGTACAGTAACTCAGTTCATAAAAACACCATGGCAGGCGTGCAGGCTTACAGAGTGCCCTCCCCCTTTTGGAGCTGGCACATGCACCCAATGTGTTACATGCTCCAACTGGTGGGCGCCCCTTTCCCTCAGTTCCATTTTTGCCACCGCGAGGATAGAAAGCTTTTTTAACATACTCTGTTTCTTCTTCGTCATTCTGGAAAGATCTCTTCCTTTGTTCATGGGAGATCTCCTCTGCAGGCTTGAGAGTCTGTGTTCACCCTTGTGCCTGGGGAAACTTGTATAATGGCATCGAAAGCACTATTCAAGAAATGTTCCAAGTGTGGAACAAAGATGTCTCATAGTGATGAACATGAGCTTTGTCTTCTGTGTTTATGAGAGGCCCATAATGTTGGGGCTTGGTCAGTTTGCCAGTGCTTTGGGGTAGTGGCTAGGAGTGTGGAGAACCAGGTTTGATTCCCCACTCTTCTACATACAGTGGCTGGAGTAACCTTGGGTCAGTTACAAGTTGTTTCAGAGCTGTTCTCTCAAGAGCAGTTCTTGTAAGAGCTCTCTCAGTCCCACCTATGTCACAGAGTGTCTGTTGTGGGAAGGGGAAGGGAAAGGAGATTCTGAGACTCCTTTGGGTAGTGAAGGGTAGGGTATAAATCCAATCTTTTCTTCTCTCTCGTATGCCCAAAATTTGATCTGACAGAGCCTCTCAACTAGGCTGCACTGTGGGAGAAGGCCTTGTCCTCCTCAGTTCCAGCTAAAACAACCCCGAGTTTGAGGCTGACAAGCTTGGGTTTGCCACCTCTGGCTCTGATTTCCAAACTGTGCTCCAGAACCCCTTCAGTCCAATTGGTTCCAGCAGGTCCGACTGCTAGAGAGCCCTGCTTTCTCCAAAGTGGGCCACTTCAGTGTCCCAGAATCAGAGTTTGGTCGAACTCGTTCACCTCTTCCACAACTGTCAACTAAGGTCCAATCTCACTCGGAACATCCTGCAAAAAGCACAAAAAGGCAAAATGCAAGGATAAGACAGGTCATATATGTGCAACTGATGTGTGAGCTATTGCCTGAGGTCCTGGATCCAGACTGAGATGTTTCCCAGTTCCTCCTCGTACTCCATCCCCTCACTTGGCTTCATTTATGGACTCTGTGGCTGATGATGATCACTATGAGATTCCTGCAGGGCAACTTCTATCACCAGAACCTGGATCCCCACTTTCTTGGTGATCAGGAGGTTCACTGCAGCATAATTATTATATGTTTCCATCCTATTTAGATTGATGGGCCTAACATCACCTTCCGATATTAGAAGAGCATAACTCCACTTCAAGTGAATATATGGAGGACCATTCAGCTATGGTTCCATTTAGATCACCATACCATGAACCAGGGGAGGTGGCTTCAGTGATGTCTCATTGCAGTTCCGAGAGTACATTGAACCCGTCCCTGGATGATACAGTAGGTGATCCAACTCCCTTGTCTCCCAGTGAGGACCTATTGCCTCTATGGGGAGCAGATGATGAGGATGGCAAAGGCCATTGACATTGATGTACCTACCTTCGGACAACCACCCAATAGATAGAATTTTGATAGCCATCTGTATTTTGACACACCGGGCATAGTGGCATTTCTGAACTTAGAAGGCTTATCTGACCTTAAAATCCTGATTTGGCAAAAACCAGCCTCCATTCAAGCCACTCAGTGAAAGATAGAGAACCTGTACAGTGTGAAACAGGACTCCTGCCAGTATCTATCCACTCATCCTTTGCCATCTCCATTAATTACAGAAGACATGCAGGCATGACAATGGCTGGGTCAACCTTTCTCCCCAACAGACAGAGAAAGCCATCATTTGCATACTCTGGGGAGAAAATTTTACTCTTCATCTGCACTTAATTTCCGCACAGCGAATTACCAGACTATTATGGGAGGATATCAACTCTTCCTCTGGGAAAGTCTTTCACAATATTTAGATAAATTGCCAGAGGAATCTAAGTCCCTAGTAAAGCTTATTCAAGCAGAAGCCATAAAACTTTCCAAACAAGGAATCTACCCTGGGAAACATTCTGCTGATGTTGCTGCTAGATCTGTGGCATCTGCCATAGTTATCTGATGACACTCATGATTGAGACTTGTTACAAAGTAGAGGAACTACCTTTTGAGAAATATACTCTCTTCTTGCAGTCCACCAATGAATTTTTGTCATCCATAAAAAAGAATCAACAAACGGCTAGGTTGCTGAACGTGTTTACTTTGGCTCCAATCTGAAGGCAGCATGACTTTGCCACCCCATTCTATATGGATCAGAGGCAACACCAATCTACATTCATGTACCCTCAATACCTGTTCCAGTCACCTACCTTTCTGAAAAGAAAGGGCACAATGTGACCAAGACCCTCTCAGCAGAACCCTCAGAGGGACCAGGGACCACAGTTACCAAAATTCTGACTATCCGTCCTGGTGGTCAGGGATACTCTTAGTTTTAAAGATAGGTTGGCACATCTTCTGGAGTTTTGGTGCCAAGTTACTTCAGATAATTGGGTGCTGTCGATAGTTCATGACAGTTATAAATTAGAATTACTGGCCCAACCTCCCTGTCACCTGTAGTGATCGTAGCAGATAACCCTTACTCAGAGCTCATGGTTAAATTAGAAGAGCTCCTTTAAAAAGGAGCAGTTGAGCAGGTCCCTGAAGGGCTTGATTCCAGGGGCTTTCATTCCAGGTTTTTCCTAGTGGATAAGAAGGATGGTGGATGCAGACCTATTTTAGATTTGAGAAAATTAAACACGTTCTTGAAAATTGCAAAGTTCAGAATGGTTTCACTTTCTTCTGTAATTGAGTTTCTTACCCCTGGTGTATGGTTCACAGTTCTTGATTTAAAAGATGCGTATTTTCACATCTCTATCCACCGATCTCACAGAATGTTTTTATGTTTTAGGTTAGGTTCCCAAGTATTCCAGTACATGTCCCTGTCATTTGGTCTGGCAACGCCTCCTAGGGTTTTCACCAAATGTATGGCTGTAGTAGTAGTGCACCTACATACACAAGGTTGCTCTGTATTCCCATATCTAGATGACTTGCTTCCTGTAGCCCACAGTCATGAAGTTCTGAAAGACCAGGTACACCATATTATTGCCATCTGTAACAGTTTGGGCTTAATGATCAATTGTGAAAAGTCCAGACTCAAATCTTTTCAGAAGGTACAGTTCATTGGTGCCTCCCTCGATGGGTTTAAGCGCTGTGTTTTTTTACCTAAGGATAGAACCCAGAGCATTAAGGCGGTGGTGTTAAGCTGTATTACGAAACATTGGCAACCAGTAAGGGCCATTCAGCAATTTCTATGTGTGATGGCCTCAACAACTGCTGTAATTCTATTAGCAAGGCTACACATGAGGAGTTTACAGGTCTGGTTTGTTAGGAAGTATGACCCTCCTGATGCTATTTCTCTGTACCTAGAGTGATAATCCGGTCCATACATTGGTGGTTAGAAGACACAAATTTATTTTCAGGGGTTCAGTTTGGGTTCTGGGTTTCCCAAGTCACCCTGATCCTGGATGCATCTTTAATAGATAGCCTTTGGTGTCATGTTCCTTATCTGTGTTCACTAAAAAAAGTAGCTTTTTTGGTGGCAATCACCTCAGCCAGAAGAGTTAGTGAAATGGCAGCACTTTGGGTGTAGTTTGGTGTAGTGGTTAAGTGTGCGGACTCTAATCTGGGAGAACCGGGTTTGAGTCCCCACTCCTCCACTTGCACCTGCTGATGTGACCTTTGGTCAGTCACAAGCTCTGGCACAGCTGTCCTTGAAAAAGAGCAGTTTGTGTCAGAGTTCTCTCAGCCCCACCCGCCTCACAGGGTGCGTGTTGTGGGGAGTGGAAGGGAAAGGAGTTTGTAAGCCGCTCTGAGACTCCAAGTGAAGGGCAGGGTATAAATCCAATCTCTTCTTCTTCTTCTTAAAATATTCAGTAAAAGAGTGGTTTTACAGCTGAGCTTAGGTTTTCTTCTAAGACTAGTGTCTAAGTTTCATTTGGTGAAGGAAATTGTATTGCCAATCTTTTCCCCCCAATCTGGTCTCATGTGCTGAAAAAGCCTTACACACCCTTGACCTTAGGAGAGCCCTTTTATATTATTTAGAAAGAATGAGGCCTTGTCATAAAGATAAAGCATTGTTTATTTGCTACTGGGGCTCCAAAAAGGGAAAAGCTGCTTCAGCCCAGTCCATATCTAGATGGGTGGTAGCCACCATTCAGTCCTGCTACAAGGTAGCTGGGAAACCATACCAGCTTGATGTTAAAGCACATTCCACATGAGCACAGGGATTGTTGGCTGTGTTTCATCAACGCGTACCCCTTCTAGACATCTGTAAAGCAGCGACATGGTTGATGAAGGACACGTTTGTGAGGCATTCTGTGCTGGACCAGCAAGCAAGAAGAGAAGCAAATGTGGGAAAGGCCATTCTTCAGGCTTTATTCCAGTGAGAGACTCACCCCACCTCCTTCTGGTGAGCAGCTCATGAATGGTCCCAATGTGGGGCTGCACAAGAAAATGGAAGATGAAAACAGAGTTGCACTTACCTGTAACTATTGTTCATTGACATCTTCTGTGCAAATACACATTCCCTCTCTCCTGCCCCACTGTGAGCTCTCACGTGGCTTATTGTGGCAAAAAAGAGAAGAGTGTGGGCACTTACAACGGCTCAACAGGAACTGAGGGAAGGGGTGCATCACCGTTGTAGCATGTGCTGGCTCCGAAAGGGACAGGGCGCCCCCTCTTTGGAATCTTTTAGCTAGAAAACAAAATGTCCACAACCAACCTTGCAGGCACAGTCCAAATGTGTATCTGCACAGAAGCCGTTGATGAACAACAGTTACAGGTAAGTGCAACTTTGTTTTCATCTTCCATCTTCAGTGCAGCCCCACATTGGGATTTTAGTGAGCTTCTCACAGCATATATATACTTTAACACTCAAAATCACAGCTTTCATTTCTCCTTATTTAATTTCCTTTAATTTATTTCTGACTATTAATAATGGCAGCTTTCCTAATTTGTTTTCCTTATCTATGTTTTCTAACTGCTAGGTTTTGATCAATCCATTTCTTTTTCTACCGTATACAATGTTTAAACTTGTTTTCCTTTTCCTAATTTTGCTGTTACTCTCTGTGTTTTGCATGACTTTTCCATTTTTACCATGGTCTGCTTCCTACTTTTTAGCCTTCTGCTATGTTTTTCCTTCTCAAAGTCTTAGAATTTTAGTATGTTGTCTTTCACGGCCGGAGTTCATTAATTGCTGTAGGTATTCCGGGTCATCTGGCCGTGGTCTTGGCATTATAGAACCTGACGTTTCACCAGTAACTGTGACTGGCATCCTCAGAGGTATAACACAGAAAGATGGAGTATTCTCTGTGTCAAGGTGAGAAGAAAATGATAGGCAGGTAATTTATATTTACTCCAGAAGGTGGGGTAGGGCTGAGTCATTATCTTGTAGGAGTTCCCCAGGCTATGAACATGCTAATGGAGGAGCTTCTTAAGGAGGTTCTTTTGTATATGGATTGTTTCCTGAGGAAGTTCCCTGTTTCCTGAGGAGGTTTTTTTGTATGTGGATTGGCTGTTGAACTTCTAATCTTATCTGTAGTGCTATTGTCAGATGTAGAGTCTTTTGTGTTTTTCAGGACAGGAAGCCATGCCCTATTTATTTTTAAACTCTCTTCTTTATTGTTGAAATTATGTTTATGTTTATGAATTTCAATGGCTTCCCTGTGTAATCTGACATGGTAATTGGAAGTGTTGTCCAGTCTTTCAGTGTCTTGAAACAAAATAATGTGTCCTGTTTGAGTTAGGCTATGTTCAGCCACTGCTGATTTTTCAGGTTGGCCAAGTCTGCAGTGTCTTTCATGTTCTTTTATTCTTATCTGAATGCTATGCTGTATGGTCCCAATGTAAACTTGTCCACAACTGCATGGTATGCGGTATACTTCTGCAGAAGTGAGAGGGTCTCTTCTGTCTTTTGCAGATCGTAGCCTCTGTTGTATTTTTCAGGTGGGTCTGAATACTGTTTGTAGGTTGCGTTTTTTCATAAGTTTTCCCATCTGATCAGTGATTCCTTTGATATATGGCAAAAACACTTTTCCTGTGGGAGGCTGGTTTTCCTCAGTTGTTTGTTTTACCTTTGGTTTAATCGCTCTTCTGATTTCATTCTTGGAGTAGCCATTTGTTTGAAGTGCGCGATTTAGATGATTTAGTTCGTAATTGAGAAAGTGCGGTTCACATATCTGTCTTGCACTGTCTACTAATGTTTTGATTATGCCTCTTTTTTGCTGAGGGTGGTGATTGGAGTTTTTGTGTAAATAACGGTCCGTGTGAGTTGTTTTTCTGTAGACCTTGTGACCTAATTGAAGGCTAGTTTTGTGGATGACCATGATATCTAGAAATAGGAATTTTGGAATCTGATTCAGTCTGTAACAATGAGGGTTGCCAAGCTTCAGGTGGGGCCTGGAGATTTCTTGCTGTTACAGTTGATCTGCAGGTGACAGAGATCAGTTCACCATCAATCTTCTATGCAGGCCCACATGGGGACTATGTGCGAGCAGGCCTGCCATTGGATAGGTCTTTACACTTAAAAGCCTTTGGGGCACTGTGTGCCAGAGCCAGAAGCTTGTTCCCGCTCAGGGACCACATGCTCCTGTGCAGCAGTGCCCCCCCCAGTTCCTCTTTTGCCACCAAAGGAGAAGGTTATGCTTTTCAGAGTTTCCACCTATAGTCGAGATTACTTGTTCCAGATTGTTGAAGGTACTCTGGCTTCTGAGTCTTTTCCATAGCTCACAAGGCCCTTTTCAATAAATGTTCCTGTATGGGGCGAAGATGACCCAAACTAATGAACCTCTCATGACCTCTCTCTGTTTTGTTTGGGTGAGGGGTATAGTGCCTCCACATGTAAGGCCTGCTCATACTTTACCCCTAAAGCTCAGGGAGATCAAAACTTAAAGCAGCACTGTGGGAGAAAGCCCTTAAAGCCTCGAAGCCCTCATCCAAGTTGGCCCCGGAGAAAGCTCCCAATTCTGCATCTTTGGAATTGATGTGGTCAGCTCTACCTCCTGGAGCCATGTCTCAGAAGATCCAATCTTGGTCACACTCTCCTCCAACTCATTGTGACTGTTTTGAGCCTCCAGTTAAGAAGACTAAGGACAAGACAAAGGAAATACTTAAATTGGCTTCCCAGAGGAGTGGTCCCATCTACAGTCCTGAGCCAACACCAACTGTGCAGGAAAAACCCAGGGCTCCATCACCTATTTCTATCTGAGATGGGGGGGGGGATACAGGCCTACCACATGGCCAGGTTCCACGTGATTCTGATCCAGAGCAAATGGCCATGGTACTGTGGTCTCAGCCCCAACTGCCTATGCAGTGGCCTTCACAGCCCTACATGATGTCTCTGGGATATATGGAGGAATGGGGTGACAATTTTGTGAACCCCAGGGATGCGTGTTTCTACCATTACCCTCATCGGGTGTTGTCGTATCCACCTTCAATGACTGTTGCGTGCAGGCTGTGTTCTCCTGTTCCTGCAGTGAGGGGAGAAGGGGCAGTGATTGAATCCGATGGGTCTGACACAACATCAGATATGAGTCCAGATGAGAGGTTAGGCGAGCCATCTCTGACAGAGGATCTCTGAATGTTTGGAGAACAGATGATTTATAAGGCCCAGTCGCTCACACAAACTCAAAGATATGACACTGAGTCACCTTTATCCAGAATCTCCCATGATTATTGCTTTCCCGGTGTTGGAGGGCCTTGGGGACCTCATGCAGGAACTGTGGCAAAAACCTGTGTCTCTCCAGCTTTCCTCATGAAGGGTAGAACATTTTTATAAGATCAAAAAAGAGTCATTTAACTACCTGATGACTCATCCCCCACCATCCTCCTTGGTGATGGAGGAGATGCAGCCGAAGGGCCACCAGGCCTACCACTGTGCTTCCACAGCTAGAGAGGGGGAGAAAAATGGATGTCCTGGGTCAGAAATTATATTCGTCAGCAGTGCTAGGTTTCAAAATTGCTATCTATGAAACCATTATGGCTGGTTATCAGCTCTTCTTATGGGAGAGGATTCTTCCATTCCTGGAACTCCGGCCTGAAGATAAGCATCCCCTTGTTAAAGTTCTCCATATTGAGGCCATTAAACTGTTGAAGCAGCAGATGAATGCAGGGTACGACATTCTGCAGATTCGGCTGCATGGTCCATGATGAGTTCCATCATACTCAGACACCATGTGTGGTTAAGATCTACAGTGTTGCCTATGGAGACCAGGCTTAAAGTTGAGGACTTAACCTTACAAAGGTTCTTCTAACATGGATGAGATGCTTTCCCTGATAAATAAAAACAAGCAGACAGCTAAGTCCCTAGGAGTGTCACAATTGTCCTTGTCCCAGCTGAAGCAGAGGTCATTTGTGAGACAGCCCTGGCATCTGTATCAAAGAGACTATAACTTTTCTGGCTTCTCGGGGTCTCAGTATCCTACCTCTAAGCCATTTACCCCACAGCAGGGTTACCATGGACATAAAGGTTCCAATTGACCTAAATGGAACCAGCAACCACCCTTTTCCAGAGAGGCAACTTCATCCCAGAAGTCATCCTTCTGACTAGGATCATTGTGAACCCCTGTTAAATTCAGGGACAGGCTAGCTCAGTTTTCTATAGCCTGAGAGGCTATCACCTCCGACGAGGGTTTTTTGTCCATAGTTAGATTTGGTTACAGATTAGAATTTAAGTCTATTCCCCCTTAGTCTTTAAGGGGATCCAACCAAGCAGTTTTGGGTCTTGGCCAGGGTTTGGCCTCCCTAATTGACAAGGGCACCATTGACAAGCTTATGGGGTCTCAGGCATCTGAGGGTTTCTTCTCTCATATGTTCCTAGTAGATAAGAAAGACGGGGGAGTTAGACCCATTTTAGAACTCAGAAAATTCGACTTTTTTCTTCATCTTTTAAAGTTTTGTATGGTGTCCATTCCTTTGATTTTACAATTATTAAAATTTAATTGTTGGTTCATTGTTATTGATCTGAAGGATGCCTATTTTTGTATTTCAATCCACGCTCAACACTGCAAGTTCTTACATTTTTCATGTGGAGAATGAGTTTTCCAGTATACTGTCCTACCCTTTGGTCTAGCCACTAAATCCAGGGTATTCTCAAAGTGTTTAGCCCCAGTTATTGCTTACCTTTGTATGCGGGGTTGCCATATATTCTCTTACCTAGATGATAAACTACTGGTGGTAGATTCTAAGGATCGATTGTTGAGTCATTGTACTCTTGTCCTGGAGACCTGTCAAAGGTTAGAACTCCTTGTGAACTAATCACGATTAGTCCCATCCCAGAGGGTACAATTTATTGGAGCTATGCTGAATTCTCTAGTGGGAAAGGGTTTTCTCTCTCCTGAAAGGGTACAGGCCATCTTTGCCTTGGTGAGACAGTTCAGATCTCACTGGTTCCAACCAATTCAGGAAATTCTGCACCTTTTGGGATGTATGGCTTCTACCACTGCAGTCCTGCTTGTGGCTAGGCTATAGATGTGATACCTGCAGCTCTGGTTTCTGTCTTGTTATAGAGCTGGGTTCATGCATTATGGACAGATCTTCTGTTCCCACACCTGTCATGTGTTCTTTATTGTAGTGGTGTTCTGTGGATAATTTATCCTGGGGGATTTCCTTTGGAGTTTCTGAACATGAGGCCATCCTTACTACGGATGCTTTGCTCTTGGGTTGGGGCACCCACTATGAGAGATTCTTGGCTTGAGGCACTTGGTTAGAAGATGAGAAGCTGCTGCACATTAATATTTTAGAATTCTGACCAATCTATTCTTGTCCAAATGGACAATACTTTATTTAAACAAGCAAAGGGGTCCAGAGGTCTATGTCAGGAAGCTTCCCCTTGCATGGGACAAGGCAGTGAAGCTCAGTGCTTCCATTAAGGTAATCCACAGCCCTGGGAGTTTAAACATAGAAGCCGACAGATTGAGCAGGTTTGGCACACTTTCCCATAAATGGCCCATAAGGCAACTTACCTGGAGCAGCTTTTTACCCACTGGGAGGGGGGTATAAGTGGAAGCAATTTTCCCGCTAGTGTGGTTAGAGGGACATGTCACCAGGTAATGCCCTGTTGCAGGCCATATTTGATTATTTATTACACCCGAAAACTAAGGGTCTGGCATTTTTCTCTTTGAAGGTCTACCTGGCTGCTATCTCTTGCTATCTCAAGGCCATTGAGGGAGGATCGGTTTTCTCCCATCATTTGTCCAAGAGGTTTGTTAAGGGGCTAGGTCATCTTTGCCTGCCCAAGAATCTTTTAATGCCCCAATGGTCTCTGTTGTGTTAGCACAGTAAATGATCAGTCCTTTTAAACACTTTGCTACCTACTCTTCAGCAGAACTTTCTATGAAGGTGTGTTTCTTAGTGGCTGCTACCTCAGCCAGGAGGGTGAATTAGTGGCTCTTCAGATAACCCCCCCATTTCTTTCCTGACAGGGTAATCCTTTGCCCTAGTCTTAGGTTTCTTCCTAAAGTAGTTTCCAGATTCCATCTAGCCCATGTTTTTCCTTCACCAAACTCTGAAAATGAGTGCTCGTTGCATTCTTTAGATGTTAGAAGGGCATTGTTATTTTACCTCAAGAGAACCCTGAAGGTTTGCAGGGATAGAGCCCTGTTTGTTTTAGTGGCCCTCAGAGAGGTAGGAGCGTGTCATCTCAGACCCTTGTCTGAGCCATTGTCAGGGCCATTAGGGAGTGTTATGACCAGGCCAGATTACTATGCCAGTTGAACAATCATACCCATTCCACTAGGGCAATGGCTTCTTCGGCAGCTTTCCTGGATGGAGTGCCTGACAGAGATCTGCAGAGCTGCCACCTGGTCATTGGCAGACACATCCATCTGTCACTATGCTTTGGATCTGCAGGTGAGACATGAGGCTCAAGTGGGCAAGGTAGTTCTTCATTCACTGTTCAAGTGACAAGAGCATGCCCCACCACCTGGTGAGTAGCTTGCTAGAATCCCCATGTGGGACTGCACAGATGATCAATGATGAAAACAAAGTTGCACTTACCTGTAACTGCTGTTGATTAAGTATCTTCTGTGCAGGCACATATACCCTCCCTCCAGCCCCGTTGCATGCTCTGGCTTTGGCAGCACTAGAGGTAATGAGGGTGGGAGCGGTACTACGCAGGAGCACGTGGTCTGGGGGGGGGACAAGCTTCTGGCTCTGGCACACAGTGCCCCCTGGAGGCTTTTTATCTGATGGCAGGCCCGCTCATGCACAGTCCCCATGTGTGCCTGCACAGAAGATACTCAATGGACAACAGTTAAAGGCAAGTGTAACTTTGTCTTCCTCTGGAAAAAATGGTTGCTTTGGAGTAGACTCTATAGCATGGTACCTTGCTGACATCCCTCCTGCCTCCAAACCCTACCATCCCCAGGCTCCACTCCCAAAATCTCTAGAAAGTTCCTAACTCAGAGCTGACACCCCTAGTAACCATCCCATTTCTAACACAATTATTATTTCTTCCCACCAGCTAATGTCTGTCATTTTTCAAATGTTCTAATCTTTGCCCCAGCCATTGTATGCATGTCCTCATATTTACCTTTTCTTTCCCAGTGCTGTTGTTTATCCCTATGCACATATTCAAAATGCAGATGTGCATAGTTCCACCACATCCTTGGTAGAAGAGGTGCTTCAGAAGAAATTAGGGGGCATCACCTTGGTGCTGGAAGGGAGCATCCATTTGGAAACAACTGCCTTCATCATAGGATAACACATTTTGTGATTGGCCCCAGATCCTATTGTAGCCATTTTATGTTTGGCCATCTCCTCTCAGTAGCCATTTTGTAGTGACACTCAGTAACTGTTCTCAAAATTCAAAGGATACACAGTACCAACAAAGTGAAGGATCCCTGCTTTAATACAATAAGTTTGCTTTTGAAACCCAAAATCAAAGGCTAATATTGGATTGGAATCTGTGGCGACAGTATGTGTATGGGAGCAAGAAGGGAAGGGGCTGGTATCCCAGCGAAATGCAAACAGCACTTTCTGAATGCATTTGCAAATATTCCCTAAGGAAATAACAACCCAGAAAATATGTTTGGTTTGTTTATCCAATAAATTGCTGTTTAAAAAAGGGGGAGAGCCAAAGAGATTAAATCACTTGGCTGTGGTCCAGGTCAAAGATAAAAGCTGCAAAGCAGCATCCGCCAGGACAGCCTTGGTATCTGCAGAGTCCAGGGCAACTAGGAGGGAGCCTTTTAGTATGGCACTCTGAGCTGGTAGAGACTTGCTGGCCTGATGGGAAACAGAGGAAAATGCAGTAGGTGTTGCTGTCTGAGTCACTGCATTCACCAGCAGGAAGCAGATTCTGTACATGAAGGCTCTGTGCTTGGTCAGGTGGGGCTTTGGGAATGCTGTGACCAACAGCTGTTTAGTAGGTAGGATTGTTACTTCTAAGTCCTGGAGAGGGCTCCTCTGGTACTTTTAAGAGGAGCACGTAAATGAGAATGTCATCTAGTCCAATGTACCACATCATTGTTGCACAGTGAAAGGAAAATAACACATCATTCAGGAAGCCCTGCAACATCAGTGACACTGAAGCTAATACTTTTGCAGAGCTTTCTACTGGTGAAGTGAGGAAGACCTTTGTCCTGCAGACAAGGGCCAAACATAGTTTCTTGGGGTCCTGTACACTGTTACAACACCCACACCCAAACCCCATACATGCAATTTCTTGAGTAATCAAAGGTAGATTTTGATTTCTGAAATACCATATAGACTGTATTATGCAAATAGACTTGTATGTGGCTCCCTCTTCTCCCTGCTCCTGCTAAAGTGTATCAGTTTCCACTTCCCATAGTACTTTAGCCCTGCCAAATAAAATGTCTGTGCTGCTGAATGTTGCCCTGCCAAGATTCACAGATACTTATAACTCTTTTCCTGAAACTCCCTCATTAACTGTCCTGAAACTTTCTGAAACTATCAGTCCTGAATAGGGTTGCCAGGTACTTTGCTCTCACTGGTGGGAGGGTGGGAAGGAGCTTTCCGGGGGGAGGGCAGGGTGACCACCACACACAACGTCCTCGACGTGATGACATCATGCAAAAATGATGTCATTATGCCAGGGACCATAATGTTTTGCCCAAAATACCAGAGTGTTGCTGTGCGACGTCCCTGACATGATGATGTCACTTCCACATGATGTCATCATATTGGGGGCATTGTGACGGGTCATGGCTGTTGTGGGTGGGGCTTCCACCCCACCGGCCAGTTGTCCGGTAGCAGTCAGGAGCCCACAAAATTAGGATATCCCCTGCTCCCAACTGGGGACTGGCAACCCTAGTCCTGAAGGTAACTGGAGGCATACCGGTTTCACCAGAACTTCACCAGGAACCCAGTGTTGCCCCCTTATATCAGAGCTGATCTTCTACAGCTTGGCTAAGGGTGGACTTTAACTAATGGTGGACTTGGCCATCATAGAACAGTCTAGGTGGGCCAGACTGTTTACTGAGTATTTTATACAGGTGGGGATACTAATTTAGTACTCTCAGGTATAATATTTGCACAATCCTGTGGACAATGTATAATTGCACCACTCATAAATGAAATTGCACGAGAAGTACAATTGCACAGCCCATTAGTCAGGTTACACTAGACATAGTATTGCACTGCCTTACAATTAAATTATGCTACACTTTGATCAATTGCACAGAAAGTAATATTGAACAGCTTTATAATTAAGTTGTGTTACTTTATATTTCTTATAGAATTGCATCTACAATCTTTAGTGCCTTAGATTTAATTGTCACTGCACATTGCAGGCTGTCTTGGTGTTTGACTGAGATTTGAGAGGAAGGGGCTGGAAACACCTCTCTCTGGGACGTGAGTCTTCTATCCTCCCTGGCTACATTTGATATAAAAATGCCCTGGCTCATGATAACTCATGGGACAGATCTTGGCACATATCCACCCCTTGAACTGGAAGAAGTTCTTCTAGCCTTAGAAGCTTTCCTCCAACTTAACAGCCACTTGAGTGGAAGGAAGTGTCCTTAGACTGGAGGATGGCTTGAAACTTTCCTCAGTGAAGGGATATGATACATGCAGGAATCTCTAAGCAGGTCCCAGGTTGCTCACCCCTATTCTGTGATGGGACACAGAATAGTGTCTTCTTTCAGGAGTAGTTCATCCCTTATTAACAGTCAGTCAACAATGGATCCCACTTCAGGTCATCTGTCTTGAAGCTACAGGCCTTAGTTTTGTATCCATCTCGTGTTGTTCGTTACGGCACAATCTGACACAGGCTGATTGTATGCTCATCCATCTGGCTTGTCTGCTCTGCAACAAATTTATGGCTAGGATTGAAGATACTCCATACCCTGACTGCCTCTGCCACCATCACTGGCATCAGTTCCTCTGGAGGATCCTGAAACAGGAGATCTAGAGAGTTCAACAACTAATCTAGCTACCAAAATGTTGCATTTGGTGGAATTTTTTGTATTTTTGAAAGGTACAAAAACCTTCTCATGACTGTGGCCTTGGCCAAGTAATCAATAATGAAAGAGAAGAAATGAATACAGTTTACCAGGGCTGAGGGCACCGTGGGGTCATGATCCTGTCTAACTGTTAGCCCATTGTCATGATATGATCTATTCATATCATTTCAAAAACAGTGGACATTTCTCTTTCAGGACTCATGAGATTTTATTTATGGAATCCTGCCTGTGTTTTTCCAAGTTTGTACCAGGCCCAGAAAAAGAGGCTTTGTCGCTGGACATGGCAACCCTATTGGTGGCTGGCCACTATAGTATAAGAAGAAGAAGAAGAAGAGATTGGATTTTACCCCGCCCTTCACTAGGAAGTTCAACAACTAATCTAGCTACCAAAATGTTGCATTTGGTGGAATTTTTTGTATTTTTGAAAGGTACAAAAACCTTCTCATGACTGTGGTCTTGGCCAAGTAATCAATCATGAAAGGGAAGAAATGAATACAGTTTACCAGGGCTGAGGGCACCATGGGGTCATGATCCTGTCTAACTGCAAGCCCATTGTCATGATAAGAACTATTTATATCATTTCAAAAACAGTGGACATTTCTCTTTCAGGACTCATGAGATTTTATTTATGGAATCCTGCCTGTGTTTTTCCAAGTTTGTACCAGGCCCAGAAAAAAGAGGCTTTGTTGCTGGACATGGCAACCCTATCGGTGGCTGGCCACTATAGTATAAAGGCTATGTGGGCAGTCAGACTGTGGTAGGTGGGTGGGTGGGTGTATAAGGGCTCATGTGCTCTACTTGCATCGCTTGGCTACTCAGGCCAATTTCAATGTTGTTGCTTCTCTCTACCCCCACCTTACTTTACCTTTTCCATTTACTCTTAAGAGGCTGCACTTCCTTACAGGGTAGATTAAATATTCAGAAATGGAGGCCTTGATGAATGATCAGGTCAATCCAGATGGCTTTTATTTTGTTTCATGTATTCAAAGCCAACAAACAGCACAAGCCTGGACTGGCTTAGTCACTCCAGTCTGGGCTTTGTTTTTAAAAGAAAGCCAATCGATAAACTTTAAAGAAGAGATGAATGTCTTGATATATGGCCGTCTCCTCAGATCTCACAACTTAAGCAAGATGAAGTAAGGACATAGGAGACAATGTCATGGGAGGTGCTGCAGGAAGGATGTGTGGTAAGGTGCAGGAGGCAGAGCTGGGTTTATAGAGGCCTGAATTTGAATGGCAGGTCAAACATAGAGTTAAAACATAGAAATAAATCCTGCTGTTATGACAGGTTTGATTCTGTATGCCTTCACTTTCATTTGACCTCATTATTTATTGTTTGATATAGGATGGTGTGTCTTATTTATTGTTTACATGACATGTAAAACAACAACATACAGAAACAAATTGTGGTTACTTTTCCCGTGCCCTGACCTGGATAGCCCAGCTCATCAGATCTTGGAAGCTAATCAGGGTTGGCCCTGGCTAGTATTTGGATGGGAGATCACCAAGGAAGTCCAAGGTCATCACATAGAGGCAGGTAATGGCAAACCACCTCGGAACGTCTCTTGCCTTGAAAATTCTGAGGTTGCCATAATTTGACTGCAACTTGACTGCACTTTCCACCACTACCACTTTCCCCAGTGGCCGAGGAACTGTTTTCACAATTCCCCCACCCCTTCTTCCAAAGAGTTCAGGGCAGCTCAGATGGATTTTCTGATTTTATCCTCAAAACCACTCTGTGAGGTAAATTAACCTTGGAAAAAGTAACTAGCCTAAGGTTACCCAGTGAAAATTGTGGATGAATGGTAACTTGGATTGAGGAGGCTTGGATTTAAGTCTCCATGCTGAATCTCTTATGTCACATGGGTTTGCATGTGTCTCACATGTTTCTGGGTCTGATGCTCCTCCTCAGAGGTTAATCTCTAAGCCAAAACATGTCATATCTAAGGGTGTGTGTTCGGTTTATCTTAGCTGACCCCCCCAATACCGTACTGGTATATTCAATATGGCTGAGCCCAAAAAATCCTGAAAATATATACTGGTATATTCGATATGGCTGAGCGCAAAAAATCCTGGAAATATTCAGGATTTTTGGGGCTGCTGGATAGCAGGTGTTTAAAGGAATTGCAGTCCCTTTAAACATCTTCCATGTGAAGCTGTGGCTTGGAGAAGGCATTTATAGGGACCATGATGCCTTCAGAGTTCAGCTGTGGCTTGCAAAAGCCATTTAAAGGGACCATGTTTCCTTTAAATGCCTTTCCCCCCTCCTTTGGAAACAATGGAGGATGGGGGCACTTTCATCTGAGCTCCATCTTTTTGAAACTTGGGTGGGGTTGAGTAGAGGCACCAGCAGCTATGCTGCAACTTTGGTGCCTCTACCTTAAAAACAGCCCCCACAGAGCCCCAGATACCCCCAGATTGATTCTCCATTTTACCCTATGGGGATCATTGACTATACTGGCATTGGGATTTGGGAATATCAGGAAATAGCGATATTCTTTGGGTTCAATATACTGGAACCCAAAAAATACTGTGTGGATATTTTTGTGTGTGTGTTTTTGCACAACTCTAGTCATATCTCAATCCTGGTAAGAAGCCATATCCTCCATTGGAAGAACTTTGTAGACATACATGTAGATTGGCTGTAGTCATTCAAGTGATCAGGGAGACTTATTTTGCAGATGTTCAGAGTCACTCTTTGTCTTGCTCTTCTCATGTTTTGGGAGTGAATCCTGGCTTTGAACAATAGATTCTGAAGCTATGATTTGGTGACTCCTGGGTCAAATTAAGATATCCCTAGACTGCAGTCACACACACTAAATAATCAACTTTCAATCCACTTTCAATGGACTTTCCAACTGAATCTTGCCAGTTCACACAGTAAAAATCCAGTTTGAAAGTGGATTGAAAGTGGATTATTTAGTGTGTGTGACCGCAGCCCTAGATTGGCAGTTTTAAATTCTGTAATCCTAACTGAGATTGGCTTGGCCTTTCAAATTAACAACTAGTTGTTATGCCAATAAAGTTTTTCTGTTCTGTTCTAACAACCAGTTTCTGATAATCAAATATTCTGGTTACTATACTGCCAGATGGCCTATGACAGTTTCTTCCCCTTCAGTGCACTCTAGTATCACCTTTTTCATGATGTCTTAGTAACTAGAGCCTGCTGAGGAGATGAGTGTATATTTCAGACTTCTTTTTGCTAATGTTGTTAAACCCAGTTACCTGTGTAACTGTGTTTGCTCCCTTAGAAAATCAAGTTGTCACTCTAAATGGCCCTTGGGGCTCTATGATGACTGACCAGGAGTGGCATGGCTTTTGTGAGATTGCAGTTTTGTGCCTTTTGTTTTTTTTGAATAGGCAAGCTGAAGTGCCCATGCTTTGTTTTTAATGTCAATTGACTCACAAGAGGCTTATTCAGAAAATTATGTAAACTCAATGCATGATGGGAGTGCCCCTGCCAGCCCTGCCTTCTCCCCAACTCTTCACATATATGCATTTGAAGTAATGCATAAATGGCGTATATGCATATGGAGTTCTGTGCGCCTATGCTTGGTATATGAAATCTTTGCACTTTGATTTCGAGAACTGTGGATTGCTTGTACATGCATAGGTGCATAGGATATGTGTGTATACATGCTGTTTGTGCATTTCATCAAATATATGGAAATGGCAGGGAGCATGAACTTTGATTAGATGCAACTTAGTAAATGTGTGATAATGCTTCCAAACTCTATGACATCGTAAAGTGCTGCTTGTGGTGGGTGGGGACTACCCTTTGATTGCTAGAGGGAGACCATTGATGCATTTTAGGGCTGTAATCTCAGTGATAAGTATAATCAAGAATCTTGCGATTCAAACATTTAATGAGTTTGCTGATGGCAGTGAATAAGATCTGGGTATATCTGTATGTCAGTTTGTGTGTAGGTTTTGAGAAATCACTCTTGGGTTTACCCTGGAATTCAATGTAAACCTGATCTTATAAGTTTTGCTTAGGCATCTGCTTTACCATACTCTAGTTATTCTACAGAGCTGAAGGACCACCTCTCTCATCCTGTACACCAGTTGTGCTCCTCTCACCAGTTTCTGGTTGCTGTCCTTCCTCCTAGCAGTAGCCAGTCTTCCTTTGTCAGAGCTTGTGTGGGTTGTTACTCCAACCATGTGGTTTGCCTTTTCCTAGGGAGGTTGGGGGGCGGGCGCCATCTCTTACAGTTTTCAGGAAGAGATGTAAAACAATTTTGTTTGAATGAGGATTTTGTTGACCTTGAAGAGCTTTTAATGCTGTTGGCTTCTTAGTGGTTGAATGTCTTAATGATGTTGATACCTGTCGCCTTCTCTTTCATGTCTTCAGCTATCTGGGAAAAAGGTGGAATATAAATGTTTTAAATAGATTATAATGAATTTTGAAAGTGGTGGATGGGAGAAAGAACCTACTCTGACCCACAAAAGGGACTGCCTTGGCCTTAGGTCCAGTTATTTGCCTTTGTCTTTAGGTTTCCCATTTCTTTGACCTTTTTTTTTAACAGAAGAGGTAGACTGTTGGTAGGATAGGGTTGCCAACCTCTAGGTGGTGGCCGGAGATCTCCCATTATTTTGCTGATCTCTAGACGACAGAAATCAATTCTCTTGGAGAAAATGGCTGCTTTGGAAGGTGGACTCTATGGCATTAAACCTTGCTGAGGTCCCTCCCCTCCCCAAACCCTGCCCTCCTTAGGCTCCACCCCATAAATCACCAGATATTTCTCAACCCATAGCTGGCAACCCTATAGTAGGAGAATCCTGGACTGAAAACAATTTGATACAGAGTTTTCTGACTACTTCCTGTGGCACTCAATCCAGCTACTGTCCAGGCCTATAGCTACAGTGGGGCATCTTGGGGCCCACCCCCCGACTTACTACCAAAGCCCCCTGACGTCCCATCCAGCCCAGGCCCCCCGACTTTCAATTTTTTTTATTTGTGGCGCTCCCTGTGTGTGTGTGGGTAACTGTGCAGGGTGCCCCCTAATTTATTTAAAGCCCCCCCAAGTTGAAAAAATCCTGGCTACATGCCTGCTACAGTCAGTTGCGAATCTAAACAGCGAAGTGTGGCTTTCCTGTATTGATGCTGTTTTCCTTCCAAGCCTTTCAGGGTGGTGTGGTTCTCCCCAGTTATGTACTCATAACAACTTTGTGTGGTAGGCTAAGCTGAGACAGAGTGACTGGCCCAAAGTTTCCTACTGAGTTTTGTAGCAGAGAGTGGGGATTTGAAGTTTGGGTCTCCTGGATCCTAGTCTGACATTCTAACTGCTGTACTCCACTGGCTCTCCCCCCTGGATGTCATATACCTATTATGTTGTGTTTTGTCAGTTGATGGGCACCTTCAGTGACCACAGTGCATAGGGTTGCCATCTCTGGGTTGGGAAATTCCTGGATATTTTCAGGTGGAACCTGGGGAGGGTGGGGTTTGAGGAAGGGTGGCCATTTTCTCTGGGAGAACTGATCTATCTTCTTTGTGGTCTCTGTGCATCACACCTCTGGGATATAGTGTCCCTGTGCCGACCTCGATCTGTTCCTCTTGAGAGTGAAAGGGATTTTTGCACCCATTCCCCAGTCATGCGCCGGCCCCACTGTGCATGACCAAGGGAGGGGCATGACAATCCCGCCAGTTTTCTTCTGATCGCCGCGCTGGTAGGTAAAAAAAGTTAGGCTTATTCCTCGTTTTTCCTCTTGTTTATTTTTACTAAGTGAAAGGACTTTGTTTCTATGGATTTATTTCTTTTTGGACACTGTTGTTTGTCCCCCCCCTCTCCCGGCCTATGGCCAAGAGGTGGGGTTTCTTTAAACGGTGCCTTTCGTGCTCGTGCTCATTGCGCAAAGTTTCGAAGCAGACAAGGAAGAACAGAGCTGCTAGACTTTGCATTGCGCTCTTGGAGTTAGTGCTTTCACCGATGTCGTCACAGGACACTTCAGGGCATGTGTCAATGTCGACTGCCGCCTCAGCATCGACGGCTGTGCTGCTCCCAATATCGACTCATGTAGATGTTGACCGCCCAATGCTGAAATGCTCGGCCCAGACATCTCAGTCCTTAGCCCTTACTCCCTCCAAATAATGCAGGGAAGGCAAGGACAATCGGCCAGTCAAGCTTAAAAAGCATAAGAAAACTCCCCCTATGCAATCGGGGGCTGCTTTACTTGACTCTCTTGCTCGATAGCAGCCACAAGGTGTACCTCGGTTGCCTTTGCTGCATCCTATCCAGCTCATGGACTCTGAGCATGATATGAACCTGACACAGATCTCCCGGTCTTCCAGTGTCGAAAGTTCGCACTCAGACCTCGGAGCCAATGCATTTGTCCATCTTTTACAGCTATGTCCTGCTGATCGAGACCGACTATCGGCACCAATCTACCTGCCACCACTGCCCTTTTAAGGGACTAACGGCAGTGGAAATACATGTTTGGGACCTATCCCTTTCAGGCAGTATGCCGTGGTTCCCACCTCAACCAGTGGAGTGGGACTGTTAGCGCATCATCCCGGTATCGAAATCCTCTTTTGGCGCCAGAGTTCGCAAGGCCCCATCTGTCGGGACTGACGGGCAAACCTCCCAAGCCATCGCACCCAACAGTTTCAAAGTTTAAAGAGCATTGAACCTGATTCCATCAATACCGATGGAACTCTAGTTGCCTCAACAAGTGGGCGATGACCTTCCAATTTCCCCTTTGGACGACTTGAAATCCTACGGAGATTTCATCAAGCGGCTGGCTAGCACGCTCATTCTGTCTACGGTACAGCCCCCATCTACTGGGACAGACTCCATGTTCAATATCTTCCAGATGGACACTTCTGCCCCAGTTGCCTTACCGATGACGTAGGTCCTCCTTCAGGCTAAAATCCCCTTGTCTCACACGGCATCTACACCTGTCTCAAGACAGAGGGTAGATCATATGTATAAAGTGAAGGAGCAGGGTGCTGAATTTCTGTTTACCCACCCTAATCCTAATTCTGTCATAGTCACTTCTTCCTCCAAGGGCAGTTGCAGTCTTTCCACCCCCTCTGAGAAAGAAGGAAGGAAACTTGATTCATTTGGAAGGAAATTTTATTCTGTGGGAGCTCTTAACGTCAAGATCTCCCACTATACAGCATGCAGGGGGAGATATAACTTTGCTCGTTGGGAGCAGATGTCTAATTTATTGCAACACTCCCTGAGGACACTAATGCTCAGGCTCGCAGGCTTCAGAAGGAGGGAATGCTTTGACTAAGCATCAGCTCAGTGCAGCTAAGCACACATTAGATGCAGCCACCACAACGTTGACTTCAACAGTTACCCTCCACCGTCATGCCTGGTTGTGTTCTGCCCTACCACAGGACACCAGGACCTTCATTGTGGACCTTCCATTCGAAGGTGAGGGTCTTTTTCAGTGCCATGACTGATACGGCCCTGCAAGACCTGGGCAAAAGTATAAAGATTTCACAGAATTTAGGTGTCACGTCGGCTCCTAAACTATCCAAAGCGAAATCCTGGAACAAGCCATGATCTCTCAGATCCTCTCTTAATTCATCCTTGGAAGCGCAGTGGTGATGCTCACTCACCATGTCTTCCTGCCCTTATGGGCACAAACCAAACTTTCTCTTCCATCTCTCAGCCTAGGCTGAGACTCTGACAGATTCCAAGCAGAGCCTTTGACTCCTGTCGTCCCACCCCTACCCAACTGTCTCCCTACTTGGCTGCTTAGCAGTGAATAACATCAGACAGGTGGGTACTGTCTGTCATCGGAAAGGGTACCTCATAGAATTTATACAGGTACCCGAGGCCCCCAACTTCATAATCACTCCACCATCCAGTACGTTCCTGGAAGAAATCCAGAACCTTCTTCAAAAGGTTCATGAATCAGTTCCGACAGCACAGCGTCAACACGGGTTCTACTCCCATTATTTTATGGTCCCTAAAAAGACGGAGGACTCCTTCCTATTTTGGACCTCAGGGGACTCAACCAATTTATCTCGTATCGTAATTTCCGAATGAGAACATTATGAAGCATCCCCCCCCCCCCCCCCCCCCCCGTGCGAGGGTGTCTGGATGGTAACCTTGGACTTGCAATATGCATATTTCATATAACTATCCACCATCTCTCAGGAAGTTTTTGCATTTTGCAGTCACGGAAGGCCATTTTCAGTACAAGGCCCTTCCTTTGGGACTCTCTACTATGCCCAGACTCTTTTCAAGATGATGATTGTCATTGCGTGTATGGATCTTTCTGTACATAGGTGATTGGTTGTTTGTAGCAAGCTCCTGAGAGAAGCGACTCTGCTCAACCCTATCAATTTACACTAGTCACCTTTGACGCGCTGGGCCTGAGGGTACACCTGGACAAGTCAATGCTCCTTCCTTTTTTGAGAGTCCAATTTGTTGGAGCATTTTTGGATTTGACTGTCTGCCGAGTCTTTCTCCCTCCCTAGGGTGGAAGACCTTATCACTTTCATCAACCTGATAAAAGACAGGGAGATGCATCAGTGAGGCAGATTCAATGGCTCTTGGACCTGATGGCCCACCACCACAGCAGTCCTTGTCTTTGCCAGACTGCAGATGAGACCTTTTCAGCTGTGGTTCCCCTAACGTTTCCACCCACAGTGGCAGCCACTGTCTCTACGGTCTGTGTTACCTGTGCAAGTACTGAATTCCCTGCAGTGCTGGGAATCTCCAGACAACCTCCTTCAGGGAGCCCCATTTCTAGCACCCAGCCCCGTAATGACCCTAACCACGGATGCATCCCTATGGGGATGGGGGGGCTCACCTCCACAGTGTGTGTGTGGGTGCCACATGGAAACCACATATGGCACACAACCACATCAACTTCGTGGATCTGCTTGCCATCCAATATGCCCTAAGGTCTTTTCACCAACTTGTGGCTCACCGTATGGTGGCAACCCTGACAGACAACACCACTGCACTTGTTACCTGGACAGGCAAGGCGGGACAGTATCCAGGGGGTTCTGTCAACTGGCCCAGGAGATTTGGACCAAGTGTCAATCCCAGGTCATGTTCATCATTGCTAATCACCTTCCAGGATCGCTCAATGTGTATGCGGACTTTCCAATGAGGGGAGGTGCATCCTTCCATGAGTGGGAGCTCACCTGGGCTTACCTCCAACCAATCTTCCACAGACGGGGTCACCCAAAAACCGGTGTGTTTGCAACGCGTCAGAATGCAAGGTGTCGTCTGTTCTGTACCAGGGTGGGACAGGACCCTCCGTCTCTGGGGGACGGCCTCTTGTTCCCATGGTAGCACAGGCACATGTATCTGCTCCCATCAATTCCTCTATTAACCTGAGGGCTGAGCAAGGTCTTGGAGGAACTACCTCAATGCATCCTAGTGGCACCTTGGTAGCCACATCAGCACTGGTTCCCAACTCTGCTCCATATGTCCCGGGGCACAGACATACATCTCCCCCTGGCACCAGATCTCCTCCTAGCTCAGGAGGGCGAGCGCTTCACCACGATGTACCACACCTCTAACTCATGGCGTGGAGAATTCCTTAGCGCAGTTCAGAAACAGGATAGACCTTGTTCTGTTGAACTGTCGGAAGCCAGCTACATGCGCTTCCTATGTAGGGATGTGGGGGAAAAAAATTCCTGTTGTATGGTACCTCGAGTCATTTGTTTTGGCATTGCCCCCTACGGACTTGAGGATAGTTGGCGGATTCTTATCAAGACCTGTACTTGGGTCTTAGTTGCTCTTCTTTAGGGTCTACTTAGCCACCGTTTTCTGCCTAACATCCTGCGGTGGGCAGCTGTTCCATTTTTTCTCACCCGCAGATGAAGCAGTTTCTGAGGGCCTCACTTGTCATCTTTCTCCAGCTCGTGGGCCGAATCATTCTTGGGGTTTACTTCTAATACTGTCCAGATTAATGACCTACCAATTTGAGCCCATGGCCACATTTAGCCTGCAGCTTCTTGTGTGGAAGATGACCTTCATAGTAGCCATTCCATAAGCATGATGAGTGAGTGAACTGTCTGCACTCAGTTGAGATTCTCCATATTTGTTTTTTCACCATTATGGTATCACCTTGGCCCTAGATGTCTCTTTCCTGCCCAAGGTTTTTTCCGAGTCCCATTTGCGAGCGGACATTACTCTTCCAACGTTCTTCCCGTCCCCTACAAATGACGAGGAATGACGTCTTCATATGCTAGACATCAAGAGAGCCACACTCTTCTACCTTGATAGGACAAGGTCATTCTGTCAGTCACCAGCCTTGTTCATCTCCTTAGCACACCTGTGCAGGGGAAGAAGCTTTCTTTGCAATGTCTATCCAGGTGGATTGTGGAAACCATCAAACTGTGCTACTTGCTGGCCATACGGCCACTTCCGGGTCCGCTCTGAGTGCTTTCTACTTGGGCAGTAGTCTCGTCCACAGCTTTCCTGAGAGCTTCGTCACTCACTGACATCTGTCAAGCAGCAACCTGGGCTACCCCCACACGTTCAAGGAGCATTACACCCTGGATGTGCATCTTCATCAAACGTTCCGTGATGAGACGGGCAGTGTTGCAGGTGGTGGAAGTCTAGGACCTTCAGCACCCTCCTCCAGGTAGGTGTGTATTGCTTTCTGGTCTCCCAGAGGTGTGATGCAAAGAGACCACGAAGAAGATAAACAGGTTGCTTACCTGTAACTGGTGATCTTTGAGTGGTCATTTGTGCAGTCACACCACCTGCCCTCCTTCCCCTCTGCTTTCGGTCCTCTCCTTTTTCTTACTAGACTGAGGGCAGCGGTCAGAAGGAACTGGCAGGATTGTCATGCCCCTCCCTTGGTCATGTGCAGTGGGGTCAGTGCGTGACTGGGGAGCAGGCTCAAAAATCCCTTTCGCTTTCAAGAGGAACCAATTGAGGTCGGCACAGGTGCACTATATCCCAGAGGTGTGAATGCACAGACGATCACTCAAAGATCACCAGTTACAGGTAAATAACCTGTTTTTATAGGCTGGAGATAAATTGTAATTCTAGGAAATCTCCAAGCATTGGAAAAAGTGCAGAAAAGGGCAACTAGAATGATAAAAGGGTTAGAACACTTTCCCTATGAAGAAAGGTTAAGGTAAAGGGATAGAACAGGTAGAGAAAGAAGTACGTTTCTCCCTTTCTCACAATAAAAGAACTCGTGGACACTCAATGAAATTGCTGAGCAGTCGGGTTAGAACAGATAAAAGGAAGTACTTCTTCACCCAAAGAGTGATTAACACATGGAATTCACTGCCACAGGAGCTGGTGGCGGTTACAAGCATGGATGGCTTCAAGAAGGAATTAGATAAACATATGGAGCAGAAGTCCATCAGTGGCTATTAGCCATAAGCTATAGATAGGAACTCTCAGGCTGGGGCAAGTGATGCTCGGTATTCTTGGTGCTTGGGGGGGCAACAGTGGGAGGGCTTCTAGTGTCCTGGCCCCACTGCTGGACCTCCTGATGGCACCTGGTATTTTTGGCCACTGTGTGACAGTGTGTTGGACTTGATAGGCCATTGGCCTAATCCAACATTGACTTCTCTTATGTTCTTATGTTCTTGTTAGCCCCACCTGGAGGTTTGCAACCCTACAGCCCAACGTTTGGTTCATATATATAAGGAAAATAATTTAAATGAGTCTTGGAGCATGTGGTAGTTGGTGTTTCCAACTTCTGACCCGAGGTGGGCCTTTGTGCCTTTAACAAGAGTTGCGTCTGGAAAAGCTCTCATTAGCACCTTTTGTTTTCCCCCATGATAATTCTGCAACTGTGAGAAAACTAAGTCACATCTGCTGAAATTCTGCCTGTCAATACAGGTGCAACAAAATCAGCTTGTAACCTTTGCTGTTGGCAGCACTATTGATAATGGGCGAATTTATTGAAGTGTGTAGCTGCAAAGTTTTCAGAACTTCCCATTCTGACAGTATTGACATTTCAAAGGGGAAAAAAGCTTTTTGTGTGTTTCCATTGCTCAACATTGAAAATGAAACAGAAATTTAAAAATTTATTTTAAACGTTTTTTTAAAAAAACCCAACCAAATAGCAAGTGCTGTTCCATGCAGGAGAGAATGATATATTACATTTTTTGCCTTTTGAGGTGATCATGTAGCTAGCCCCTATGTGTGAGAGCAGGATTCGAGTCCAGTAGCACCTTCAAGACCTACGAGGTTTCCAAGGTATAAGCTTTTGAGGGTCAGAGCTCCCTTCATCAGAGACTAGCACTATATGTCTTTTCTCCAGACACAATCTTCATATTCTTCAGAGTTTGATGAAAGATGTTGAGCCATTTGTGACATGTAGGAGTGAAAGGAAGGAAATGTACCTTTTTACTACATGTATTTTGCAACTCCATATTTCCCCTGTACTTTGCCATGTATGAGAACTGGCTGTTCTACTGAAGATCTTGGATGAAGAGACAAAAAAAAACACCCCATCGTAACAAATAAGAAAGATGGTTAAATTGACAACATAAGAAGTAAATTATGGTTCCTGTCACAGTGAAACATTACACTGAATCTACTCAGCTGTACCCACCCTCCCTTTCAAAAGAGAGAGCTAAAAAAAACCTTGCTTGAATAATTCTGACAAATTCATATTTGCTCCAAAAATAGCAAATTGAAATATTTCCATGAAGTCAGGTGTTTTTACTGTTCATTCTCTCCGGATGGAATAGAGGCAGCCTAGTCTCTCATTTTGTTCCAAGAGTTGGTGTTAACAATGGCATGCAATTTTTTTTCATTGCTAAAGACGCCTCCCCCTACTTTTCTGTAGGTTTCCTGTGGTGCTAAGAGATACCTGCAAACCAGAGAGCTAGTTTTAGGTAGTGTGGTAGGAATGAAATATTTCAAATAAAGTTTGTCTAACTGTGCACTCGCGTTTACAAGTTTTATGTAGACCTGTCACATATACTTTGTTTTTCTGGTAGAAATGATCAGTTAATATATTCACCTTTTAAAAATCCTGTTTGGCATCTCTGTTCTTTTTCATTTCTGTTAGTTCTCCTCCTTCTATTCCAGATTAGTCACATGGGCAATTCCATTGAATCAGTGATCACATGGTGAACAGGATGACAGGACAATCCTCTGTAGGCAATCAAATATGGCTACTTGAAAATAGGCAAGTGCAGGAGAGGGTAATAGATAGAGTTGCCAGCTTTGGGGTGGGGTGGAGCTTTGGGAGTGCAGGGTCTGGAGAGGTTGGGGACCTCAGAAGCGTATAGTGCCATAGAGTCCGCCCTCCAAAGCAGGCATTTTCTCCAGGGGAACTGATTTTGGTCATCTGAAGAACAATTTGTAATAGAGGGAGGTCTCCAGGTACCACCCAGAGGGTGGCAGCCCTCGTAATACAGCATGAAAGTTAGTGTGGAGAAAGAAAATAACTGAGGAGTATTTAAACATTGCCATAAGAGGAAGCTAAGTGTTGTGTTTTTTTGAAAACACAGATTTTTTTTTTTGCCAGAAGCAGAATAGTTTTAGGTGATTTCTGTATTTGATTGCATTGCATTTGAGGTGGGGATGGGAAGTTAAAACAACTCATCAGAGTGGCCCTGAGTATGTTCCTGATCAGGTTAAGGGGTAAGGCTTAGTAAGTCAAAGGGCCCTGAAGTATTCTTATCCACACCTGGTCCTGACCAGACTTTTTGTCTTCTTTTTCCTTTGCATGTGTACTTAAAACATTTTTCATCCCTCCCTCTGCATTTTCCTTTACATATCTAGGTCTGTATTATTTTCAGCTAGTCTACTAGCACAGGCACAGATGAGCCTGGACAGGGGACTCGTACCCTGGCTGGTCTGCAAAGGAGGGTGGGGGAGGTAGCCTCTGCTCAGATCACAATCACTGATCTATGGCTGCTCCCCAAAATTTTGGTTTCACTAGATACTTCTGCCTGGGTTTCGAAGCCAAATATGGGACTTGAACAAGCAGCTTTTGGATGCTGTGCCTGTGCTTTCCCATGGTATGATGCCATTCGTTAACAAATTATTGAAAGAAGGAGAGACAGAACTGTGCCATGTCTAGTTTGGCCCTGATAGAAATTGATGGTGAGAAATGTCTTGCTAGTGGACAGAGATGCACAACAGTGCCACCATAAGCAGAGTTACATCCTTTAAATCCATGGGATTAGAAGAACATAGCACTGTTTAGGATGGCACCGAATGCTAAAGGGTTTTTGGTGGCATTCTTTTCTAACATTCTGGAGTACCATTTTGCATATCCTTTGATCTGATAATGATTAACCTAAAAAAAACCTTAAAAAGTCATGCTTATGAGTTGCTGTTGTGACGAGCAAATTTTCTACTGCCCTCAGGATCTGGAGATTTCTGCAATTGTGTTTTATTGCCTTGGGGCTAGCTGTTGAATCGTGGCATGACTTTTGGATCTCTCTCCCTCTCCCTTTCTCTGTTGCTGAAGTAAAGAGAGGGTGTTTTTCCATTGTGATGTTCCTCATCATGTCTTGACCCTGACCCCTAGCGCTCAAAAATGGGAGGCTGATCTAAAGAAGAGGAGGAGGGTGATGACAGGATGGTGTGACGGGAAGGCAAAACTGTCAAAAACAATCCCTGCTGGCTCTGGAAAGAACTTCTTGGTTGTGACTGGCGAGGCCAGCTTTCGAGTGCCAGCCACAGGAGGTGAAACAATCCCTCTGAGGGAGAGGGGTCAGAGGAGGGAGGGGCATAGAAAACAAAACAAAGCACATACTTGCTCTGATTCACTGATTCCTTTAAGAAGTAAAGAAGTCACTGATGAGGAACCTATTAGGCTGCTCAAAGTGTTGTTCCCTTTATTTCTGACCCAGTGCTGTAGAGCAAAATTGGGGAGTACCGGAGATGATCAGGGGAAAGAAGGTAACAATAATATAAGTGTCTTTTTGGGATCAGATCTATAAATTTCTGTTGATCTGTCTGCTTCCAGTTCCAAGGGTGTGTGTGGGGTGGGAGGGTTGTAAACTGGACAGCCTATCTTTGCCATATCTAAGTAACGTAGTCTTAATTCTTTTCTTTTTTTTAAACTCAGGGAAGCATGCTGTTGCTGAACATAAGAACCTCTTTTTAATAATTCATGGTCTTCTTCTAAGCACTCTGTCAGCACAAGTCAGTGGAGCTTTTGCCAGCAAAGTGTTGCGAATGGCTTGAGAACTTATTGCTTTAGCATGATCTATGTGTCCTCGCTCCCATGGGCAGCTTCTCTACATGGAGATGACAACATGTCATATTAACTGATACGTGAAGATGTCGCCATACTGATAATCCTGCACATTCCTGACAATCTCAGCTTTACGCTCCCTGTGTGGAGAAGCTACCCTACAGATGTATATTATTTTTTAATTAGATAAAGACCAAACATCAGTGCAATACAACTACATTTACATCAAATCGAAATGTATAATGTAGGTACGATAGGTCAGTAATTTTCATTTTAGCAGAAGGGATGACTATACAAAACACAACCAGAAGATAACTGATATTTATTTTATTTATTTATAGCCCATTTTCCCCCCCAACAGGGACCCAAAGTGGCTTACATCGTTCTCACCTCCTCTATTTTATCCTCACAGCAACCCTGTGAGGTAGGTTAGGTTTAGAGCATGTGAGTGGCCCAAAGTCACCTAGCAAGCTTCCATGGCAGAGTGGGGATTCAAACCTGGGCTTCCCAGATCCTACTCAAGCACATATATCACTACACCACACTAGTTCTCTGAAGTTGCTGCTGTCTAAGGATTCTCAATGGAAGCATTGCATGTTCTAGACAAGCTCCACATTATACCTCCTGGATGGAGAAGATACCCTACAGAAGTTTATTATTAGCATTCTCCAAGCTATTACATAATGCTTGGCAAACATGTATGATATCAGTGTGTCCAGAAATCAGTGGCGGTCAATGCTGTGATAAAATAAGAACAAATTTCAGCTCTTCCTTCTTGTCTTTTCTGGCATATAGGTTTTCCTTATTGTGGACTGAAAGCCTTCATAGGGTAGTCTCTATGCCCCCTTTCCCCTGGCCTTTTGAGAGGAAGCCCTTTGGTATGTGAAGAGCTGGGTTCCTTCTCTTAATCTTTAATAATAATAAAAAATCTTTAAGGGGGGAGAGAAAGTATGCTTCAGGTGCTTGAGAATTATCATCAGGGCTGGATGTGTGGAAGCATCTTTAAAAATCTACCCTCAGCCATGAGGGGAACTAGGAAGCCACGAGCATTACTGTTTCTTTTGTCTAACTTCTGTTATCAGGGTAGCCAGGTGGTGAGACTGAAATTAGAATTATAAAGCATGTTGTACACTGAATAGTCACTCCCAATGCTCAACCTGATGCTCCAATTGCAGTCGCAATATACGCCCTGTTGAATTCAAATGATATAATTTTCGTTATTGCAGATCTAAATACTATAGAAGCCAATGTGCTTAACCAACTTTCACTGTTCATTAGTAGAAAGGGGGGTGGGGGAGATACATCAGTATTGTGTTGATTATTGGATTATATTTATTACACCAAGCTGAGAGGCATCAAGGCCTGGAAGCCACACCAGAATTAAATATCAGGATCCCAGCTTTGGTCTTGAGGAGGCCACATTGCCCAGAGCTTACCTGTCATTACCACCCATTGGAAATGTTTCAATCTCTTATTCTGTAGTCATCTTGGTGGGTGGGGTGGGGGAAATTTCAGGTGCCCTGGTTAATGGAAATTTGGGCTTTCTAAATTGTGAGGCAGAGCTGTGTTATATCCGAGCACTGTAGAGCCTGTGCCTGTCACCTTTAGGGCACCTTTTGATGAGTCTTCTTTTCTGTAAAGATAAATTACCAAAATGTCCAGGCTGAGTCCCTCAGGAAACAAGCTGCCTAGATTTGATTTCCTCTAAGTAAATGGCCGTAATCTCTTCCTGTGTGTGTATTTTGGAGCAGTGGCAGTGATTGCTTCATCCCTACTTTCTCGAGGGTCTGCCTCCATCCACTTCACATCATGCAGACATTAGGGATGAATGCGCCTATGATAAAATGAATTAGATAAGGCAGGCACACTACTTCTAGGTAGAATTTCAATTGTTCTAGGATAATGAAATGGTTAAGTATAAATTCCTGAGCTAAGCTCCAGTCATCACATTTCTTTCATAGTGTGGGTGTTTATGGAGGGAAGGTGGTGTGATATAGTACAGTCTTGTCAGGTCTCAGAAGCTAAGCAGGGTCAGCTCTTGGATGGGAAACCACCAAGAAAAACTGCAGAGGAAGGCAGTGGCAAATCACCTCTGCTTCTCACTTGCCTCGAAAGCCCCTTGATGGGGTTGCCATAAGTCAGTTGTAACTTGATGTCACTTTCGTATGTACATGTACGTCTTCTCTTTTGAAGCCTTCTTTGCCTGCGGATATCCACCCATGGCAGATAAAGCCATCTTCCCTTTAGGCACTCCTGTGGCCTTGGTCAGCCCTTTCTGGAGATCCCTCTGGGCTAAATTCTGTTGCTATCTGGGATTCCAGGAACTGGTTCTTACTCTTCATTCGTTGTTGAGCCCTTAGCCAGAGTTCAGAATGCCTAGGTGGCATAATTTAGAGCATGGCAAAATGAGGGGGAACCCTTCTCTTTTGTACAAAACTACATCGGTAGTAGAGGCCTTAAAAGGAGGAGACATTTCAGCCTTGCAACCCCATTCCCCCATCATGCATAACCTCACATCCCCTCTGAGTAAGGAACAGACAGCACTGTCAGAATCATCTGGTGGGATTGAAGGGTCTTCTCTCTCCGCCACCTCCCTCTACTAGCTACCGGCAGCTCTTCCAAGCTCCAGCTGTGCTTCTCCAGATTACTCTAGGGGGAATATTAGCATCCTTTAATAACTCTAGCAGACTTACCAGGGGATTTGTTTTATTAATTTGAAGGCCGGGTACAGCAAATAGGTTACAGCCCCAGCCAATTCACAGAATTTACCAGCTCCTTCTTTGCTTAATCATCACTTCCTCCTCCTTTTCTCTGAACTCGCCTTGTGTCGGCTCCTTGCCTTGCTTTTCAGAGGACTATTTACCCCCTGAGCATTCAGGGCTGTGCAGAGTGCACAGCAGAGGTGTACAGGGCTCCCTCCCATGGGAGCTAAAGGCCATTTCATCTCTTGCTGTGAATTCTCAGTATTGTTCTTTGTAGCAGTGGCAAACTGGTCAGAGAATAGCAAGCTCCTCATGCATTAGCTTTCTTTCAGGTTGGGAGGGGAACGGAAGAGACACTGCGCAAGAGGTCGTTTCCAAACATCTGATTATGGTGTGACGTTGGTTACAGTTCTGATGGAATAATGCAGGGTATTCAGTGTCCCCCGCAATTCACAGTGGGAAGCTCTGAACTTGCAGGATCAGTCAGAAGCATAAATGGAAGTGGAGGGTGATGCTGCATTCTTAGAAACAGCAAGGCAAACTTTTAACAGATGAAGCTGTTCAAACACTGAATCGTTTTCTGGTGTTCCATTGACTTTCCCCACTCACCTTGCTTTCCTCCCTAAAAATTGCTGACCCGTTCTAGGAATTATTATTTTTTTTACTAGGATTTTTTTTTACAGTAAATCCAAATGGCTGGTGATGGAAAGTGCTGTCAAGTTGCAGCCAACTCATAGTGACTCTGTAGAGTTTTTAAGACAAGAGATGAATTGCGGTGGTTTGCCATTGCCTGCCTTTGCATAGCAACCCTGGATTTCAATGTAGGTTCCCCATCCAAGTACAAACCAGTGTTGACCCTGCTTAGCTTCTGAGATCTGATGAGGTCCAGCCAGCCAGGTCAGGGCCAATCCAATGACTACAGTCTTACACAAGAACACCATATCTCTTTCACCAAGATTAACATTCACAGTATCATTTTGCAAAACTGTTATCTAAGGTTGGACATAAACTGATCTTCTTTAGTCCTAAAACTGTTGTTGTAAACAATCCCACAGAAAAATAGCGGCAAACCACAACCTCCCTCTTCTGTAAGATGACAGAACTGAACTGATCTCTGGAATACTTCTACTGGTAGCTCATTTTACCCCCCCCCCCTGCAGTTTCATTATGCCCAAGTAGCCGGGTGTTTGTAGTGTTCTCATACAGTGCTAAAATTGTTTGGAGTCAGGGTTGATGCTAAGATTGAGTCTCAGTATTTGTGTGTATACATGTATGTCAATGCAGGATAGAGACTATAGGACAGAATACTATACTGATCAACGTAAGCACTAATTTGTTTTCCAGAAGCAAAAAAGGGCACAGATAGTATGTCAGTTTGGCTGAGCAGTGTTCCTAAACTAACTAGCTGCAGTAAGGTAAAAAGGGAAAGCATAGGGACTTTTTTTTAACTTCACATTTTTCAATGGATTCTTTCCCAAAATATCAACCAGGATGTCTGAGGTGTGCTGTTTGGTAGTAAGTCTTCTCTTTACTGCACAGCCTGACGTCTCCTCTTTCCTGCTTACACCTGTTATTTGATTTTTCCCCCATTGAAACTAACAGAGTAACCTGAGACCAGTCTAGGTAGGTGTAGCTAAAGGGATCAAGTGACTGGTAATTGGAGAGGAAGCCTTTCACTACTAGATGAATGGCTCCCTTTCATCTTGGGTTGTTCCCATCTGACGGCTGTTCAGAGGCTGGACTTGGTAGAGTCACAGTGGTCTCTGTTACCAGCAAGACAGGTGTCTATCACAAAGTCTAGAGAGAATGAGGCCTAAGTCTGTGGTGGAAATGAAGAGGCCCACAATTCCTTTAGAGGGTGCCCCTTTCAGGTTTGCTTTGCCAAGACACATAGGGTGCGTTCAGATGGGGCATTTACAACAGTATAGGTGCCGGTTGGAATCGGTGTACTTACCGGCATTCACACGTAGAACATATGCCTTCCATCCCTAACCATTGCAAAGAGCTTTAAACCGTTGTATTCTGTCACTAGGTCCCCAAGTGGTGGTATCCTGAGTGCAACGGTTGTAACCACTTTACCCCCCGTCTGATCGCTCTCCACCATTGTAGAGCCACTTCCGTTCAGAAGCCTGAGGCTTCTGATTTTTGCCCGCCATTTTTTTGGTTAGGTCGGTGATATGCGCTTGGGTGAAGCTTCACCCCAGCGTTTGTTTTTTTTAAAAAGAAAAGTTCCTTAGTTTAAGGTTTTAGAGGAGTCGGGACCTCAGGGAGGCCAGTTTGCTCTTTAAACTTTAAAGGTAACTCCTCTCTTCAGGGCATGCTTTTCTGGATGGGGTGTTTTGCGCATACGTGAAGATTGCCATTCTGTGGATGGCTGCCTATGCGCATGCGCAAACTAAGTTAAAAAACAAACAAACTGCCGACGCCTGCTGTGTGTGAACGGGCATACAGTGATGGGCTCCGCAGACAAGAGGTAAGTGTGATCGTGTTTCAGCCGGCATAAACTGCACCGGTTGGAACTGGTGCAGTTTATGCCGGCTGAAACACCCCGTCTGAACGCACCCATAGGGTTGGCAACTCCAGGTAGGTAAATACCTGGTGATTTTGAAGGTGGAGCCTGTGGAGGGGAGGGGTTTGGAGAGGGGTGGGACCTCAGAAATGTACAATGCCAAGGAGTTCACCTTGGAAAGCAGCCATTTTCTCCAAGGGAACTGATCTTTGTCACCTGGAGATCAGTTCTAATTCTGGGTGGTCTCCAGGTCCCACCTGGAGGTTGGCAACCTTCACCAAGAGGGATAGTGACCTGTTATAGGATTGCCCTAGGAGCTAACTGTCTTTGTGCCACTCAAACAAAAACCTTTTTTCTCCAGGGCTGTCAGTTCAGCATCTTTTATCATTGACAAAACTCACATAAAATATTAAAATAAAATGCCCCAGACGCTTCTCGCTACAGGCACAGCAATGATCTGAGCTACAATATCATCTGTTCCTTCTCATCTCTCTTGATCTTCCTATTTCCTTTTCCACCCTGCCCAGGTGGTGAACGCTGCACATGGATGACAAAGGCAATCGCCCTGCTGATCTCTGTTTCTGCACAGCTATTAGCATCAAAGAGCTAAAGCAAACAGCCTTGGCTTGCCGCTCAGCACTCTACAAAGCCACTGTAAATGAGCCCTTGTGTATAGGACAAAGGGAATTCAGCTATTCCTTTGTGTCAGGAGACTTAGCTCACTGTTTGTGAAGGGTTATGAGCTAGTGAAGGGGATAACCTCTACACAGAAGGAGAGGCCTGTATAGCTAAGAGTTGTGCTAGGGATGTAGAATCTGTAGTATGTTCCTAGTATTGTATAACAGGCCTTTAGGCCAAGGTGACAGTTGGAAAGTTGATGAGCAGAATTCAGGGACTTGCTGGGACATAAACAGGAGTGGGAGGTTAGGGAGTAACTGTTCCCAGATTTGTATAATAGAGCCCTGGCACCACTGTTAAAAGTACCTGCAGGAGGGGGAATTTGGAGTGTGGTGGTGGTGGAGAGATGCATCTGTTTCCTGTTCAAATTGTTGCCAGAGGAAGCAGCCCAGCGTGTGAGTGAATATGCTCGATATATGTGCATGATCTGAAGTAAGGTTTTGCTGCCCAGAGGGGTTCATTGATTAGCAGCATGCTGGAGTAGGGGTTGGGGGACCACCAGGGTTCAAATCCCCACATCACCATGGAAGTCACAGGGTGGTCTTGGGCCACTTAGTCCATAACTCAGCCTTATGTACCTTACAGGATTGTTGTGAGGGTGCAGTGGGTGGGAGAGAACTATGTTCCTTCTAGGGATAAAAAACGTAATATTGCAAATAAAGGGTTACGTGCCCCCCCTCCCGATTCTTGTGCTTCTTATCTTCAAATAAACTCCATTTGAAGTAGCCTTCAGAACCAGCAACTTTGGGGCTTATATATGAGATAGTTTGGCAGGATCAGAGAAACTTGGGGTAGCAATACCAGGGATTAAAACTATACAGGAATTAAAACAGATAAGTGGTTCAGAAAATAGGTTAATAGAATAGGCAAGACAAAAAACATGCAAAATAAGAGCACAGGGAGTGTAGAGATCCAAATGCATGCAGTTAACAATCGAGCAGCAAAAACTGCTGGCTGTATTTTAACGTGCCTCAATGGATGCAGTGGTAGGTACACGTAAGCAGTGTTCCCTCTAAGATGAGTTAGTGTGATCTAGCTCACAGTTTTTTAGCCTCCGGCTCACACATTTTTGTCTTCCCGCGCACCCGATTTCCAAGCGGAGATTGGGCGTGCGAAGCCTTCCAGCTCCCTGCACTTAAAGGGAGCCCCTTTAAGTGCGGGGAGCTGGTGTTTCCCGTGCACCCGATCTCCAAGCAGAGATCCGGCGTGCGAAGCCTTCCAGCTCCCTGCACTTAAAGCCTGCACTTAAAGCCGCTCTGAGCCTTCGAGCCGCCCTGAGCCTTCGGGGAGGGCGGGATACAAATCCAAATAAATAAATAAAAATAAAGGGGCCCATTTAAGTTCAGGGAGCTGGCATTTCCCTGCGTGCCCATCAGGCGGGCAGGTGGGGGTCGAACGTCCCCAACGTGACATTATCATGTCAGGGATGCGCCGTCCGCTACAGGGATGCCGAACCGGGTTTGATTCCCCTCTCCTCCACTTGCACCTGGCTGGATGACCTTGGGCAAGCCGTAGTTCTGACAAGAGCTGTCCTTGAAAGGTCAGTTCTTGAAAGAGCTCTCTCAGCCCCACCTACCTCACAGGGAAGGAGAAGGGAAAAGAGTTTGTCAGCCACTCTGAGACCCCGAGTGAAGGGTGGTGTATAAATCCAAACTCCTCCTCCTCCTTCTCCTCCTCCTCCTACCATCTCATCTTTTGCTCAGTGCCATCTGAAGCAGAATTGCACCCTTTGAAGTCTATTGAAGTCATTGAGCTCAGAAGACTGTAACTGCTTAGGGTGGTACTACCAGTGTTGTTGCTCTCTGACAACATTTAATTAACTGCAGTGTAGTGAGCATTAATCCAACAAGTTCATCAGGCACAGATCACAAAATGTGTACTTACTTAACTTGAACTCACTCTGCCCAGTCCCATTTCACTCCTCTTTCATTTTAAGAGTGGCAGCAGAGTAAAAGTTTTAAGTTAATTAGCAGTCATCTGACTGATTGATAATTAAAATCTGTAGTCTCTTGAAGCTGGTGCTATCTGATAACAAAGACAATTACTACCTCTTGACTTAGTAATGTAAATAAATCATTTTCTTGTCTCAGGAATCCCTTTGAACAAATTGCCCAAATTAAGAGTGAATATGTTAAGTCCGATGCTTAACAAAATAGTCAGAGAGTGATTTCAGCAAAACTCAGGTTTATTTCAGCTCGACGATCACTTCTCTAACACGGTACAACTTCTGATAGCCCGAACAGCTTTTCCATTGCAGCTGCTCGGTATTTAAACATTCCGGGCTAATGTAGCCACTCCTACTATACAGTTATCAACCTATCAGGTTGAGCGAATAAGGACCAATCAGAGTCTTTCCCGCTTATATACATTTGAACCTGATTGGACGCATTAGTCTTGAACTTCAATCCCTGTTCAAGACGAAGCTTAACATTGCTTCCTTATGAGATGTTTCACATTACATCTTAGGTATTCCTGGCAGCTTCAGAATACACTACAGAATAGATTGTGCTCAGCTATGTTGCAATAAATAGTCTTTACCAATAGTTGCAGGGAGACAATAGGGCTGGATGGGCACCTCCCTATACTCTTCCCTGTCCAGAAGGCATTGCAACTGTGGTCATATACCGGCAAGCAAAGTGACCCTGTTACCAGTACCCCAAACTTTCTGCACTCTCTCTGGACCTAACTGTTCCTGGTTGCCAATTCTGAATATCCCTTGAATTAGAACAAACACATGAAAATGAAACTGGCTTGCACATATTTTATGTGATATGAACCACATACAGGTGAAATGGCAGCTTACAACCTCTTAGGGTACCATTGAAATGTGAGGTTGGTATAGAATGAGGCTACAAGCTTCCATCTCACCAGTTATCTGTGATATGTCAGGACATGAATATCAATAGTCACCATTAGTAATTCTGACCCTATTGTGGCCTTAACCTCGGATGATAAATCTGAATCCACCTATGGCTTTCCAACATGATTTCTTCTAACCCTCATCTAGTCTGAACTCATTTGCATGCATGCTCATGCCTTCCACGTCTTCTTATTTTCCTGGTCCTTATCTCTGTTGTTTCCCTGCCCTCAATAATATATATTTAATTTATTGACTTAAAACATTTATGTCCTGCACTTTCAGCTATCACTCTATGTGGCTACCAATCTCTGACTGTAAATTCAGAGTAAACTATTAAATATCAGCAAACCAGTCATAAAACCCAGCAATAATAGACCATGCATCAGAACCTGCTTGAGACTAGAGTCCCGCAGATAGTTGCCAGCTCTGGTTGGTGAATACCTGAAGATTTGGGAGGTGCAGCCTAAGGAGGGCAGACGCAGTCATTCCACCCCCTCTGAGAAAGAAGGAAGGAAACTTGACTTGTTTGGAAGAAAATTTTATTCTGCAGGAGCACTTGGCATCAAGACTTCAAACTATACAGCATGTATGGGGAGATATCAGTTTGCTCTTTGGGAGCAGATGTTTGAATTTATTGCAACCCTCCCTGAGGACTCTAACAGTCAGGCTCGCAGGATTCAAAATGAAAGAATACTTTTGGCTAAGCATCAGCTCAGTGCAGCTAAGCACACATTGGATGTGGCCACCAAAACACTGACTTCAGCAGTTACCCCCCGACGTCACGCCTGGTTGTGTTCTACTGCCCTACTGCAGGACACCAGGACTCTCATTGACGACCTTCCATTCGAAGGTGAGGGCTTTTTCAGTGCCATGACTGATACGGTCCTGCAAGACCTAGACAAAAGTATAAAGACGTCGGGAAATTTAGGAGTCACGTCAGCTCCTAAACTATCCAAAGCTAAATCCTGGAACAAGCCATGGTCTTGCAGATCCTCTCTTAAGTCGTCCCCAGAAACACAGTGGCAATGCTCACCCATTGTGTCTTCCCACCCTTATGGGCACAAACCAAAATTCTCATCCATCTCCCAGTCTAAGGCTAAGGCCCCGAAAGTTTCCAAACAGAGCCTTTGACTCCTGTCGTCCCACCCCTACCCGCCTGTCTTCCTACCTGGCTGCTTGGCAGCGAATAACATCAGACCGGTGGGTATTTTCTGTCATCGAAACGGGGTACCTCATAGAATCTATCCAGGTACCTGAAGCCCCCAACTCATAATTACTCCACCATCCAGCACACTCCTGGAAGAAATCCAGAACCTTCTTCAAAAGGATGCTATAGAACCAGTCCCGACAGCACAGCATCAACACGGGTTCTACTCCCGTTATTTTATGGTCCCCAAAAAAGACGGAGGATTTCATTCTATTATGGACCTCAGGGGACTCAACCAGTTTATCTCCTTTTGGAAATTCCGAATGACAACATTATGAAGCATTCTCCCCCTTCTCAGCGAAGGTGTCTGGATGGTAACCCTGGACTTGCAAGATGCATATTTTCATATAACTATCCACCCATCTCACAGGATGTTTTTGCATTTTGCAGTTGCAGAAGGCCATTTTCAGTACAAAGCCCTCCCTTTTGGACTCTTGACAGTGCCCAGAGTCTTTACAAAAATGATTATTGTCATCGCGGCGTACCTCCGTCTCCAGAGTGTACGGATCTTTCTCTACATAGATGATTGGCTGTTGGTAGCAAGCTCAACCATATCGATTTAATTCTGGTCACCCTTAGGGCTGCCAAGCTGCGGCGGGGGATCCGTTCATCTTCACAGGATCCCTGCCGCGGGGGACAGCGATACGCATTGCACCGCCGTCACCAGGATGTGACGCTACGCGCTGCTCTGGCAATGGGGCTGTTTGGAGTCCCGTTGCCAGAGTGATGTGTAGCGTCACATCCTGGCGACGGCGGTGCAACGTGTATTGCTGTCCCCTGTGGCAGGGATCCTGTGAAGACACATGGATCCCCCACCGCGGCTTGGCAGCCCTAGTCACCCTAGATGCATTGGGCCTGAGGGTGAACCTAAAAAAGTCAATGCTCTTTCCTTCATTGAGAGTCCAGTTTATCAGAGCAATTTTGGATTCGACTGTCTGCTGAGCTGTTCTCCTTTCCAAGAGGGCGGGAGATATTATCGCTCTAATCAACCTGAAAAAAACACAGGGAGATGCATCAGCAAAGCAGATTCAACGGCTCTTGGGTCTGATGGTCGCCACCATAGCGGTGCTTGTCTTTGCCAGACTACAGATGAGACCACTTCAGCTGTGGTTCCTCAGACGTTTCCATCCACAGTGGCCGCCCCAATCTGAATGGTTCGTGCTACCTGTGCAAGTGCTGAATTCCCTACAGTGGTGGGAAACTCCAGACAGCCTCCTTCAGGGAGCCCCATTCCTTGCACCCAGCCCCGAACTGACCCTGTCATGATTTGGGCTGTGCCACCAGAGGCCTACTAGGCCCAGGGAGCCTGGCTAGCAGTAAGGGAGGCTGGGCCTACAAATCCCAGAAGGCCTTGGGAAGTTTTGGTGCTGATTTTGATCAATAGGGAAGAAGAGGGCTGGGGAATAAGAGAACTGGTACAACAGGGAAAGCTTGTTCTTCTTCCCAGAGGGCAGAGCCAGAAGGAAGGCTGCTGTGGGAAGAAACCCTCATCCTGAGGGAAGGGTGAGTAGTCTAAGGCCACTTGAGATAGTGAGCTAGGGACAGTATATATTTAGACACATTAGGGTATTTGATTTCTTTTATTTTCACCCACTAACTGTTATTATTCTGCACCTTGTTTGTTTGATCTCCTATAAAATAAACTATTTTCATTGTTTACTCTGCCTGATCCTCACACCAAAAGGGAGGTCTGAAGGTCTTAGGAGGGTGCTCTGGGCCTTCTCAAGGGATCCTGGAACCAGAGTGGTGGCAGCGTCAGGTGACACCCCACTTGAGCCATGACAGACCCTAGCCACGGATGCATCCCTGTGGGGATGGGGGGCTCACCTCCAAGGTGTGTATGTGGGCTCCAAATGGGAACCTCATGTGGTCCACAAACACATCAACTTCCTGGAACTGCTCGCCATCCAGTATGCCCTAAGGTCCTTTCGCCACCTTGTGGCTCACCTGTCAGGTGGCAATCCTAACAGACAACACCACCGCACTGTGTTACCTGAACAGGCAAGGTGGGACAGTGTCCAGGGGAGTCTGTTGACTAGCCCGGGAGATTTGGACCGAGTGTCAATCCCGGGGCATGTTCATCATTGTTGCTCACCTGCCAGGATCGCTCAATGTGCATGCGGACTTTCTGAGCAGAAGAGGCGCATCCCTCCATGAGTGGGAACTCAACTGGGCTTACCTCCAGGCAGTTTTTCCACACATGGGGTTACCCAGAAATTGATGCGTTTGTGACACATCAGAACACGAAGTGTCATCTGTTCTGTACCAGGGCGGGACAGGACCCACTGTTTCTGGGGGACGGCCTTCTGTTCCCACGGTCCCACAGGCACATGTACCTGTTCCCACCAATTCCTCTACTTACCAGAGTGCTAAGCAAGATCATGAAGGAACAACCTCAATGCATCCTCGTGGTACCATGGTGGCCACATCAGCACTGGTTCCCAACTCTACTCCACATGTCCTGGGGCACATACATACATTTTCCCCAGGCACCAGATCTCCTCCTGACTCAGGAGGGCAGAATGCTTCACCACAATGTACCACACCTCAAACTCACGGTGTAGAGGATCCCCTAGCACAGCTCAAAAACAGGATAGACCTTGTTCTGTTGAACTGTCGGAAGCCAGCTACACGTGCTTCCTATGAAGGGAAGTGGAAGAAATTCCTGTCTTACCTCGAGTCATTGGGTTTACCACCGCCCCGTATGGACTTGAGGGTAGTTTTTGGATTCTTGTTGACTTGCCTGAACTTGGGTCTTAGTTGCTCCTCTTTAAGAGTCTATTTAGCTGCCATTTCCGCCAATCATCCTGCGGTGGACAGCTATGCTGTTTTTTCTCACCCGCAAATGAAGCAGTTTTTGAAGGGCCTCACTCGCCTCTTTCCTTTGGCTCGTGGGCCGACTCCCTCCTGGGACTTACCTCTAGTACTGTCCAAATTAACGGGCAAACCGTTTGAGCCCATAACCATGTCTAGTCTGCAGCTTCTCTCGTGGAAGACTGCCTTCCTAGTAGCCATTACCTCAGCAAGACAAGTGAGTGAATTGTCTGCACTCTGTTGCGATTCTCTGTATTTGGTCTTTCGCCATGCTGGTGTCACCTTGGCCACGGATGTCTCTTTCCTGCCCAAGGTTGTTTCCGAGTTCCATTTGTGAGCGGACATTGCTCTTCCAATGCTTTCCCATCCCCTACGAGCAACGAGGAATGCCATCTTCATACTCTAGACGTCAAGAGAGCCATACTCTTCTACCTCGATAGGACAAGGTCATTCCATCAGTCACCAGCCTTGTTCATCTCCTATAGCACACGTGTGCAGAGGAAGAAGCTTTTTTCGCAACATCTATCCAAGTGGATTGTGGAAACCATCAAACTGTGCTTCTTACTGGCCAAACGGCCACTTCCAGGCCCACTCCGAGCACATTCCACCCGGGTAGTAGCCACGTCCACAGCCTTCCTAAGAGGTTTGTGGCTCACTGACATCTGTCAAGCAGCAACCTGGGCTACCCCCCCCCACGTTCATGAAGCATTACACCCTGGATGTGCATCTTCATCAACATTCCATGGTGGGACGGGCAATGTTTCAGGCGGTGCAAGTCTAGAACTTTCAGCTTCCTCCTCCAAGTAGGCCTGTTTTTTGCTTGCTAATCTCCCAGAGGTGTGATGCACAGAGACCACAAAGAAGATAAACAGGTTGCTTACCTGTAACTTATGACCACCCGCCCTCCTTCCCCTCTGCTTTCAATCCTCTTCTTTTTATTACTCTGAGACTGGCAGTGGTCAGAAGGAACTGGTGGGATTGTTGTGCCCCTCCCTTGGTCATGCGCAGTGCGGCCGGCACGTGACGGGAGCAGGTGCAAAAATCCCTTTCACTTTCAAGAGGAACCGATAGAGGTCAGCACAGGCATACTATATGATGACTCGAAGATCATCAGTTACAGGAAAGCAACCTGTTTTTATGTACTGATGTGTGTCAGAATAATGTGACTGCAGGTTGTCAGTACATACTTAATGGTGAATGTTGAGTGTTCACCACCACCACTATTGTAGAAGCCTAATTGGCAGAAAGAGAACATGTCAATGGGGCGAACTTTAACAAAGATTTAAAACTGTTTGAATTGTTTTGTGCAATATAATCTTTCTGCTTTTGTTTGTAATTCATTCACGGTCTTTATATTGATACAACCATCTGGGGGTTGGCAACCCTAGTCCAGCATAAAATGAAATCAGTGCAAATGATTTCTGAGAAGCAGCAACAGATTAAAGCCTGGGAGAAGCAGGAAAACAAATGCATGGGATAATTTTTAAAAAACTCAACAAGAGTGGTGCTTGGTGAACAACTGTGGGAGAGGGAATTCCACAACCAAGGAGCTGCAGCTAAAAAGCCCATGTCTTTTTTTGGCACATCTAGCTTACCTCTGCAGGTGAGCTCACACAGATCTTAACTAATAGCTCATTATGTGCTGCTAAATAGCCTCCCTCTATTGATAGAGTCATTCTTCTTTGCTTAGCAGTCTGGTATCTTTCATGCATCATAAAACTATTAATCTATTGCACAGTGCCTTTATTGTCCATAAAATATACAGTTCATGGGTCCCACCCTCCTCAGGCCCACAGATCTCTAGATATATTCCCAGAGCTGGCAAGCCTACAGCGAAGTAGGCCTATTCACAATCATTAGCAGTGTCTTCTGTCATCTGTTGACCAAACATTATTTGGGTTATTTATAGAATTTGGTGTTCGCTGTGAAAGAAAATGGATATTCTTATGTGCCTACAGTATTGATCTGGTGACCTGTTTATAAAATGACCAGGATCCTGAAGACCACAAAAGTCCAGGGTTGCTATTGCTAGCTAAGGAAAAGAAAGTTACACAGCATTTTTTTGTTGTTGCTGAGGAGGAATGCTCTTTTTCTTGGGTTGCAGTCATATGCAGCGTAGGCTTCTTTGACTTACACAAAATAGAAAAGGTCATACTCTCTAAAAAGGCATACCTATAGAATTGATCATTGCCATTTTAAACTCCATGGTTTGTAATTCTGATTTCAGCAGCTGCAGCGGTCTCTTGGCTGACCCGGCACTGCCTTACCCTGCAGGCTGATGGTCAGCCCCTGGCCAGCATGGCACACTTGGTAGCCTGCTGCTGTAGCTGCGCCCACCCACTGAGCATCCAGAAAAGGCCATGAAGGAGACCTGGTGGCTGGGTGGGGGCGCTGTAAATGCAAAAGTGGTGGAACCCCGTATGCCCCACTGCTGGCTATGGCCCTGTTGATAGATGCAATTATCAGGGTCTTCTGGATGATTATCCAATAGACACCTGTGAGAATCATTGTAGGAACTGCTCTGTCATTGTTAATAGGTATTCTATTAAGCTCACTTGAATAAGTACTGTGGGTAATGAATGCATCTGTATTTATGAGTGGTATATAACCTTATGCCTATTCAAATAGTCAGTGTGTATTTTTTTCTTTTTAAAAAAGTACAAGAAGGGGGGGGACTCAAAATTCAGTAACTAACAAAAGGGGGGAGGGGAAAAACATACAAACAAAAATATAACAAAAGTGGTGGCAGATCTACACATAAATTTCTATAAAAGATTTCCAAGTATTTTAAAGTAAGTCTATATGTAATTGTTACCTATACGCCATGCATTCAAATATTGATAAGAGCTGTAAAGTCCCCAATCCATAGATTTATGGGAGTGGGCATTTATCTCTCCAGTGTTGTAATACAAGTCTTAGTTGTAGAAAGGGCACAGAGGGTCCGTTTTCCTTGACTATTGGATAACCTCCAAGAGACAGGCAGATAGTTTAAAAGTACGTAAGCATCCTCCAAAATCAATGAACATTCTAATACAGAATTGATATGAGTAATAAAATCTTCCCAGAAAAACCAAATTACTGGACATGCCCAAAGCATATGTTTATATGACGTGTCCTGTGAGTTGCAACACCAACAATTAGATACTTTACTTAGTCTGTTACTAAAAGTCACTTTGGTGTCCAGTATATCCTAAACCTATTTTTTTCTTTGCTGAATAAGTTGCAGCTTAAGATCCATAGAGAGAGCAAGTATAAACTTTAAAGCCATATCCCATTGCTTTGGGAAAATAGGGCAACCTACCTCCTTATTCCATTTGTTCCTAAGACTCTGCATATCATTATTAATTGGCATCAAATATTTATAAACAAATACTGTAGGTTTGTTTTATGCATCAATTCAATTAGTGTTTCCAGAATCAAAGGGGCCTCTGAGACTCTTAATGCCACAGGGCCATATTTAGATACCAACAGATTTACAATTGTAAAAATTGCCATTCAACAGAAGTTGACAAGTCGTATCTAGACCCCTATCAGTGCAAGCCTTCCATAAAAAAGAGTTCTTCTCAATGTGGTAGCTCTGCATTGGCCCCTAATGTTAATTTAGCATGTGAAAATTGACAAAATTGATATTGTTGTGACTTTATGCACCATAGTCCTCTAGCTGCAGAAATTGCAGGAGGAACACTATCAACTCTAGCATAAGTAGACTCTAATGCATTCTACTTAGAGAGGGGCACCAGACAAGAAGCCTCTGAAAGAGCCCAAGGTGATAGTCCAACTGCAAGGAGTAATCCCAGCAAGTACTACAAGTTAACAAATATGCCCCATGATACAAACTTAAGATCAGGCATTCAAATCCTACTTCATTAAATGGGAGCTGCATCCTCTTTAATGAAATCTGAGGTGGTAAGGAACCCAACATAAGTTTCCAAAATAAAGTATTACTTTTATAAATATATATATATTTACAAGGTATATGAAAAAGAATTTCATATAAAATATAAATACTCCTAGGTATAATATTCATTTTGAGTGTATTTACTTTGCTCCAAAAAGAGAAGATTGCCCATCTGTCTAAATCCAGTGATGTATCAGCAATTAGCTTGTTAAAATTTATCATAATCATAGGCATCAGGGGTCGTTTCGTAGAAAAAGAGCTAGGGGAACTCATTAGCATAACTCATTAAGGCCGGCGGGAGTGCGAGGAAGCCCCGCAAAGGCCCTCCCTTGCCCCAGGCAGGCAGGGGTGGGGAGAGGCAGGGAGGAAGCAACTTACTCTCCCTCTTCTCCTGCCTCTTCCTGGCTGAATAAGGGCCAGAAGCGGGGCGACCGGAAGCAGGGGGCGGGGCTTCGTCATGTGCCCCGCCCCGTACCTCACCCGGGGGAACTGCGATCCCCCCCAAAATGACCTCTGATAGGCATAATATCTCTAGCACTACTCAGTGTGTAAATGTGATATAGGACATGCAAAGGCTTTTGTAGAATCTCTACACGTGCTAACAGGAAGAATTATTAAAGTACCATCATCCATTGACAACATTTGAATAAGGCTCATATTCACTGAATGTTGGAGACTGGATTAGCCAGTTTTTAACTATTTTGGCTGGACATGTGATTACTAGTTGTGAATCTGGTAAGGGGTTGTATTTATAGGTTGATCTGAGACAAAACGCATGTAGCAACACTCTGAGGTATCCATTCAAGTTCACTTCTAATACTGAGCTATTGACCAGCTTTATTTGTGAGATCTGAGATGATTTTGACAGGTGTGCTATGGCAAATGTAAATATCTGGGATGACTAAACTATCAAGAACAAAAAAGAGAAGTGTATCTCTTTGTTTGCTTTCTTGATTTTTGTATCCACCTTTTCAGCTGGATTCACTGAAGTGATTTACAATATTTAGAAAATGCAACATTCCAATTCAGAATCAGATAGCTTTCTCCTCCCCTCCCCATGTGCTATGTTGACTGAAACAGATAGGTTGTGTTTCAGTGTTACTCTAGATTATAAACTTAATCAAATTTGACTCATAATCTTTTCTGTGTGTTTCCTTAAAAATACTTTTCAGGGTTAATTTGATCACATGGCAGAGCTCTTGCATTGTGTGTGGGGAAAATGTATGGGATGGTGTTTGAATTGTATCTATAGATCTGAACATACAAAACTGCATTTTAGCAAGTCATACCATTGGTCCAATGCCCAGTTTTTAGCCTGGGATTCTTCTGTATGTGAAGCATATGCTGAAGTATGGCCACTTCCTGGTGAAAGATGACCTATAGAAACACCAATAAACTCTGAATATTGTCTGCAGTGAAGGATGGTCAAAGGGAACAGTGGTCAGGAAGAAGTGAAAGAGCTAGTTTTCTCCCTGGCTCTTTGGGACTGAATTTGGAGCCCAGCAACTGGTCATAAATTCATATGAACCCTTTCTGAAAGGGGAGCTGATGCCTCTCTTTCCCCACTGTAACTTGAATGTTCTTGAATTTATGTGAATGAAAGTATCCTGCTGCAGGGGCAATGTTATTTTTTGCTTGTCTGAAACTGTGTGTGAAATGAAACAGCACCAATTCTTCTTCTTGCAGGAGCTGACTTAGCTTGGGTCTATCTGATTCCGGAACCCCTCTTTCTCTCCAGACAGATATGGCATCAGATTTATTTCTACATGCACAGCGGAGGAGGAGCCAAAGCCCTTTTCCCTTGCATGGTTGGGATTCTTGCTATAGATGGGTGACTTTCAAGCAAACTTGGTTTTGCATGAAATTGATTTTCCATGCAAAGAAGCTTAGCTGCTTGTTGATGCATGCATGTGTCTAATACTTTTTCTCTTTCTCTTTCTCTCTTTCTCTCTCCTTTCCTGCTTCTTATGAAAATGCTTCATCAGATGCCAATCGTGTTCCAGGTGAGTGTTGTGTTTGCTAGAGTGGAAGGTTGCCCTTTTAAGGACAAGGGTGAAAATGAGTAAGAATTCCAACTGTGGGAGCTTGAAACAAACACTTGAGGTGGGGGTGGGGAAGGACCAGATTGCATGAATGGTGTCTTCAGGTGCCCTGTAATGTCTTTTTTGAGAATGTGGGAAATAAAATGGTAAATCAAACTGTGCTGCAAAATGCTATGTAAATAATGAATAAGAAGAATGCATCATGTTAACTTGTTTTTCAGATTATATTTTCAGGTATTGTCCCAAAAGCAAAGGGCTAATGTGCCTATGTTTCTAGTAACATAGTGTGAATATGACATCATAAAAAGCCGTTTTATCTGAAATATTTAAGAGCTGAAAAACTAAACTGATATAAGAAATTGAAAGAATTCTTGTTGCCATTTTTTAAAACTTTGCCATCCCAAAATATTGCTTGGAGAGCATAGTGTAAAGGCTTATTTGCTTATATCAATGATATGTATCAGTGAATGAACAGGTTTTATTCTCCTAAATTCTGTATTTCTCAACTCCAAGGAAATATTCATCCACAGAGAATGCTCCTTTCCTATTCTTTGTTCAGTGTTTTACTATTGTCATATGTAGCCTTCACTTGCAAGGGGGCAGGCTGAACAAAGTGAGTAAATAAAATGTTGGTTTGTGGGCCACAGAAAACTCACAGCCAAAGGTGATCATCCAGCTCTGAGAGAAGAGACAAAGGGCCAGACTAGACATTACACACACATGTATATAATCTTTATTTTTTTAATAAAGAGAAAGCCTTCCAGGGCTGTAATAAACAAAGAGCTGGGTGCTTAACCCCTTCCCTCTTGGCTGTTTTTTGATTGAAATTCCCCCAGCTATTCCCCCAGTGGAAAGTGTGTGGAGGAGATTTCAATCAACGATATGGCTATCAGTGAAAAGGTAAGCACCCTCCTCGCCACCATTCTTTACTCATGGTTGGAGTGTCCAGGATTGTTTTTCTTCTTTAAAAAAGTGGGCAGAAAGATGTCCGGATCAGCATTGACTCTATATATGTCAATAAGTAGAGTCTCTACTACTGGCTTCAGACATTGCGTATACCACTTCTTTTATGCTGTTGGCTATAAATGAATTGCCTTCTCTCTCTCTCTCTCTCTCTCTCTCTCTCTCTCTCTCTCGTGCATTATACCTTTCTACCCCAATGACCATTCAACAGTTTATAAAATATTTTTATGCCCACATAATTTATGAAAATCAATATATTTATTAAAATATTTATACCCTGCCTTTCCTCTTGACTTAAATATAGGGTTGTAAACTCCAGGTTGAGAAATTCCTGGAATTTTGGGAAGGGGAGGGATCTCACCATGTATAATATAGGGTTGCCAGGTCCCTTTTACCCGCTGGCAGGGGGATGGGGAGACATTCCAGAAGGGGGACATTCCCCCTTCCCCCTGAAACAGTGACATCGCATGCAATGTGCCTGTTTTACTCGGAAGTGATGTTGGCACATCGGCGATGTCTGGAGCAGTGCTCTGGATTTTGGGGCAAAGCTCTATGGTAAAATTGGCATCAAACCATAGAGTTTGCCCAAAATCCAGAGTGTCACCTGCCAATGTCAACAATGTGCAAATGTCACTTCGGGGTGACTTAGGCACATTGTGTGCAACATCTCTCTGTGTTTGGGGGATTCCCTCCCACTGGCCAGCTGGTTGGTGGCAGGCAGGAGCCTGCAAAAACGGGGGATCCCCCACCCCCACCGGGCAAATGGTAACCCTAGTATAATATCATGGAGTCTACCCTCCAAAGCAGTCATTTTCTCCAAGGGAACTGATCTCTGTTCTGGAGATCAGTAGTAACTGAAGTTGCCAATCATAACTTGGGAAATTCCTGGAGATTTAGGGGTGGAGCCTGGGAAGGTGGAATTCGTTAAGGGGAGGGACTTCCCCTTCTAGGGGAACTAAACTCTTTTGCATGGAGATCAGTTGTAATTCTGGGAGATCTCCAGCCCCTATCTGCAGATTGGCAACCCTAGTCAGTATTTCTGGGATATATTCAGGCCTTACCTGGAGTTGGCAACCCTGATCAAGTAGCTATTAAATCACTATAGAGTAAAAGCAAATAAAAACTCCAAATAGCCCCCTCCCCCAAATTCAAGAGCCTGCTGTTCACACCCCATCAGAGTTTTCCTCCATTGTTCATTGTATCTCTTTTTATGACCATCAATTAAAGGGTGATACATTCTTTCATCACATGGTGATAAAAGAGGCCATGGCATATTTTATACCTCTTTGACACGATTCTTATCAATCATGACACCAGTATCTTTGCTGAGTAATTTTTGCCTACGCAAGCCACAGATCCATTTGAAAGATGAAGTGGATCCTCTGTCCCATGACTGGGGTAATATCTACACAGAAATCTCATGGAAAAGCTGTAAAGCAACAATCTCCTGCACAAGGTTTAGGGCTTACTGAATCATGGGGAAGAGTTTGGCAGCAGTGTAGAAACTTTGTGAAGATGCATGACAAACATTTGTCAGCACAACTGGCACTGAAGGAGGAGATATAAGATTTCCCAAAGGTACCAGTGCCTAAATTTGGCTCACCTTGGCACCCACTTCACAATCATTCTCACACAGAAGCACCAGCTTATTTCAAGACATTCTTGTTACCACTGTAGTTTATCTTAATTGGTACACATTGGCCTCTGGATTTCTGTCTCCTAAAAGCTGTTACTTAGGTCACTGACATACACATTGTGTGGCCTGTCTTGCATGCTATTGGGAAGCAGTTGTATATTCTGGCTTCCCCGGAGCATTGGGGTGCTCCAGTGAACTTCCAGGGTTCTCCCTGTCCTTTCTGTGATTTTTCCCAATATAGCAATATAAAAATAACCAGCATCAGTATTCTCAGGACCACTTTATTCTCTAGGTAATGGTTTGGTAGCAGGAGGGTGTATTTTGCCTGATTTACCAAACCCTGTTTAAATACTCATGTCCCATAATAAAGCTGGTGATCTAACACTCATCTAACTCACACGTATTGCATGGTAACTGCCCCATTTAAAAAAAACTGTGTATGGAATAAAATGTGGAATAGCTTTAATGCACATCCTGAGAACATTTTGCATTTTGCTTAGAGCTGCCAGGAAAAAAAATAAAACTCCTAACAGCCCTTCATTAGCCCCTCCTTACTGTACCCTATTGGGATGCAGAAAGGTGCCTCAGGCCACTTCTAAGAGTCCAGTTTTAATAGCCCACTGTTTGTAAGACAATTTGGGGGTGTTAGTGGAGCTATTTATACACAGGCAGCAGCAGGACTGCAAAGCACTCTTTGATTAGTTTTACTTGCCAAGTGGATAGGCTAGAACTAAAATATCCAGTTGTACAAGTTCCCTGTGAACAGCTTGGCCGTGACTGTCACAAAACGCAGTCCTTCTAAGTTTCTCTGTGGTCAAGGGCTCCCAAATACGGTGAAATGGGATTTGCTTTGAATGAACTGGTTATGTTCATGACAGTTCTCTTGTTTTGTGAGACTCACCTTCCTGTTAATTTGGAAACCACCTGAGTCGTTGCCAATTGTGGTGCTTCTGTCCCTTTCACGATCTGCTTCAAATGTTCTTAATTTCAGTTTGCAGATGCAATTATGTGTTAGATATCAGTTCAGTTTGGTGTCATTGCTTTTGTCCCAAATCACAGCCAACCTTCCATACAGGAGGCATCCAAAGTTAGTTTATAGAGGAAGACCCTGAAGATTACTAGTCTGTTTAGGATCCCTTTGCCCAGGGGTCGTTTCGTAGAAAAACAGCTAGGGGAACTCATTAGCATAACTCATTAGCATATGCCACACCCCCTGACATCACCGGAAGTGTGTCATAAGACCACACACCCCACCCCCAACGGTCCCGGCTGCCGCTGCCGGCCTTGCAGCTCCACTGCCGAGCCCCATGAGGGGCCCAGCAGTGGACCTGCAAGGCCGGCGGGAGTGCAAGGAAGCTCCGCAAAGGCCCTCCCTGGCCCCAGGTAGGGGTGGGGAGAGGCAGGGAGGAAGCAACTTACCCTCCCTCTACTCCTGCCTCCTCCTGGCTGAATGAGGGCCGGAAGCAGGGTGGCCGGAAGCAGGGGGCGGGGCTTCATCATTTGCCTCGCCCCCCGTACCTCACCCGGGGGAACTGCGATCCCCCGCGATCCCCCCCGAAATGACCTCTGCCTTTGCCACTGACTTACCATGAAGGTATCATGACCAAATTTCTTGTGTTCTTGTCCTTAGGAGCTAATGCCATGTTATGTTTAAGCCCAAGTGCTGATCCCTCATTGAAGGAATCCTTGAGTGTGAAGAAGTGATAGGGGAAGAAGGGTATTGAACCATTTCCATTTTCTTCCTTCATTTTCAAATGTTCCTTCCCGAGCAGTTACCATCATATGGTTTTAAATGAAGGGTTGCAAGGGCTACACTCTCTTATCAAACTGACCGAAGGCACTGCCTTTAAATTCCAAAAGGAATTAAAAAATTTCCTACAGGAAATCTGCCTTCTTTCTTACCTGAAGTAGCAGGATCTTTAATGGGATGGCAGCAGTGATAGTTTTTGAAGGTCGAAACAATTAAGTCCATGCTTTACTCCCTGATGTTCTTTTGAATAAATTTGTCACTGAATGTTGCCTAATGAAAAATGTTCCAGTGAATTTAGAGATTTCTTTTGCCGCAAAAGATTCAAGGAACTTGAAAGGAAGTGAGAACTTTAATTATACTATCTTGTGGGGGCGGGGAGTCCTGCACGTTCATCTTTGGGGTCTACAGAAGTCAATGCTGCTGGGAGTGTCACCTGCTTCTTACCAGTATTGTATACCTTTCTAGGTATCTGGGGGGTGGAGTCTATGTACTGACAGAAGTAAGTAAAAATAGAAACTAGGTTTGTTAACAAATCTTCCCTAACTCTAAAATGTTGAGGGAAATTTGTTGGAAGTAGTGCCTGAAAAAACAACAACAGGGAAAAAAAAACTTTTAGAAGGCTAGCAATACTTCTTCTCTAAGGTGAGTGGTTGGATTCCAGCATCCTGTCCATATATTGTCTTTATGGATCTGTGACTCTTCCCTAGGGTAGGAACCTCAGCGCAGGTTTCTACTTCAAAATTGTTTATGCTGGTTCATAAGAGCTGAAGAAATATAATAACTGGGCCCAAATTTGCCTTTAAACCATTGAAATGTCCCTGTTCTGATTGGAGGATAGCAGCTGAGAACAAAGAATACGGAGCTTGGCATGCAATTCTTCAGTTGATTTTGCTTTTTGGAGAGCCTCCTGCTAGGCTGAGCTGGGTGGAGGTCACAAAGCAATCATATTTGGTGAACTGAGCACCACCCTCAAAATCTCCTGCCATTTGCTGAGGCAATGCTGGCAACCCTAGAGGTGCTAGATTCTGATGGTGTTTGTACTCCCATTTTGCACAATTGAATTTTGGTCCACTTTCTCCTGAGGGCACAGGTCAGGTTTTGGTAATTTAAAAGTAGCAGTATTTGGATCTGGGATTTTTTGGAAATCCCATTTTTTTTCTGAGTCCAATGGACCCGAGAAGAAAAATACTGGGTTTTTTTTAAAAAAGCCAGAGCGAAGCTGAGCTGGTGGGGAACAACCTGCTCCCTGTGGACACAGCCGATCCTGGCCTGGCTCACTTCTCCTGCAGTCTAGTTTAAGCCAGGCTGCAGGAGAAGTGAACTACCAGGAGCTGCTGTGCCACACAGAGCACATTGCTCCACGCAGGACAGAAGATCCTGGCTGGGCTCACTTCTCCTGCAGCCCGGTTTAAACTGGGCTTCAGGAGAAGCCAGCTCAAAGCCCAGCTTGCAGGGAGCTATCTGTTCCTGGCAGTACAGCAGATCCTAGGGCTGGCTTCTTCTGCAGCCTGGTTTAAACCGGACTGCATGAGAAGCCAGCCCCAAACCGAGCCAGCAGGAACAGTCTGGTCCCTACCAGTACAGCTAATCCTCAAGTTGCCTTCTGCAGTCCCTTTAAACTTTAAAGGGACTGCAGTAGAAGCCCAACAAACAGCTGAGGAGGTGGAAGCAATCTGCTCCGGCTTCTCTGCTGTTTCCGGCCCAGTAATTCCCAAATATATCCAGGATTTTTTCAGGATCCCCCCCCCCCAGTTTTCTGAGAAAAGCCAGATACATTTAGGATGCCAAAATCTACCCAAAAATACTGATAAGGTATTGGGTAGATTTTCACTTCATGTAGACCTGAATGTACACCCCTTATACAGCCCCAAGATTTTCCCTTTCTCAGTCTCAGCAAGTTCAGACCTCATTACCCTATATCTGAAGCTGATTTTTTTTGTCCCAGTATGCATCACCTTAGACTTACCAACATTGAACTTCATCTACCACACTGTTGCCCACTCACCGAATTGGTGAAGATCCTCCTGGAGCTCTTCACAGTCATCCTTGGTTTCACCATCTTGAATAATTTTGTGTCATCTGTGAACTTGCCACTACACTCCTAGTTCCAGATTGTTTATGAGCTCTGATCCTTGTGGGACTCTGCTGCTTACTTCCCTCCATTGTGAGAACTGTGCATTTATTCCTACTCTTTGCTTCCTGTCATTTAACCAATTTTTAATCCATAAGAGAAACTGCCCTCTTACCTTGTCAAAAGCCTTTTGAAAGTCCAAATATATAATGTCTACTAGGTCACCATTGTCTACATGCTTGTTCACTTTCTGAAAGAACCATAAAGGCTGGTGAGGCAGGACTTCCCTCTGCAGAAGCCATGCTGATTTTCCCTCAGCAGGCTTTGTTCCTCTATGTGCCTAACAATTCTTATTTTAGATTACAGTTCCTACTAATTTGCTTGGGACAGGCATTAGGTTAACTGGGCTATAATTTCCTGGTTCCTGTACCCTATTGGTGTAACAGTTACTACTCTCCAGTCTTCTGGTACAGCAACTGTTAGTAGGTCAACCATCTCACATTTGGGTTCCCTAAGAAATCTTGGGTAGGTGCAGTCAGGACCTGGAGACTTGTCAGTTTTTAATTTTCCCCAGTAGGTTTAGAACTTTTGTCACCTCAATTTGACTCAGTTCTTCAGACACCTTTCCTGAAAATAGTGGCTTTGGCATGGGTACATGTCCAACACTTTCCACAGTGAACACAGAAGGAAAAATTCCATTGAGCTTCCCTACCATCTCGCCACCTTCCTTTAGCAATCCCATTATTCCTTGGTCATCTAAAGGCCCAACTGCTTCTGACTGGTTTCTTGCTCTGAATATATTTTTAAAAAATGTTTATTGTATGTCTTTATATTTTTAGCACCCTGCTCCTCAAATTCTGGTTTTACATGCCTAATTATTAACTGAGATTTCATTTGCCAGAGCCTGTGGTCCTTTCTGTTGAATTCATTGGGACAGACCTTCCGCTTTTTAAAAGAAGCCTATTTATTTTTATAGCATCCTTGATTTGTGTTGGTAACCACTCAGGCCTTCTTTTATTTTTTTTACCCCCCCCCCCCCGAAGGGGATTTTTTTATTTCTTTTTTCTATAAACTTAAAAGAAAAAAGG
>NW_015170887.1:3013253-3029529 GCF_001447785.1 Gekko japonicus
GAGAAAGGAAAGAAAACCACTGAAAACCCAAGTATAGGAGATCATTACAAAAGCTTGTATCAGTGTTAGTCTAAAATGGTAAGATTACATTGAACATGGTCGATTAAGCTATATTATTTATCTTTAAAACCATTAATTTAACTGTTTAAAGAAAATCACAAGAGCATCGTTAAAAACTTCAAGGCACAATTCAGAGTTCTTCAGCCTTCATTTTGTTTTATCTTTTCTAATCCTCAATTGGTATTCTTCTCTCTTGGGGGCTGCCCCCTTTTCGGAAGCAGAGTCCTTGTCGGAAGTAGCAGAGTCCATTTCATTGCTAAGTCACTCAGGCCTTCTTTTAGACTTGGCAGTGCCATTCCTAATCTGTGGAATGCATTCTGTTTGGGCTTCCATTACTGTGGTTTTAAACAGCTTCCAAGCATCCTCTAGGGATTGACTCTCTTGTGTTTCCCCTTCACCATCCATTTTACTATTCCCCTCATTTTTGTAAAGTTCACTCTTTTGAAATAAAGTGTTATAGTTTCTCACCAGCTTTTGAGACCAGCTCAGAATGAAGTCCAAGATCACTACCCCTCTGGTTAGCTCTGTGACCAGCTGTTTCAATGCACAATCATTTAAGATGTCTAGGAATCTCATTTCTGCAGCATGACTTGAGCACGTGTTTACCAGTCAATGTGAGGGTAGTTGAAGTCCTAGTATCATAACATTTATCTTCCCTAGTCACCTCCCTTATTTCCTTCTTTATCTCAAGATCAGCCTTAAGGGTTTGATCAGGTGGGCAGTAGTATACCCCCACTTTTAAGTAGCCCTTAGGGCCCAGTATTTCCACCCATATCACTTCTTTTGGGGAGTTAATTCGTCTGATGTTTTCTAACTTTTTTTTTTATTCTATGCCCTGTTTGATTACAATGCAACACCTCCTCAACCCAACCCGCCCTGTTTTGCCTATATAGCTTGTACCCAGGATGACTGTATCCCATAGATTTTCCCCATTCCACCATGTTTCTGAGATAGCATATCTAAATTATCATTGAGCACCAAGCACTCCAACTCTGCCATCTTGGCTTGGAGACTTCTAGCATTGGCATATAGACACTTATAATGTGTTTCCCTTCCCAGCAACTCTTTGCTCCTTTGTCACCACGCATGGCCCTCCTTCACAATCCTATCCTCACTGCAAAGTTCTGTTATGCTTTTATCAATGTTACCCTGAGTGTTTACACAATAATTTCTTTGGACTAACGTGTCCCGAACCAGAGGCTCCCCAGCACTTGTTGGCTTTCCTATGGGATTAGTTTAAAAGCTGCTCTGCCACCTTTTTGATATTAATAATCAACAGCAGCCTGGCTCCCTTTTGGTTCTAGTAAAGCCTGTCTCTTTTGTACAGGTTAGGATTGTCCCAGAAATTTCCCCAGGGCCTAACAAATCCAAATCCTTCCTCCTGGCACCACTTTCTCATCCATGCATTGAGAGTGCTGATCTGCACCTATCTAGCTGGCTCTGCACATGGAACTTGTAGAAATTCTGAGAAGGCTACTTTTGAAGTCCTGGCCTTTAACTTTCTGCCAAGGAACCCAAATTTGTCCTGCAGGACCACACAATTACATTTCACAGTATCACTGGTGCTAACATCCACCACAATGGCTGATTCCTCCTCAGCACTATCTATCAGCCTATCTAAAAAGCACATGATGTCCTCTACCTTTGCTGCAGGCAGGTGAGTCACCATGTGGTCAAAATGCCTGTCACAGATCCCTCTCTCTATATTCCTAATAATCAAACCACCCACTACCAAACCTCCCTCCCTCCAACCCCAGAGGGGAATCCTCAGTACAATATTAGTCTGCCACCTGAAGAAGTCTCCCTTCTATCTGTACAGAGCCAGCCTGATCAACAGAATCCAAAGGGAACATGTTTGTCTATCTGTTTTTCTGTCACTGAATCTCTGCATTTTTATTTATGATGGAGCTCTGTGAGGCTGGTGAGGTTCTTTCCGCTCTTCATTAAACACTTCTGTATAAGAGCTGAGGAACTGTACGTAGATTTTTGAAATCCTGGGTGTAGTCTGGAGAACTCTCAGGTAAATCCCCAGTTTGCATTAGAAGCAATTCTCATCCCTGTTTGATGGAAATAAACCAAGTGAGCATGGCAGGCAGTGCATTGAGTGATAAAGCCCAGTTCTTGCCATGTTGTTCGTTACATTTTGTAATTCTTTCCTGTTGCCATTCAGAGCTAGAAATGGCAGTCTCTGGGCCTAAATGGAACCATTCGTCTTCCATCATGCTAACACAGTCTTTTTATTCCAGCTGATACACAAAAAAACCCTCTACCCAGTGTAGCACTGGCTGAGTGCAACAGGACAAGCTATAATTAAGAAGAACAAAAAAGACTCTATCGTCCGTCACGGCCTCAATCGGTTGTCATTTTAAGCTGGTTTTTTAAAATACATTTCTCCTACTCCTTTATGTTTAGCGTTTTTAATTTTCCTGCTCTTTTAGTACTAAGAGCCTGAGCATAATTAGCTACCATAAAGAGGCCATAGTTCCAAGGCTTTCATTGTAACTACCCCACCCCACCAAAGTGCCCCCTAATAAGTCCTCAAACACGAGGGCCACTGTTTAATTACATTGTGCTTTTCATGTAATTGTGCTGAGATGCTACTTTTTAAAATGTCCTTCTGGCTTCATGTAGATCCAGGGTTGGCCCTTAAGTACTTTGTGCAATTAGCAACACTTAATTCTTTACTTTCATATGGAAAGTGGAACTGTACACTTCTACCCCCCCAAAAGGAGAGACAACTTTAATTCCTGAAAATGGTACTTAGAGATCCCATGCAATTAAAACTAACCTTTTAAAAGAATATATGAATAAGTGGCAATCATGTTGTGCTTCAAGCTCTGAGGTTTAGGGTGCCCTGCCTCCAAGATCACATTGTCTTAATAGATGCATCTGCTTTCAAGCATGTGGGTCAGTGTTGACTTTCTCCTTTGGATTGAAATGAAAGTTAAAAGAAAGTGCCAAGGTCTTCAGATGGACAACTCAGATCATCACTACATGCTATATTGATCACCATGGGGACTTAGTCAGAGGAGATCCCCACAGAAGTCAGTTCTCAGGTGCATGAAGCCTGATTTGGATTGGAACCACAACATGTAGGGAGAAGGAGTTCTTGTCTTCCTCCCATTTTCCTGACCCAAAATGACTACAGAGTGACTCAACTCCCTGTTGAGACCCTATGCACCACCATAAGCATCACAGAACCTTTATTAGGTATTTGTTACAGACACTTGGTTTCTGGTTTGTGGATCAGCGATGGCGGTCGCCCTCCCTGGACCTCGGGGGAGCAACTTGCACACCAGCGGTATGGGGGGGGGGTGCCACCTCAAGTGGCACTCACACGGGGCCTTTGTGAAAGGCTCCAGACCATAGGGCCTCTGAGGGGCAGCCTCTTCGACGGCTAAATGCTGGAGAATTGAGGCTTCCCTCCACCCTGATGGTCCTGCTGCTGTGTGGCCTTAGGGTACAAGCTGTTTTGACTGGGACAAGTGCTGGAGATCGAGTGGAATATCGTTTACTGTGAGTGAGGTCAGAGAAATGACTGACAATGAACGTGAGTTCAAAATAAACGGAACATTTTAAAAGCGAACTACCCCCCCGGCGGCCTCACAAAGAAAGTTTAAAGCGAAACCGGCAGGTAGTCAGAGCCCAAAACCAGAAGAGGGAGCAGACGTCATGAAAATGTTAGCGGATATGCTCAAGCCGGTGATGGAGCAACTCAATGGTATTAACCAGCAACTGACCTCGCTGAATCAAAACTTCGCATCCCAGCAGCTACAGCTGGTAGAAACGGCGAAAAAGGTGGAACAAACAACCGAGAGAATTAAAGAGATAGACACCACAAACAAGAAAATGAAGAAAAGAATGGGGGAAGTTGAAGCAAAACAAAACTTACAAGAAAACCATTTGCTACAGCTACAAATGGAAAAAGCCAACATGATTCTCAGATTCTAGGGAGTTCCTGAATTGCAAACGGAGGATCTGAGAAAACTGCTCAGCGAGATCATAGCTCCAGTAATAGGCTTAACAGCAGATGAACTGGTAAAAGAGATGGAGACTGCTTATAGGGCATACTCCAATTATATAAAAAAAATAGCCTCCCTGGAGAAATTGTGGTCAGATTCTCAAGAAGACAGAGATGCTATTTTAAAAGCGACTTCAGCAACTCCACTGAAAATGGGGAATATAAACATTAAAACTTTAAAAGACATTCCATTTGAAATTCACCAAAAGAGGAAAAGCTATAAGGACTTAATTTCTTTTCTTCAAATCAATGGAATTTCGTACTGGTGGGTGATCCCAGAGGGTGTCATCTTTAAAATCAACGACAAAAGAGAAAAGATTGACTCCACTTTCAAAGCCAAAGAATTTCTGAGACGACAGCTAGGAATGGAAGAGGAATCCAAAGAGGAAGAATCAAAATCAATTAATTCTGCTACCTCTGGAACGGAAGAGGACTCTGCTGTAGAAACGGGTGCAGGTGCAACGAAGGTTACATATGATTTCAGAGACAGAAAACTGAAGTAAAGGCAGAAGGACTCTGAAAATTGCCTTTTGAAGCAACTAACACGAAGATGCTCAGAAAGTTCTCTCACACAACTAACATATTAACATTGAAGCCGAGCCAAACAAGAACTCTACAAGTATATTGTTATATTAATACTTTTATTAATAACATTTAAATTAACAGGGATATGATCTCCTCCTCTTGGGTTTTTTGTGTAGTGTGGTTATCTATCCTTTATCCTAAGATGTTAGCCCCCTCCCTTATATTTTCTTTGTAGTTTTGTAGTCTTATATAAAAAAAATCCCTCCGGGGATGCAAAAAAAGAGAGGTATTTGTTAGAGACATTTAACAATCTGAATCCTCAGCAGTTAAGATGTGAATCCCATGGTGAACTCATTTGACTGCAAGTTCCTGTGCCAGACATATGTTGACAGTAATGGAATTGGGCCCCTAAAGAAGCATCTTTCAGCTGTTTTGTCACTGGCACTCATACTATACAAAGAATATTGACAATAGACAATTTCACACTCATAATTTTTAATAGGATCATTGTACATGTGTGAGTTGTTCTAAATGATACATTCAACTATTATTGGTCATGCACATTTAAAAAATAACTAGAGACAGCATTAGAACAGGTATGAGCTTTCATGTGCACATACACTTCCTCAGATAAAACTGTGTTGGTCTTAAAGGAGCCACTGGACTAAACTTTGTTCTGCTGCTTCAGACCAACAGGGCTGCCCACCTAGATCTAGAGACAGCATGTGGGAGTAGCTGTACAACAGTTGCTTTGTATTCCTGCCTTTCTAACTTAGCTGTTTTCAGCAGTTAAAAAAAACCCAGAAGCCAAATATGCAATTTCATTTAAAACAATATGCATTAGAAGAAAACACATGCCATACAGGGCAATAATTAAAAATCCTTATTTTTGATCAGGTTGTTCTGCTACAACAACTGTGCTATTATGAATAAAGGCAGACAGCAGATGGGAGCCTTTCTTCCCAAATCTGTCAAAAGTGATCTTCCGTGAAAGGCTTTGTCTTTGTCAGAAACAGGAATAACGGGGGACTCTGACTAGAGGGCATTCCTCAGGAGGTCTCTAGGCATGACAGAAACTTCCCCACAAAACAGGCAAAACAGGCAATTGAATGGTGTAAGGAACATTACATATGTACTCTGTTTGGTAGCATTTTGTAACATGAATATAGAATAATCAGTGGGGGAATTCCCACATGTGGCCTTCCTCTCAACAGATGTGACCACAGAAGACAAGAAACATGGACACTCTCCTGTGGGCTGCCTACTGGCCTGAATAAAAATATCCTGCTCCTTTAATAGAAGAAAGATGGGATGTTATTCATCTCCATGGCATGAAAATCTTCACCTATCCATTTCCACACATTAAGACTCCATTAAATGGACAGGGCATTCTTCTCCAGGACAGTTGGTAACCCTAGTTGTAGCTGTTCACAGCATGCTGTTTCTCTGTTTCATTTTGTCGTTCCATTTTCTACATCCTTTGGGTAGTGCTGTCCTATCAATAAACTTGTCTTTCTTGGGCCACAAAGTAGAAACACTGTCCAAGTTCCAAACTGCTGCCAGATCTTACAGTTAGGTGCAATGGTAACATGAAGGGAGCCCTGAATGAAGCATCTCATAAAAGAACTACTCCTCATTTGGGTGGAAGGGAGTGAGTTTTTGTCTCTGTGCAAGTGTTTTCTCTCCCTTCTCTTGCCCATGCCAGTGATTGGAATGGGGACTGTCCTCTTTCCTGCTCATACATATGTTTTCTGGGTGATCCATATGCCAACAGCTTGCACAATGTAGCCTCTAGAAACACCTAGAAGTTCTCATGAACTAACAGAACACTGGCAGAATCATTTGGGGGATATAGTTGCTTGCGCGCAGTTGGCTGCATCTAGCACAACATTTGTGCTTGGGCTAGAGCTCCTACACAAGGGGAAATGCACGGAAAAGACCATGGTACCCACTTGTGCTAAGTCAAACTTATTGTATCCCCACTTGTGCATGATCTTATGTAACCAGTTTCTGAGCACTCTAACACATAGGGAGGAAGGTGCTAGGTATTGCACAAGAGGCTGTGCAACCAGAACTGCTCTAAATAGGTTCATGCACAAGATCTTGCACATCGCTGGATCCAGGCCACTGACTCTATTGTTCATGGCAGACCAATCAATTATAATAATTAATTCCCCATATGATGCACATGTAGGGCAAGTCCTCAAGGAATTCATACATGGTTCTAAAGTGTGAGGAACTGAACTTTGGCTGTCGTTGGATTATTTAAAAGTGATTCTGCAATTAGTAATTGGCTACTGTACATCAATTGTTTAATTGCAGCCAGTTTTTTTAACAGTAGAAAGCAAGCTGGGAGGTGATAAGTCTTTCCACTTCTGTACTATTACTATATTATCGCTGCTCCTCTTTTTGCTCCCCAACTGGGTGTCATAAAAACATAGAACGTCTAGCAAACCTCCGTGGTTTACTATTGCTTCAACATCTCTGTATTTATGATCAGTGTGATTCTGCTTCAGCACAGAGGTCAATTCGGCGGGGATCGCAGTTCCCCTGGGTGAGGTGCGGGGGGGGCACACGACGAAGCCCCGCCCCCTGCTTCCGGCCGCCCCGCTTCCGGCCCTCATTCAGCCAGGAGGAGACAGGAGAAGAGAGAGGGCAAGTTGCTTCCTCCCCGCCTCTCCCCACCCCTGCCTGCCTGGGGCCAGGGAGGGCCTTGTCGGGGCTTCCTTGCACTCCCGCCGGCCTTGCAGGTCCACCGCCGGGCCCCTGATGTCAGGGGGTGTGGCATATGCTAATGAGTTATGCTAATGCATTCCCCTAGCTCTTTTTCTACTAAATGACCCCTGCTTCAGTATATATCTGGACCTCAACTCTTTTACCGCATTCATCAGAACTAAACCAGCAACTGATGCTTTCCAAGGCATCTGTGGCGGAAGCAGTCATAAATGGACTAGCAGTATCCCCAAATGAAGTAAAAAAAATATGATGAACAATCATGTTGTAGTTGAACAAAAGAGAGAGAGAGAGAGAGAGATCCCAATCAGAACAAATCTACTCCTTTTTTTAACCAGGGGAAAAATACCCCATGATTGCTAAACCTGTTGTTTCTTATACCATCCCCAAATCCTTTATAATCTTTAGTAATTTAAACATTTGTATTCAGATTTTTACTGTTATTACAGCTATTAATCCCCTTTGGAGAGGAATTCTTTTGGATGAACATTTCCTTTGGATGATCTGAGTTTTAAATTTCTAACATGGTCAAAGAAAAGGAAGAAATGAAAGCAGTTATTTAAACCTCAGAACTGCTGTTGATAGAAAAAACCTGAGGGATTCTTGAACCTGCAACTCTCAAAATATTGATCACATGCAGCATGTCTGATTTAAGAATATCACCAATAAATACATAAATAGTAGTTGTGTGCTCATATGCATAAATCTATGTATCTATATGTATTTTTTGTGCATGTGAAATATATTCCTGCAGGCCTGTGGCTAGGAATTTTTTCGGGGAGGGCGCCGGGGGGGGCACTAATGTAATTAATGGAGCTAATGTAATTAAGTGTGAGATGCATTTAAGCCACTGAAAGAGACTTACCAGCTCAGCTCTTCACCTCACCCAAATGCGCAATGGAAGAGAAAGAGAAAGCTGAATAGGTTCCCCACCCCACCCCAAAGATACAGTCAGGGACAGTCCACATCTATCCCTGCACACACACACCCCGGATCACAACCATGAGAGTTCACACCCTTTCTTCATGCCCCTCCACATGAATAAATGCAGGCAGAGAGCTTCCCTGCCACCTATACATGCACACCACCCTCAAGAAAAGGAGGGGAAACAGCAGCACATCTAACTAGGACATGAGTCGAGGAGAAGAGGAGGTGGTGGCAGCATAGCAGCAACAGCAGCCCCCTCCCTCCTCATTCACTGGCAACCAGCAACACTGGCCTTTTGCAAGTGCAGAAGCAGCAGCATTTCCAGCAGAGCTTCCTGGTAATGCTTTATGTAGGACAGGGAAAGCGAGGGAGAGGGAGGGCGAGAGGCACAAAACAAAACATCTTACCAGCTCCTTGGTTGCAAGCAAGGCAGGACCGCCAGCAAAAAGCCCCCCCTCCGGAATGCTCCCCAGTCCATCTTGGTCTGTGACTGGCCAACAGGAAGTCCCCGGGAACCCTGGTACCTGGTCTCCCCCCCACCGCTCTGTCTCCTGTGCAGGAAAAGCACAGCCAAGTCATGCCTCCTTGCTCAGCAAGGTCTCTCCTTGCATTTGACTTTGCCTGCCTGCCTCCCTCCCTCTTGCTCTACCCTGCCCTACGTAAAGCAATACCAGGAAGCTCTGCCACCTCAGGTAAGGTTGCTGTTGCTGGGCTTGCTTTTCTTTCACAGGGAAACTTTCTGGGGCTGCAGGGGGCGGGAGTGGGGCACTGCAGATTTGATAGGGGGCGCCGCCCTCAGTGCCCCACTGCTGGCTACAGCCCTGTGTCCCTGTATGTATGTATGTTGGTAGCACTGATTGTATGTTTGCGCGTGCATGTTTGCACACACCCTAGTGCACCTGTATTTGTGTAGTTGAAATGCATTGGTATTGACCTTGGAAATAAAAGCTACGAGAGGCACATGATGTGGGTACAGTAATGGCTTAATCAGTGATACAGGCTAAATTTATGGGTAAATACCCAAGCTGTTTAATAAAAATGAGGATGATTAACTGCATACCCTTATATTAGAGTGCTTCCTGATTGCCTTTCATATTTTTAACACAGACTGTGACTATGACTGTGACTGTGGTCATATTCCATTCCATTAATGTCAGTGAGTGTTTTCTTATTGGCATCAATGGGATGTTACTGACATCTTTTCTGTACCTGCAGACCAAGCTATCCCCTTTTTGATAGGGGAAGCTATGGTGTGTGCATGCACAGAGTGCGATACCCATACTTACTGTTCAAGTATGTGATGTTCTCTAATGTTATTGGGCTATATAAATGGGCAGATACACATGTTGTCTTATATTTATCTTTCTTATTTCCTGCTTCTTTTCTTTCTCACTTCCTTTCTTTCTCTTTCTCAAAGGACTTTCACACCTGATGATGGGTGAACAAGGTAGGTCTTCTCTTTCCTATTGTTCCAATGGCTGAATGTGGCCATGACGACCCACGCTTCTTCCTAATTCGGGATTGGCTTTCATAAGCCCACCCATCCAAAGCAGTAAAACTGCTTTGTGTTCTCCTTCCCCACCTTTCCTGTCCATCCCATTTGCTGAACTTTGGGCTGTGTGACCAGTGCTCAGGAGAATGATCTTTGGAAGCCTGGTGTGTTGACAGTGAGCTGATAAGATGAATGCAGCGCTTAAAGAAAAATATAAAAATACCGCTTCTCTTCATATCCACTACCCTTTTATAAATACCTGGCATGGTAAGTTTATCCTCTTGGTAAATACAGCCTTCAGAAGCCTGATCCCATTTTCTGGGCAGTTTTCATGGCATGATCCCAGATTCTTACATACCTTGATGACACTTTGCAGCCAAAGGTCCTTACTGTTTTGAATCTGCAAAATTAAAATATTCAAATATGTATGGAATGCACTGTTTCAACAGGTGAATTTTGGTAACCTGAGGCTGGCCTGCAAAAAGACTGTAGTTCAACCCAGGTGTTGTTGTACATTGATTGGATTTGGCAGAATGGGCTCATTGGTGTCTTGCTGGGCACACAATGGTGATGTTAGGTTTGTAGAGGAAGGAGAAATACATAAGGAGAGAGGAAAACAGAAAGAGGCTTCTGGGATGGTATGGCCAGATCTACAGGTCTTTTGATCCACTAAGATGTCATAGCTCTATCTGGATATGGCAGGTTCAGGGGACCATTTAGTAAGGCAGAGGAGAGAGACAGGTGGTGCTCTGAGCTAGAGGTTGATCCATTCAGCTTTTGGTCTCAGGTACAACTGGCCTTGCTGGTTAACACATTTCCAGCTTATTAGAACTAATCAGGGCTTTTATTCTGGGGGAATGCCCTGGAATGGAGTTCTGGAATCTCTTTGACAAAATTATTTTTAAAATGTTTAAAAGTTCATGAGTTTTCAGTATATAGATTGAAAACTTTATTTCCCTTTTGAGAGTTCTGGCACCTCTTTTTCATTTTAAAAAAGCCCTAGAACTAATGAATATAAGAGAGTTGGTTGGATCTAGCCAACTTTTCCAGCTGATGAAAAATGGAGGACCATGAGGATTATGAGTCCTCCATGGACAAAAGCTATGCGAGTTAGGGGTGGAAATAAGGAAGGGGTTCAGCTGAGATTGAGTGAAAATCTGGCTGGATCAAACCCAGCAGACAGAAAGAAGGGATCCTTCCATTTTGGGATTCAAGAACTCCGTTTCAGCTTGGGATGCCAGCCAGGTGGGACCTGGGGATTCCCTGAAATTACATCTCATCTCCAGACTACAGAGACTGGTTCCCCTGGAGAAAATGGATGCTTTGGAGGGGAGACTCTATGGCATTGTACCTGACTGAGGTCCCTGTTCTCCCCAGGATCCATCCCTAAATCTACAGGACTTTCCCAACCTGGATCTGGCAACCCTACTCCCCCATGGCCAGGTAGGACCTGGCAACCTAGTTTTAGCCCATATCTGCAGGGACAATATACTTCTGGTAGTTCAGGAAATAGGGGGAAATAATCTGGGAACATGAAACCAGGATGCTGTTCAGAATCCATAAAGCCATATTGGAGTGCAGTTGTTCCTGTGGTGTTGATACTGTTGATTTTTCTGAAAAATTTATATTCCTCTTGTCAGTCAGACTGGCTACCAAAGTAGCTTACAGTTAAAATCTAGAGCCAGTGGCTGAGTTGCACAGTTTACCTTTTAGTGGCAGTGGCATAAACAGAGGCATATATGTTGCCACTGTCACAACGCCCTTGCACAGGCAGGTGCCACAGAGCTACTCAGTTTTACTTGCCATTAAAAAAAAATATCCCTTTTTCGAAGTGATTGTTATAAAAGGACAACATAGCCTTTACCTTCTCTTTCTGGAGCTGCTTGATCTGATAAAAAGGACTTCAGTGTGAAACAGAAAGGGATTAGCAATAATAAACACCATATTCTAGTACCCAGCCCTACCTGTTGCTTTCCCAATGCACCTGTAAGCCAGATATGCATCACAGTGAAGAAATGCTCTTTGCTTCCTGCCAAAGTCATTTTCAAACAGATCATGGACAGCATGCTGTGGAATCTGCACAACTAACCTGGAATACTGATGAATATTACTGGCTAATAGGAAATGATGTCACAGGGCACCAGAGAACTGGTGCTTTACCCAGATTTTAAGATAGTCTAGCAATCCGGGTTTCTGCCAGGAGGCCTGATCTCAGTTCCTGTGACTATTCTCATTACATTACAAACATATTCCTCTCTATTCATAGTAGCTGGCTGGGCTCCAGGGAGTTCTTCACTTACTCTCCACCCCCTACTTCAGTGTTCAGCTGGTCTCATTGACTGGATAGTCAAGTGTGATAAGCTGCCATTGAGTAAGCCATGCACTCAGCAAGTCCCAGCCACCTGTAGCTGGATGTAAAAATTGAAGTCAGTGGGAGGTCCACAGAGGAGCAAAATCTATGAGAATATCAAACTTTTCTAAGTAGATTAATGCACAAGCATTGTATTAATGGATGCACATCCACAGAGCCTGTGATGCAATACTTGTTTTATACAGTATGGCAGCACTAGTCTGTTGGCTGCAAGCTGCAACCCATTTGAAGAGGGTCCTAGAGATGGAAGCAGCCTTATGGACCAAATATTCCAATTATCCTGCTCAATGCAGGAAATTCAAATCTAGGGTATTTCTGACAGGCAGCTTTCCAGTCTCTGCTTGAAGACCTTCAGCAAGGGAGCGCCCCCTCCAGGTAATGGGTATCATCACTGAACCATTCTTTAACTATTAGGAGCTTTCTCCACATCTTCAGTTGAACTCATTAAACTTAAGCCCATTAGATGTAGCCTTGCCCTCTGGAGCAGCAGAGTGCAAGTCTTTGCACTTTCCCAACATGATAGCTCTTGAGGTATTTGAAGACCGTGATCTCTCCCCCCCCCCCATCTTCTGTTCTCAAGGCTAAACACTCCCAGTTCCTTCAGCCTATCTTCACTTGGCCTTGGCTTACCTTTGATCAATAATCATGGTTTTCATCTTGCTTCCTCTTGCCTAGTGAATGGTCTAGGAACCACCGACCTTTGACATTTTGCTACCTTGCCCTTTATCCATCTCACTGGGTCAAGCAATTGTGGCTGTACTTTACTATTCTTTCCTGCTAATTCTCTCAACTTTTCCACTCTGATGAATATTTATATAGTATGTGTAAACTGCTAATGCACTTGTGTGAATGGGTGTGCCTATAAATACATATTATATACAGTGGCCATATAATATAGCAATACAGTGTGTATTTGTGTATCCAGAAAGACTACACAATTTTATTCATCCTACTTATACCATATACTGGTAGGTGGAAAATATTGAACTAATATGTTTCCACAGGATATCCCTTTCCCACATGTTTTGAGGGTTGTTTTTTTTAAAGTTTTTTTAATTTGATGTGGAGTGCTGTGGAGTGCTGACACACTGCTATTGCATGACAGTTTTGCCTTTCTTCATATGCAGTTGGAGCGAAAAAGCTGAAATGGTGCTTTTATCTGTGCTGCATGTTTTGCGATTATCTCATTTTTATTTTTAATGTGTGCTTTTGCAGTGTTTATTCTTTTGTGCTGTGCTCATATGCTTAATGTCTCTTGGTGATGTGGATAGTGATCTAATTTTTATTTGTTTTTACATTTTTTTAATCCTTCCTACTCTTTTCTCTTGCCTTCTCCCTGGTGGACACTTCTTCGTACCTGTGCTTATGTGGACATACAACTTCATACCTTATAGGTAGAAGTAAAGGTATAGATCATTTTTCTTTCAGAAAGAATCATTCTATTTATTATGTGCTTGTTAAATGTTTGGTTATTACATAGAACATCTTTTAGAAATGCTTGTGCTTCCTACTAATGCTTCTGTATTAAAAATATTTTTGGTGAGTCATCTCCCTTGCAGTCTTGAAGAATAGATGCTTTTCCAATTTATAATGAGCTGTGGCCACTGTGAGACATTTGGTAACTAAAATATGAAGGATGTTTGGTTATCACAGGATATAGGTGAGGGCATGGGGAAACCAGTTGCCATTCTAGTACAGTGGCCACTTTTGGAAGTTATTACTTATGTTGTAGTAACATGAAATGAAGCCAATGACATACCAGTAGTTGGCATGCTCAGGAGGCCTTGGTTACTCACCTATGTTGAGTGTTTCATTGTATTGGTGTTTTGCTAAAATATGGAATCAATGGAAAGTAGTGAGGACACGACACACCCATTTCATGAAGGACAAGTCACCTTATATCTCAATGACTTGCAGTGCAGTCCTAAACAAAGTTACACCCTTCTCAGTCCATTGACTTAGCAGGGTGCAGCTCTATTAGGACTGTGCTGCTAGACACTTGTAATCTAGGAAAAGGAAATATGAAAATGATCCTGAAAACCATGGATTATGGAATTTAAGTGAGAAAACAACACTATGTAGTTGGAGTGAGCGTTGTTACAGGGAATGATTTGTTTGGAAGAGCTGTAAGTTAGGAGAGTGTAGTAGAAGGACTATACACCCCCATACAAATCTCATTAAGGCCAATCAAGTGAGATATGTGGCTTCAGCTTCCCCTTTGGCAGGATTACACCCCTTAGTAGAAGGGCAGTCAGTAGAAGGGACAATTTAGTAGAAGGGCAGTAATCCATCCCTAATCGTAGCTTATGTATGCCATAGACCTCCTTTTGGAGTGAGTGGGTGGAAAAGGGGAGAATAGGAGGAATTGAAACCCAGTACAGACTTATTCAAACGCAGTAAAAACTTGCAAGTCATCAGAGAGATTATTGAATTCTTATTTGTTGCCTAACAGATACATTGTTCAATGTGTTTTGATGGTATGGTATAGATGCCTTGGAATCTAGAAATTTTTGTGGCTGAATTCCAACAATGCACTGGGTGATAAAAACCAGGTACACACTTTTCTCCTCTACCACATACATAGTGATGGGGTTGTTCCACATTGTACAAAGGGGAGAAGATAGTGCCAATAGGATTTCATGCATTTTGACCTCCATGTGGAACATTTAACATTCAGCTGTGGTCATGGTGGAAAAGAGGTGTCTGCTCCTCTATCACTCAGAGAATGTCACCATCCAGATAAATGTCAGAACTAGGCCTAAAGAACTGATTAGACTGCAAAACAATGAACAAGGGAGATAAACAATGAACTTTTAAGATAAACATCACCTATCCTCATTGCAAATTTTATGTTTCCTGTATTCTTCACCTGGACACTTGTTCCATTAAGTACACTTAAGCTATGTTGATTCTGCACAGGTTGCACCTCTTCTTCCCCAAATGTGTTTTATGTTTCCTATGTTCTCAGTGGTATGATGCTACAAATAATTAAAACTATTTCATCTGTTCAGCTGCTATCTTTTCTTCTCAGGTTGGCAAAGATAAATAATAAGGCAGGGCAACAATGTAAGATGGTTTGTTGGCAGCAACTCCTGTGACAGATTCCACAGCAATGTATTTCTGCTGTCTTTTGTAACACATTCTCCTTCCTGGCTTTTGAGGTATCCACCTTGGGAAGGGGATCATTGTAGTTATCAATGTGATCTCTAAGGTATGGAAGACCCTTTAAGCTGAGTTGGTATGAACAGACTGGATCCATGTCTGAATGTGTGGACAATGGCTATTTAACTCACATGGTAATATTTAAATAACATCAGTGATAAGTGGTTTTATGCTAGCTGACCATCCAAAAGATATCATGTGTCGTAGACAGTAGGCTCTATGAAGCCATTATCAAATTCTGCTACCTACAGGGCATCAGGATATATATAACATAACTGGTGCACAGGAATAAAATATGAATTTTGTCATTGAATAGTATTACAAACTGCATTTCTTATTGTCATGAATCAGCTATCTAGCATGCCATTACATTACTACTATAGTATAGGTCAATGTGCCTGTATCCAGCATTGTTGTAAGTCTAACAATAAAAGGAATTCCAGTTCAGAACAATCTATTGTTGAAAAGTCTATTTAAAGTATTTGAGGGGAAATGCAAAAATATACTTAATCCCCCATTAAATGGATTGATTTCTTAACTTCTTCAGGTTTGCTGACTTTGGCTTGGGAAATTCTTGGGTGTTTGGGGACGGAGCCTGGAGAGGGAAGAGTTTGGGGGAGGGAACTGATCGTGGATATGATGCTACAGTCCCCCTTCAAAGCTGACATTGTCTCCAGGGGGAATTGTGTTTGGGAACAGAGCCTGGAGAGGGCAGAGTTTGGGGGAGGGAACTGATTGTGGATATGATGCTACAGTCCACCTTCCAAAGCTGACATTGTCTCCAGGGGGAATTGATCCCTGTATTTTGTAAATGGACTGTAGTTCTAGGAGATCTTCAGGCTTCACCTGAAGATGGCAACCCAGTGTACAACAAAGGTTTTGCAAGTGATGAATAGGGGTTTTTTAGTTGGATTTGGGAAGGGAAAAAGAAGTCAAATATAGATACTGAAATAATTGGCAATGACTGAACAAATCCCCCCCCCCC
>NW_015170887.1:3029548-3059718 GCF_001447785.1 Gekko japonicus
GAAGAAGGAACATTTTCTTTTTAAAAAACATTTATTCAAAATGGACATTTCTGGGTTCTGTGATTTGAACAAGCCTTAAGATTGTGCAAGATGCCTTTAAGTAACCAAGAAAGCAAAACCAGGTTTGGGCTTGCTTTGAAGTGGCAATTCTTTTGTGCAGAGTAGAGTGGAGGATGAGCGTTAAAGAGCCATTATGCAGAGTACATTTCCTAACCCCACTAAATAAATGATGACAAAACAGATCATAAATAAGCAACTTCTTATTTGCTGTTGAGCTTGAGTTAATGTCCAGTCACGTTTTCCTGTATCATTTGTTCTCTTCACAGCTTTTGGTTAAGGAAACGATAATTGGCCTTTTTTGTTACATTTCACACTAAATACCCTTGTTTCTACAGTGCTTTTTAAATTTTATGATCACTATTGGTTTGGCTCAAACATTCATGCACATGGACTTCAGTTCTCACTTTGCAGAACATATGTGACTCTTCCACTTACAAACTCATGTACAATGCAAAATGAGAAGCCTCTGAAAGGAAGCTGGCCAGTTTTATCCCCAGGGAAATTGAATTGTTTTCACTCTTGGCAAGCTAGTCTCACATTCCTTCCCTTGTCTGTGTAGGGGGAGAAAAACTCCCACTGAGAGCTGTTCAGATGTAATGGCAGATGGTAGGCTGGGGAGTCCCCAGTTCCAACTTTGCCTCAGCCATGAATTCACTATGTGGCTGTGTAGGCAAGCCACTGTGCTCTCCGCCTCCATACCTTCTTCGGCATCATGGGGGAAACAGTGGCTTCCCAGACAAGATCGTTGAAAGTATTATTTGTATGAGTAATTAGGGCTTAACTATACAAAGCCTGCTCCCAGCTTTATCCCAGATCTAGTCAAGCAGGTGTAAACTGAAGTTTCCAGATGAAGTGTAAATTACAAAGCATGCAGGGGCCAATTCAGACCAGAGCAACAGTATGTGGAGAACATAAGCCTCCCACTCCCGTGCCATTTTTCTGACCTGAAATGGCCCTGGAGAACTGCTGTTTACCTACTGGGGAAACTTGTGAGTAACTCAACAGCAAATAGGAGCTCTCCAGGGGGTTGAGGGTAAGTGTCATGAACCCCTCTGGGCCAGACTCAGGAACAGATTCCTCAGATGATGACCAGTATGAGCCAGATACCATTCTAAGGGAAGATCAGGAGGCTCAGAAGACACTCAACACCACTGGACCCCCTCCAGACCCCAAGCCTCTTCCAGACTCAGAGCCCCTGGATCCTTAAGCCTCTGTTGAAGGATCTACCCCTGGAGACTTATCTCTGGGCAGTGCTGCCAGTATGCCAGAATCCAGGGCAGCCAATCCCTTGTCTTGTAGGGCTAGATCCTGGAGTACCAGTTTTCAATTTTTTCCAGAAAGAGCAACAGAGATGGATGAAGAAGCCAGGAGGAGGCAATTCGGTGATGAAGAAGTGCCAGGCTGGCAGCCCGTGTTCCAGCTGCTGAGCCAGATCACAGCCTAAGTGCACTTAATGCTTTTCAGGACTGGGGTTCAATGAATCTCTGGTCAGATGAACAGGTGGGGCCTCTTGCCCTCCAGGTTACTTAAACCCTGGGCTAAGCATGGAACCTTGCTGACCATTTTGAATGGTCAGCTTCCTTCCATGCTATCTATGAGACTAGACTCAGCACCTGTATCTGCTTCAAGTCCTTGCTATTGGAGTCAGAACAGTAAGCCCCCATTCCTTCCATTCTGAGGTCCTAAATTTGAATTGGGCTCCTGTGCACCTGGGAATCTAAGTTTCTGCAAAACATGTTTGCTTGACAGGATGTGGGGTAGACTTTGGTAATAAGGCCTTATGTGAAGCACTTTGAATGCTTTAAAGCACGATATGCATTTTAAGTGTTATTGCTGTTATTATTACTGATAGTAGTAGTACTATTAGTATAGAGTATTAAGTGATTGTGAGTGAAATCCTAAAGGCAAGGTAACTGTATGCATACTAAAGACCAACTAAAATCAATGTGACTTAAAATTTATTATTGATTTCGGTGGGAACTAAGCACATCTAAATTTCTCTGGCTTATAGCCTTCTGCCCCGGTGCACAGACCATAAGGATCAGTAATATGCTTGGGTTATGCATGTATTATTATTATTATCATGAAGGAGATATTTCCCCCTGATTTCCTACAGTGCAGCACATTTACCCAGTCTTTGAGGAACACAAATCTGGGCAGAAAAGTCCATTTGTGGGGGTAGATTTAGGGCTGGTGGATATTTCTTTTTTGTATGGATATATGTTTATTTTATAGTCATGTATGGCTGCGAGAGTTGGACTATAAGGAAGGCCGAGCGCAGAAGAATAGATTATTTTGAACTATGGTGCTGGAGAAGACTCTGGAGAGTCCCTTGGACTGCAAGAAGATCAAATCAGTCAATCCTAAATGAAATCAACCCTGACTGTTCCCTGGAAGGCCAGATAATGAAACTGAAGCTCAAATACTTTGGCCACCAAATGAGAAGGGGGCACTCACTGGAGAAGACCCTGATGCTGGGAAACATTGAAGGTCAAAGAAGATGGGGATGGCAAAGGATGAGATGGTTAGACAGTGTCATAGATGCAATGAACATGAAATTGAGCAAACTTCAGAGGACGGCGGAAGACAGGAAGGCCTGGCGTGATCTGGTCCATGGGGTCGCAAAGAGTCGGACTCGATTGTGCGACTGAACAACAAAATGTTTATTTTTCAAAGTCTGCACCTATAAGTATAATGTATGAATGCAGCTATCTGGTGTATCACACAGTTGCATTTATTAGAGAGCTGGAGTTACCTGTAGGCTCTGCCTGGTTACCTGATAGCAAACCTGGACTTTCAATGTATGTATGAAGTAGTCTTTAATTCAATGTATGTGTTTTGAGTATGACTCCCATGTTTTATGAACAGAGGGTGATGCAACAGACAATCTTTGCTGTTGTGCTGTATCAGCTTTTAATGGAGATTTCCCATCCCATACAATCAAGGGAAGAATTGGAAGCCTGTCTTGCTAAGAATGAAAACAGTTACGTTTCCTTAGGGGTAAATTTGGCTCCTTTCCTTTTGAAGCTTCCCACTCTATACTGTACATGAGCTTGCAAGTGTAGAATCACATATGTCCTACAATGTGCAAAGAGAATTGAAGCTGTAGCCTACAGTTTGTTCTGTTTCTTCACGGATGCAATGATCATAAGCATATTCTTTTTTTCCTGGAAGTGAGTTTCAGTTATGTCACTGGCATTTATATCCCAGCTGAAGAACAAGCTGAAAAGGACTGAATGGCAGGTGATTGGGGGGCGGGATAATTTTCTGTATCTCTTTGCCAGTAAAACCACTAGGATTTAAGATCCCTGTGAATAAGAGCAGCTTAGTAGCCAAGGGTTTATGCAAATATTTCAGCAAACCATCATTGTCTAATTATTTTAAAAAATTATTTGTGTTCTAATAGTATCTAATAGTAGTACCCCCCCTCCCCAGAAAGACACAATTACATCTATATTGCCAGCCCTGGCTATCATTCTTAAGATACTGATTTATAATATAAAATGGTAGTGGCATTTTTGTTGTTCTTTGAAAATCCTTTTTCTGAGGTTTTGAAACATTGGGATTTTCAGGCCTTTCTATTGAACTTCTTTTAAAAACAACAACACTCCTTGCCTTGCTAGGCAGATGGCATTTCAGATAATTTACTTCCCTTTTAATTGAATGATTTTTTTTTAGAACAAAAAAAGAAAACATTTAGTTTAGGTATTTATAAAAAGATAATCCATATAATCCAAAGAGTGAAGCCAGCCCCCACCCCAAATGTTAGTCAGGAGGAAACTCATTTGAAATTGCTATATAGATAGTACCTAGAACCTGAAAAATCATGAACACTTCATCCAGGAATAAACTCTAATTGTCAGGCTCTAGAGATGGTGGGAATTTTTACATAACTGATGGCCTCTCTCATCTATGTAAATATTGATTTGGTGTAATTAATGCAACAGAGCTAACATTCTGCGTTTTGGTCCGACATAGTCCTTTGGTGGTTCTGTTGGGTTACTTGGGAAGAAAGGATCCTGGGCAGCTCGAGAGAACTGGTAATATACTGCTTTATAGCTTCAAAGATGATTGCAGCTCACTACTGAGCCAGTGTGGTGTAGTGGTTAAAAGTGGAGGACTCTGATGTGGAGAACCAGGTTTGATTCCCCATTCTTCCACATGAAGCCAGCTGGGTGACCTTGGGTCAGTCACAGTTCTCTCAGAACTCTCTCATCCCCACCAACCTCACAAGGTGCCTGTTGTTGGGAGAGGAAGGGAATGTGATTGTAAGCCACCTTGAGGCTCCATATAGTAGAGAAAAGTGGGGTATAGCAACCTACTCTTTCTTCTGATGATGAAGGGGGCACTTTGACTGGTACAAGAGGTGAATGGTTTAAAAAGGTATTGGAGGTGGTGAAAATAATGACTATAATGTACTGTATCAAAATAAAACAAATTGTCTAGATGAAGGATAGAGTTCAGAGATAGTGGCCTCTATTTATTTGCATTAAGATAAATGACTCCAATAAAGAAAATGTAACTCATTTTTCTCCAACTCTTTCTTTTTTCTCTAATCCATATACTTCTTGAGTTTTTCATACATTAGGTTTCATTCATCCAGCTGAAAGTGGAGCTCTGGTTATGGGACAGAACTTTCTCACCTTTCCTCTGCTGCTCCAGCCACTGTGCCCACCCCCCAAGATCTGCCCTTTGGGGTCCACAGGACCTCTTGAATAATGCTGGGCAGAAAGTGAGTCTGTGCAGTTGGGTGGGGGTGACAGGCCTGTGCCTGCAGAAGTGCTGTTCTGCTGACCTAAAGCAATAACTGGATACAGCCCTTTGTAACACTAGTACTTGAAATGAAATTCATGTTAATTCAGTTCACTGATTCTGGCTAAACAGAGACAGTGTTCGTGCTTTTAAACATTTCACCTGGTCTACAATCTGGTCTACAGCTCAGCCACAGCACTGTGGGTTGCTGTGCTAATATATCCCCAAGCAAACTGCAGGCATACTTGGCATGGGGAGTCCTGATCTATTGTCAGTGATGCTGCCATGACTTGTGGAGGCCATCGGAACAGCATCCAGTGAGGAGATACAAGGCTGTGGTGGTGCCCTATTCCTCATCTGAGCATTATTTCACGTGTAGAACACACAGAGAGCTGCCATATGCAGACTTAGACCACTGGCTTGTCTAGTCTAGTTAATGTCTCTTTCTGCTGTCACTCCAGACAGCCTGTGTCAGGCTGAGGTTTTTCCCTCCTGTGCGATCTCAGAACCTTTTAAACTGAAGATGTCAAACCTTAAAGCTGGGTTCTTATACCTGGAAAATATGTGCTCTTCCAAGAAGCTATGGCACCCTCCTGCCCTGTTCTGATCATTGTCATAACCAATGTTCCCTCTAAGCTGTGAAGTCTTGTGAGCAGAAATTCTACTTTGTGAGCTACGGTCATTAAAGTTGTGAGCGAGCGATTTGGCTCCTGCATAAATTAGTTTGCTCTGGAGCTATCCTTCCTGAGCTAAGACAAAATTGCGTGAGCCGGAGGCTAAAAAACTGTGAGCCAGCTCACACTCAGCTTAGAGGGAACACTGGTCATAACTATATTGTCTCTTATGTGACAGGTGGACAGTGTGGTTTCCAGTCCTGAGGATCTCTGGACTTTAGGTTCCTAACTCCCTGTATGGGTGTGGAAGAAAGTAGAGAACAGCTGTTTCTAGCATAAGGGAACTCTTTTGTGGGTTTTGTCGTCTCAGGAGGAAAGATGATCCTTTCTGCTTCATTCAGGTCAATGGGAAATTGTCCATTGGCTCAGTCGAGGTGGGAATCACACAGAATGTAGACGGAATTATTCTGGATTATTCTGGTCAAGCCTGATTCAGGTATAGGGCTGCACATAAAAAGCTCTAGGCATCTAGTTAATTTTCCTGTATCAGATCATTTAGTTCATTTAGAAGGGAAAGGAGTTTGTAAGCCGCTCTGAGACTCCTTCGGGTAGTGAAGAGCAGGGTATAAATCCAATCTCTTCTTCTTCTTCCTTGCAAGAGGTACACCTCAACAACATTTTAGGTTCATTATGGGTACAGTACACAAGTGATGCTATCTTGCTTCCACTTTACTCCTTTATTACAGTTTAACTGTTTTGCATATTTAACACTAACTCAACAGAACACTCTATCATCAATTACTGCTACATAAATAATTACCCAAAGATAAGCCTGTCAGAAGCAAGGAGCCAGTCCTAAAGAATAAGCGAGTCCTAAGAAAATGGGAATCAGGTCAGCTTCCCATATTTGTAGGTTTTAAAAATCATCTAACAATAGCTAGCTCCCCTACTTGGTAAGAGCATACATTCCTGACTAACTAATTATAACTTCAAATACCATATACAGTGATCTATTTTTGAATATCTTAAAATATATAAAAACTGTTATTATAACAAAGTCTGCTTAAAAATAATGATTACAAGTTTCACATACTTGTGAATATCTTTTGGCCCTCAACCAGTACACCCCACCTTTAAACTATATATTCACTTCAGTGTAGCTGGACATTCTCACCATCCTCAGATTGTTCTGCACCTAGGCCTCAACACATGGTATCTATTGATAAGGATTAGTTGGTTCCTTCCTACTCTAGAAAAGACCATAGAATTGTGTTCCTTCTTTGTTTCTTGCCCCCTCCAAGGCTGTTCAATTCTGGGTCTCTAAACTCCCTTCTGGCTTGTTGAGAGGTTGGACCAATTCTGTTTCTGGTGTGCAGAAACATCCTCCACGATCTTTATGATCAAGTTCAGCAATGGGATTCTCTGCCTTCCAGAATGAATTTGGGTGGTATTGCCTAAAAAAGGAGATGCAATATGGGTGATGGTAACTTACCTCAAAAGACAGGGATCATTGGCCATTCCTCTAGCAGGAAAAAAAAATAAGACTGTGTGAAATTATCAAAATTATTAGTGTTTCTCATCTCAGTTCTAAATACATTTTTAAAACTCAGCCGCATACTTATTCTCAGACATCAGTATTTACATTAACTTTCTTTGTTATTTTTTTCATCTTTGTAGCATTGTCCTCAAAGCCCTTTACATATGATCTTTAATCATATATTCCAGTAAGGTGACACACTTGAAATCTCAAGGTATAATGCATTTATTTGTGTTGTAAAGATTCTTGTGTAGAGTGTGAGTGTGGAGCAGAGAACAATGTGTTAGGGATTATACAGACAAGTAATTTGAGTGAACACAATGCTAATGTCTCTCTTTTATGTTAAAACTGTTCCTCTTTATATGTGAATGAGCATCTGACTCCTGCTTGGTTTTAATTTTCATTAAGAAGAATGATTCCTCTGGGAGTTGCAGGCATTATGCCTGCATTGTGTGTAAACAGAAGCAGAAATATTGTCCTCTGATGTATTATTGCTGTGTAGTGGGGTTTTTTTTTTGATGGGGCTCAGGTTTCACTTTGTGCAAAGTGAATATTTAATTGATACGATGGAAAGCTTTCTTTCTGTAATTTTCAACATTCAGTGGTACGTAGAGATATGGAGGTAGAGAAACAGGCCATATGTTTTGTAAAAGCTGGGCTAATAGCACTTCTGATGGATGTCTGATTTTTAAAGTGCTGTATCTTTCATTAAAATTTACATGCAAAGTAAGGGCATGCCCAGTGACATGAAAGCTAATGCAACTTGCCTATCTTGACATAATAACAATCAGAAGAAACTGGAGATCCCAGATGGCAGCTTGGCCTTTGCCATCCTTTTAATAAGCTACTAACTGCTAATTATTGCACTCTTTGGGGCAAGTTAATTTACTGCTGACTCTTAAAGAGACATTGCTCCTTTTCCTGGCACATAGTACTTTCCATGAAGGACACGTGAAGAGGAGGGTTGATTTTATGTGTGTGTGAGTTTTCTTAGGTTGGAGGTTTCTGGTGGACGGTAGGAAAGATGAAGAATTTCAGAGAGAAGCTGAATTAATAAGTATATTTTGTATAAACATGCACTTTAAACGTATCTTCCAAATGTGGCTAAATGCTTATATAATGGCTTTCTCTTTTAATCTGAATGGAGGGACTGTATCTTTGTGTGAAGATAAGGATGTGCCTGCACATTCGCTTTCTCTGCAGAAATACAGCATGCATTCATTGAATGATGTATTTAAACATGTATACCCTGCCTTTCCTTTGTGGGTCAAGGTGGCTTACAATTTCAAGATACATACAAAATAGAATAAACCCCCCTTGTTCCCCCTCCCCAGAAATGCCTGCAGCTCAAACCTCATTAGAAGAAACACACAGATAAAACAGGTTTATGACATCTCTTAAACACTTCTAAATATGATCTCCTGCTTTTGGGGAGGCTGTTCCACTGGGCAGGAAGCACAATAGAGAAGGAATGGTCTCTAGCAGGTCCCAAGCAGGGCACCTTAAACGGGGAGGGGTCATTTTTAAAAAGTGCACATTTTTTAAAAGTGAGTACATTCTAAGCAGTTAAGGTGTACTTAGTGGGCCTTACTTCCAGGAAAGTGTTCTTATTTAGGATTGTACTGTGCAATACTCACTTGCAGAAAAGGTATAGTTAGTCACTTAGAACCCACAGAAGTACTTAATGGACACAAATAATATATAACGACCAAGGATCCTCATCTATTTATTCATGCATGAGTCATTCAGCCCTGACCTGAATAGCCCAATCTCATCTGATCTCAGAAGCTAAGCAGGGCTGGCCCAGGTTATTACTTGGAAGGGGGACCACCAAGCAAGACCAGGGTTGCTATGCAGAGGTGCGGGCCATGGCAAGCCACCTCTGAATATCTCTTGCCTTGAAAACCCTATGAGGTTGCCATAAGTCGGTTGCCACTTGCTGGCAAAACAAACAAATTCTATTAATGCTGAACAATAATGGAGCATGCAGGTGAGGGGAGCCAAATGTCGCCACACCTGACCCTGATCCATTCTGATGCCCAAAACATGTTTCTCCGAGCCAGACTACAATATTGGAAGCAAGCCGGGCTAAGAGAGAAACATGTCAAGTACCAGAAAAGTCCAGGTTTTCATTTCTCTCAAATGCAGACCCTCCTGCTTAAAATTGACACCGCCTTGAACATTAACAGGTAGATAAGTGTAAATGCATAAAAATCCCTAGTTTGGCTCTTAGTTTAATTAAGGAAAAGATTAACTGACTCTTCTTCCCCCTACTGGGATTACTAATAGCTTGGGAGAGGATTTAATATGCAAAATAGCATGGGGGGGAAGTGTTAATCCCCCCATTGGCCCCACTATGTACCTGCTTTTAAGGTAATTGAAAGACTATAAGAGATCTCATATCCTTCATTATTGCTGTCCACTGCATCATGTGTAGTTTGACCCTAAGTCTGCACCTCTGTCTTTCTTGTATTGTGGAATGTAGTGCACACAGATTAAAATGGCATGGGAGATGGGAAAGAATAGCTATTGACTCCATCCATACCACCTCCTACAGTGGTGTCATGTATGCCAGTGTGCCCATGTTTAACCCAGTAGCAGTCCCTGCTTGCTGCCATGGGGGTTATAGGACAGCGTCTGTGTCAGTGTGCTTATACATCACCTTCTGGAAGCAAAATATTGCCTGGTGGGGGTTGGGCAGCAAGCATATCCTCAATCCCAAACACTGTCTGCCAATATGCTGCCAGTATGTGCAAGCAAAACGTTTGTCCCTGAGCCTAGCAGTAGAAAAGGCAGAATAGCACGCAAACAGGAACTGCTGCACTTATATAGAATCAAATAACCCCCCCCCCCCAAGCTCATGAAGCTCTGCAAGTCTTTCCAACAGTTGAAAAGACTAATCTGGCTGCAAAACCCCGTTTGGTGGCAAGATCTCTATGTAATTTTGCTGGCTGGCAAATGTCTCTGATCTGCAGAGTCACCATCCTCCATCCCTCAGACCTCCACAAACTGTAAACCAATTGAGTCATGTGTCAGAACAAGGGCCATGTCTGAATGTTCTTAAATATTGTTAATTTCTCAGTTATTACATTAACAAAGGAGGCATTTTCAGTTTAGGTTTTGATTAGTTAATATCTGAATGCATAGCCTTAATTGAAATTAATTTGAATGCCATTCTGAGTTCTGTGTGCCTATTGTAGAACAGATTGTTGAATCAGGGAGAGTGTGAGGTATGACAGGGATGCTGCTAGAGAGATGCCTAATTTTAGATGTGATTTGTTTGAAAATCTAGACTGGGACTATACATTCTGTGGCTGAGCGCTTTTGGGTTTGTCTCACTCTAGACTGTATATACTGGTTTGCTTGTTTAAATGGTTGGTCGATTTTAGATATATTACAGGTCTGAATGAGTTGTTATTATGCTAACAAGGGGCCTCCAATAAGTGCTTGTGGTGAGGACTGACAGCTGCTACATCTATAAAGTATCATGTTTATGATATATGTATACAGGAAGCTACCTTATGAGAAGTCAGACTATTGGTCTATAAGGTCCGTACTCATGTACTCTGAGTGGCTGTAGCTCTCCACGGTCTTAGGCAGAAGTCCTTCACATCACCTGGGACCTTCTGTGTGCAAAGCAGATGCTCCATCGCTGAGCCATGGCCCTTCCCCAATGTTATAATACACTGTTATACATGCTTAGAATCCAGGTACCAGAGGCTTAGTTCAGGAAGGCAAAGGCAAAACCAGCTAGAGGCAGAGGCTGATGCCCAGCGGCTTCAATTAATTATCCATGTTAAGTGAAGAGTGGACAAAGTCATCCATAATGGAAAGTCATTTTGACTTTAATTTTTTTTTTCTTCTTCTTCCGAGATTATTGTCATTAAAGGCATGCAACTCTGGCAGGGCAAATTTACATATAAAGTATGTCATTTTTAAAAAGACCGGTTGTTCCTCTTTAATTGTTGAAAGGCACAATCAACGGAGGCCAGTCCAGACTCACAGAATGGGGTTGTGTATTGAGTGCTTGTTTAGAAATGAAGGAACAGCTGCTGTTTTAAATGGGCTCTAATTTTGACAGTTTATGCTGTTCTGTGAATGCATGATTCTCTGCGATAATGTTTGGGAGGACTGATGGCGGGTAATAGCTTATTTCCTGGGCTTTATGGTAATGCAGCAAAGTGATTATAATAATGTCATCAGGAACTGAAATAGACCCCCTTGTCACACACATCAGACAGCCCTGCAAAAAAAAAAGGGGGGGGGAACCCAATGAAAGTTGCTTTAAGTCTCATTGTAGCCTTTCATGCAAGAGACTGATAACGTTAAAGCATGGGGTAGTTTATAAAATATATGCTGCGTAAGCTGGATCTGCAGCACAGAGTATGTTTTTTTAAGGAACAGCACACATGGGTGCAGTACAGGTAGTATAAACCCATCCCTTGAATTTCAAGCATGAAGCGGAGCTTAGAGTTTCATTAAGACTCTAACCCATTTCTTGAAAACTGTCACAAACGCCTCCAGATTACAGGACTCCAGAGCTGTAGAAAGCCTCAACTGGTGTATGTGTGTGTGGAGGAGCCCTATACTACCTTACTGTGGCAAACAAGTGGGGCATGTATATGCTTTTCCTTGACTCTGAGAAGGAAGAGGCTGCCGCAAATCTGCATTACTAAATTTTATGACATTGGCTGAGATGCTGTGATTGTCAGACTCCTGAGGCAATCAGTTCCCAACAACATTCATTCAGAGAAGTGAAGTTTATTGAGAACATAGTGCTACAGGTATCATAACTATTTCGTGTTAGAACTAAAGAGAAAGTGTGTGAAGCAAAGAGATATACATAACCTAAAGGGGGACCCTAATGGCCCCCAGCCAATTAGGTAGCTAGCAGAAGCCTGCCAAATTAACTAGTAACATTTCCCATGAGAAAGACTACACCAGGCACTCAAGGTCATATAACACAGAAGACAGATAATAAACCCAGTGTAGGCACATCAGAAATGAAACTCATCATTCCAAAGCATCCGTCCCATCTACATGACAGCCAGGCATCCCCCCCCCCATCTACATGACAGCACAGGAGATATTATGGTGTCCTTTGTGGTAGTCACAAACCCTGCTTGTTGTAGTGCTTGTCTACTCTCTCCCCAGCTCCTCTATTCTCAGTTTAATCCTACTTCAGAATCCCAGTTAGTAGGGAGACAACAGATCCTGGTTTCCACAGGTACTAAGTCTGCCAAGAGCCACTATGGACCCCTGGACAAAGATTTCATCTGCCCGCCCTATATGACCCAGATCCAAACCAGATACCATGACAAAAAAATCACTTGGCTTGCTGTTACTATGGAATTATAGTAATAAAACAATCAGCCTGTCAGTCCATCTGTTCATATGCGGGAGGTATAACTCATCAGAGAATAAAGCTAGGAGACTCAAAATTGACCACCAGCTTCAGGATGATTCTGGGAGTTCCAGGGTCAAAAAGGAATGGCATGGAAATATCTGACCCAGGTTATTTAAGGCACAAACCCCATGATGTTTACAGTGGAAGCTAAGGGTCTCTGTTTGTGGCAGGCACAATTCATCAGAAAATAATGCTACATGTTTGAAAACTGGCCACCAACCCCAGAATGATGGAAGTTGTGGTGCCAAAATTGAAGGGAATCGGGACACTCTGAACCAGATTATCTTCACAGGTTGCTTGTATTCAGATCCCCAATCTGCCATGAAAGGTTGCTGGGTGGCACACTCTCAGCCAGACCTACCTCACAAGGTTGTTTTGAGGACAGGCCTGTAGCCAGGAATTTTGACTTTGGTGGGCATTTAAATGAGTCAGGGGGCAGCCACGCACACACACCCAGGAGCAACGAGAGAGTAAAAGTAAAAAAAAAAAAGCAACGAGAGAAACGAGAGGCAGGGCTGGGAGATGGTGTGGCATGGCTGTGGTGCGCACAAAAAATAAAATAAAATAAACCAGCTGGATGGGAAGTCGGGAGGCCCGGGCAGTAAGTTGGGAGGCCCAGCCCCAAGATGCCCCACTGTAGCCACAGGCCTATTTGAGGATAAAATGGAGGTCAGGAGAACAATGCAGCTTTGGGTCCCCATTGGGGAGAAGGACTGGGGATGCCATTTGTTATAAATATAATTTTGCCTACGGTTCACTCCCCCCAATGATAGCTGTTGCTGTTGCTTCATCAGGTATTGCTACAACCCTTTTGGCAGGTGGTGGAACTGATTATTCAGTATTCAAAATCAAATCAAATACCTTTAATGGCATATCAATAAAATACATGGTGTGATAAAATATGAGCAAGGAGGTGTTACAGAGACAGCAAAATGAGGTAGACTATACAGAAATCTTGTATGTATTCAAACTACTGTTAAATATTGCGAGCACAGTGGTCAGGGGCAGCCCCTACAGAAGCCATCATAATTTTGTGAAAGAAGGGTGGTTTCCTCTCTCTTTTCAGGCAAGCCATGCCTGCCAAAAATTCCCTCCACATGTACTCTGTTTGCATAGCTTGTGCCTCTCAATATTACTCTCTATAGCCATGTCCCTAATTTTGTAATGTTTTATATATGTCTACCAATGTAGAATACACTTCTTACATCTAATGAAGTGGGCTCTAGATCACAAAAACATCACGTCACAATAACTCTTTAGTAAGAAAATCAGAAAGAAATCTATTTCAGTTTACTCTTATAACTATACTTAGCATAAAAGCAGGGGCAGAATGGGTTATTGACTGATGCTGGATGAGAAGTACTGGGGCCCCTGGGATTGATTTTGCTGCCATTAAAAGATTATGTCATTTGTTATATAGCAATGTAGCCTTTACTAAGGACTATTAGATCTCCCACCAGTATTATTCCTCCTCTGTTCATAATATAACAAAGGTTTGCTACTATGCTACTATTAAGTACATTCTAAATTTCCAGAAAGGATACAGATGAGAAGGAGTTGGGACCAAGATTTGAAAATAAAGGGGAGGGACATGGAAAATTTAGGTGAAGGGAGGGAGAAATGAATTAAAAATGTGGAAAAGAGGGAGAGAAATTAAGGAAAAGAGAGGGAAATATTGTTTTATCTTGCTGCAACATACTAAGTACTGCTTTGCAAGATCTGGCTGGGCAGACCAAACTATGGAGCTGGGTGCAAGGAAAGGAAGAAGAAAATGATAGATTGCTGAAGACAACAACCTTGTTAGCTGGCTGCAGGCTGCGAATTAGCTGTTTCAGTCACCAGCCGTGCTGCCTTGTCTTGCTCCAATGCTGACTTGGTTGATGGGCTTAGCATGATCTGTTAGTTTGTCTTGTCTCAACCTGGGCCAGCGCCTTTTTGGCTCTGGCCCCAGCCTGGTAGAATGCTCTTCCAGATGAGATCTGGGCCCTGTGGAACCTGGTTCAGTTCCCCAGGGCCTGTAAAACAGAACTGTTCTGCCAGGCATATGGTTGAGGTAGCGAGCTTTTCCGTCCAATTCGGCCTTGGCCAGCTCCCCTCCCTCCTCTGCCATTCATTGCACTGTGTACCAACTTTATAAACCACACAGCCCGCACAACCTCACCAGGATAAATTATGTATTTGGTGCCTAATGCTGCCACCTGATTTAATTTTTAATTGTTATTATGTTAAATTGTTTTAATGTATGATATTGTTTTAAATTTGTTGTATCCTGCCCTGAGCCTTGCAGTGCAGGGAAGGGTGAGCTAGAAGCTTAATAAAATAAATAAATAAATAAGACAAGCTTGCTTCAGTCTTGCAGAGAGACAAGTGTAGCCGATAGTCAGAGCATCTTTTACTGTGGTCAGACTTCCTACTCCTGTAGTGGCTGCAGATAAAACTTCATTAAAAGAAAACAAATGGAAAAGTATTTGGCTGTAGCAGCATGACTCTGGCTTCAAGGGCCCTCCAGTGGACTTCGCCCCCCCCCAAATTTTATCCCCCCAGTCTCCCCCCTCTTAGCATACCTAACAGGTACCTATGTTTGCACAATATGGCACAGTATATGTATTTTTAAAAGCTTCCAGCCAGTTCTCCTGAAGGGGACTCAAGGATGCTTACAAAATCCCCAATCATAATAAATAACAACTGACAAAACCTAGCTTAAAAATCATCAAATTCAAGTTTAGTACAGGATTTCTGAAGTTAGGAAGGGGAGGAGAGTTAGAGTGGGATTAGAACAGAAGGAGTGTGTGAACTCAGCATAAAAGTGGATGTGTCTGTCATGAACAGACAGGTTTGTTAGTGATGTCTGTATCCAGTGAGAATGATCTGAGGGCAGGTAGGGCAGCACAAGGCACAGAAAGGGCTGCAAACAGTTGCAGAAAATTGAAGGCAGATTTCTGACATGTTCTCTGCTTGCTTAATGGTATATTCATTTATTTAGATTAAAAAAAAAGGTTTGTTCCGAGTGCCTCAGTCTGCTGGTGGTAAAGGTATAGAGAAATGATGGGAGGGTGAATTTTGAATAATGAATTTAAACCTGTCTATGAATTTTCCTAGGCCACATGTCTATCTGGTTAATACCACACAGAGACACTTTATACTCCATGCAGATGTCAGAGGAAGGCACTGATAGTCTCTGGTTTTGTTTGTTTCATATATTAAGAACATAAGAAACAACAGTGTTGGATCAGGCCAATGGCCCATCCAGTCCTACACTCTGTCACACAGTGGCCAAAAATACCAGGTGCCACAGGAGGTCCAGCAGTGGGGCTAGGACACTAGAAGCCCTCCCGCTGTTGCCCCCTCCCCCGCACCAAGAATACAGAGCATCCCTTGCCCCAGACTGAGAGTTCCTATCTATACCTTGTGGCTAATAGCCACTGATGGACCTCTGCTCCATATGTTTAATTCCCTCTTGAAGCCATCCATGCTTGTAGCTGCCACCACTTCCTGTGGCAGTGAATTCCATGTTTGGTATAGTGGTTAAGTGTGCGGACTCTAATCTGGGAGAACTGGGTTTGATTCCGCACTCCTCCTCTTGCACCTGGCTGGATAACCTTGGGCAAGCTGTAGCTCTGATAAGAGCTGTTCTTGAAAAAGAGCAGTTTCTGTCAGAGCTCTCTCAGCCCCACCTACCTCACAGGGTGTCTGTTGTGGGGAGGGGAAGGGAAAGGAGTTTGTAAGCCGCTCTGAGACACCTTTGGGTAGTGAAGGGCGGGGTATAAATCCAATCTCTTCTTCTTCTTCTCCTCTTAATCACTCTTTGGGTGAAGAAGTACTTCCTTTTATCTGTTCTAACCCGACTGCTCAGCAATTTCATTCCCACGAGAAAAGGAGAAAAGTACTTCTTTCTCGACCTGCTCTGTCCCATGCATAATCTTATAAACCTCGATCATGTCACCCCTCAGCCATCGCTTCTCCAAGCTAAAGAGCCCCAAGCGCTTTAACCTTTCTTCATAGGGAAAGTGTTCTTTCTCTACCTGCTCTATCCCACACATAATCTTATAAACCTCGATCATGTCACCCCTCAGTCGTCGTTTTTCCAAGCTAAAGAGCACCAAGCATTTTAACCCTTCTTCATAGGGAAAGTGTTCCAACCCTTTTATCATTCTAGTTGCCCTTTTGAAAATTTGAAAGTTTGAAAAGTAAGAGTTCACAAATAGGCAGGAGAGAAATTACCTTGGAGGCAAAGCTAGAATCTGCACCCATGAACTCATCCTCTAAAACATTCCACACAACTTGTGTGGGCTTTGACTTAGACCATCTGCAGCTGCAGTGTGCAGTTCCAAGTTCCCAGCCCTATCTCCTGTATAGCCATGATCTGGACGCCCAGGCTAGCCTGGTCTCATCAGATCTCAGAAGCTAAGCAGGCTTGGCCCTTGTTATTACTTGGATGGGAGACCACCAAAAAATACCAGGATCGCTATGCAAAGACAGTCACAGTTAATGGTGCATTCTATGAATTAGTTTGTGTGGTATCTTCATTTTAATTGGACGACCTTGAGTTCTTCTATTTTAAGAGAAGGTGAATAATGTTTCATATTCGCCCTTTCCACCTCTCTTCTGTCTTCCTATGCCTCTTAGCTGTCTTATTCTGCAAATGTTGGATAAGAGTTTGCACAGCTTCCCTAAGGGGTCAGACTTCGACAAATGATGCAACTATTTTTGTCAAGTACAAGGATTGATACATTTATTAGCCTAGGAATGGTGATTTACTTAGGGTTTCATTCTGCACTGCTTAATGCTACTTTCAGGAAAAGATCCCAGTGAAGTTTAGGAGAATAATGACAGTCTAAAACTGGAAGTGTGTCATGGTAAATTGGATAGTAAATCTCCTTTGGCTATTGCCTAGAAATTTCCTGATCATCTTCACTAAGGCATAGTTCTCAAGGAGGAGCTAGCCATTATGTGTAGTTCTGTGATTCTGTTCTATGCCGGAACTTTTAAAAATAGAATGTAGCTACTGAGGTGGCAGTTTAAAGTAGAAGACAGTAGAAAGGAGAGAGATGGGCTTTAAACAGAAAATTGTGCTGTCCCTATTGGATACCCAAGCCTTTTTCCTTGTGGGAGTATAAGTAGCTTGGGGGAGTGATATTTAATAGAAAAATAATACATATAGGGGTTAAGAACTCCCCTGCTATATGTTGATATTTCTTTGCAAATCTCACTAGCCCCCTATCTGCCACAAAAATTAATGGAAAGGTTGTTGGGTATTAGAAGCTGCAGATGATGAGGCAAATCGGTGTTCGTATGAGGGGGTTCTTGATGGAATCTTCAGTTACAAAAATATACACAGAAAAAACAAGCATGTCCATGAGAAGGCTGCTCACTGATCCCTAGCTTTCTGTGTTCAGGTTTTTTTTAAAAAAGTTTTTACACAGAGATGCATTAAATCATGTGAATAGTCACCCACAATTTTAAGTGGTACAATCCAAAGGTTTGCCACCTCCTCTGCTCTCTGTGAGTGCTAGGCCTTAATTGTAGACTCTAGTTAAATATGTTGTTTTCCAGCTCTTATTAAATATAGATGGCAGCTTATATACCCAACAACTTGCTTTAGGAGAAAGTTCTGAATGCAAACAGAGCCAAAGCTTTGAAAAACTGTATACCTTTTAAAAAGCCAGCCGCATTAGCTAACAGTGGCCACACTGTGGTGTCTGGGACAGTGAATTCCAATTGGTACTTAATAGAAGAGAAGAAAAACATAACCATCATGAAGGGGTTTTAGGGGAAAAGAAGAGTGTGATAGTTCGTTGTGTGAACTGAGGCCTGTTTCTGAAGGCTGTCTTGTCCCATTTTTAATTGGTGAAAATTTTATAGCAGTAGTTAAAGTTAGGAGATAGAAACCAGACATTAATTTTGAAATGAATGTTGCTGACAATTGGATATATTGTATAAAATATCATGGTTTTGTATGAATAATTGTAACTCCATTTCTATTATTTCAGGGACCAAAAATGGTAGGGGAAAATCCACCCCCACCCTAGATAGCCTTAGCTGTATCTGGGGAGTGATATGGGATAATCTATCTCATGTCTACATCATCCTTCTTCCAAGGAGCTCAGGGTGATATGTATGGTTTTTCCTTCCCCGTTTTATCCTTGGAACATTCCTGTGAGGTAGTTTAGGTTGAGAGAGGATGGCTGGCCAAAGGCCCCCAAGTGGATATCATGACAGAATGGGAACTGGAGCCTTTGTCTCCCAGATCCTAGTCTGAAACTTCAACCAGTTCAGTGTACTGGTTTATGATCACTGTTCCCTCTAAGTTGAGTTAGTGTGAGCTAGCTCACATTTTTTTAGCCTCTGGCTCACACATTTTTGCCTTAGCTCAAGAAGGATGGCTCCAGAGCAGATTAATGTATGCAGTAGCCAAATTGCTCGCTCTCAACTTTAATGTCAGTAGCTCACAAAGTAGAATTTTTGCTCACAAAACTCCACAGCTTAGAGGGAACATTGCTTATGATATGAGTTTCAATGGAGCCCTGTTTTTCCCTTCCTTCTCCTTGGCTGTGGCAGCCATTCCTTGCTATAGGAGGCTGATGTGCATTTCCTGTTAATGGCTGTTTATTCTCTCACATACAACTTCCTGAGTAACCTGGCCTGTAAGTTCCTCCTCCTGCTGTTGCAATTGAAATTAATTGTAGACTGGGATCCTGGGAAAGGGATGTGTATGCAAGAAGTGCGCTTTGGCTTCCCATAGCAAGTAATAACTGGTGCACTGTCATGTGCTTGGGGACGCCAGAGAATGGAAAGGAAAGGGAAGGCTGTGAGAGCATTAGGAGGATGTCTCTGAATTGGGTCAGTAGGCAGCAATATGGCAAATGAAGTTTGCCTCCCCAGTCGGAATAATGAGACAGACAACTGTTGGAATCAAACAAGGGTCACTTTATTAACTATTTAAAATAACTGTAACTAAGTGGCAAGGAAAAAAACTAAGCGGTTGCAGAACAGGCAAGGCAGGTTTCAGTCTAGCCCAGAGGTGGCCAAACTGCAGCTTGGGAGCTGCATATGGCTCTTTCACACAGGCTAATTTAATGTTAATAAAAAGCAAATTTGCATATTTTTCAATAAAAACATGTGTGTAATATTTGTTCATCTCTTGTGGCTCTCAAACATCTGATGTTTATTCTGTGTGGCTGTTACATTAAGCAAGTTTGGCCACCCCTAGCCAGCCTCCTTGCCCAACCTGGAGGTGAGCCACTCACCCCGGACTTGAGCCACCCATCTGGCTCGTGACCGGCAGCCCAGCCCATTAGTTACCCACCAGGAGCACCTACCCCTGAAGCCATACAGCTTGCAGGGAGGAGCCTACCTAATAGGTTTCCAGAGGGAATCATCACTCCCCATCCTGAGGCCATTCCTGATGACCCCCTTGTCCCCAAATGGGAAAATGGCTGAAGGTGCTCACTGGTTCTGCTTTCTTACCCACACAACTCTGCCAAGTAACCAACCTATTTAACAGCAATCACCCATAACCACTTTAAATCCACTCTCCTTAGTGTAAGGTAGGTGAAAGCACCCCCATCCACCAGCCAATCAGGATGAAGTGAAAAATTCCTACCTGGCCCCAACCGGTGACCGGTCAAAACCTATACTCTGAACAGGGTGTGACGGCGAGCCGAGCACGAGGTGCGAACTGGCTTGGGTGGGGACAGGGCCTGGCTTTTATAGGCCGCCCGCCCCTACATTGTGGCACCTGGTGTTGCAACACAGTTGCCATCCCGTTCTCCTCTGGGGTGGAAAAACGGCCCCCACCCTCCATCGACCTTGCCGGGAGGGTCAGGAGCCCAATTATTGTTGATGAATATAAGGTTATGCACACAGAAACAAAGAACCCTTAAATAATATAAAAAAATCCTAGCTTTGAGTAAATGCTGATGGGGTCTACTGGCTGAGATTGCAAGAGCTCTTAGGGCTCTAGTGAAGAGCTCAATGGAAGTGTGTGCAGCACCAGTGAAAAAGACAAACTTCATGCTGGGGATCATTATGAAAGGGATTAAGAATAAAACGCCACATATTGCAGTTAACTTGTATGGAGCCTTCATGGTACACCCTCAGTTGGAATACTATGTACTAGTTCTAGTTTCCCTGTCTAAAAAGGATGGTGCAGAGCCAGAAAATGGTACAGAAAAGGGCTAACAAGATTATTAAGGAGGCTTTCCTGTCTGGGACTTTTCAGTCTAGAAACAAGATGACTGGGGGGGGGGCATGATATGGGTGTATAAATGATGCATAGGGTGGAGGAAGTGGATATAGAGAGCTTTTTCTCCTGCTCCCATAATATTAGAAACACCCAATGAAGTTTATGGGCAATAGCTTCAGATTAGACAAAAGTAAATACTTCTTCAGTCAACAAGTGTTAGCCATAAGTATATATGGCTTTAAATAGGGTTTAGACAGATGCATGGAGAGTATATCCATCAGTGGCTACTAGCTATGGTGAATGAATAGAACATCCAGATATAAAAGCAGCTAACCACTGAATTAATTATCGCGTGGCAATGTATGTAGTATAGCCAGGAGATCCGGAGATTGTCTGGCAGTCAGAAGTTCTAGCACTTTAGCATTAGGCACCACAAGGTAGCAAGCTAGACTAGTTTTTTTAAGGGAAGAGATGTTTTAGAGGTGGTTTGTCATTGCCTGCCACTGCGTCCAATCCCTGGTATTCCTTGGAGGTCACCCATCCAAATACTAGCCAAGGCTGACTCTGCTTCAATTCTGAGATCTGATGAGATCGGGCTAGCCTGGGCTATCCAGGTCAGGGCTAACCTTTGAATACCAGTACTGGGAGGCAGCATCAGGGGAAGAACTTCGCATCTATACCTTCTTTGTTAGCTCTCCAGGGTAGCTGGTTGTATGCTTTGTAAAAGAAGAGAGAGAGAGAGAGAGAGAGGGAGAGGGAGAGGGAGAGGGAGAGGGAGAGGGAGAGAGGATGTTGGACTAGATGGACCATTGGTCTGATTCAGCAGGCTCTTCCTATGTTCTTAAAAATTTTGATTTCCCTGACCTGGTTGTGGAATTATGTCTAATGGCTGTTACTGATATTCAAATTCTACATTGTTCTAAAAGGGATTCCTAAATTATAATGGTGGGTTATGGCTCCACTTTTCAAGCGCTTATGGAAATAAGAATAGAGCATGATACGAATATCTTCAGCCAAACTAAGAATGCAAGGAGATGCCTTTTTCGTATGTTGCAGCATGCTGAGTTGATATTTTGAACGCACTTTCCATGATAGCTTATTCAAACTTGGTCATCATGCATGGGAAGTTTGTATTTCCTCCTCTTCTTCCTGCTTCTGGTTTAGTGTTAAATCAGATGTCTGCTGTCTGGTTGCAGCCTGTGGGTAGGATCCTCTGATGTGTCAGTAGAAGGCACTGATAGTCACCAGCAACGTTCCCTCTAAGGTGTGGAGTCTTGTGAGCAAACATTCTACTTTGTGAGCTACTGGCATTAAAGTTGTGAGCGAGCAATTTGGCTACTGCATAAATTAGTCTGCTCTGGAGCCATCCTTCCTGAGCTAAGACAAAAATGTGTGAGCTGGAGGCTAAAAAACTGTGAGCTAGCTCACACTAACTCAGCTTAGAGGGAACACTGGTCACCAGTCTTCCCTGCTTTCCTCTCCCCATCAGCCATTTCTAACCCTCAGAAAGTTTATTCCCAGAGTTTTCTTTAGCTTTAGCATGGTTTATTAGCTGCTTGGTTTAGGAGGCTGCAGTGGAGAAGGTGGTGAAATTGCATCCTTTTTCAGCTTCCATCAGTGGCACTCTGCTCATGCAGGAGTCAGGAGGGAATGATTTAACTTCTTTCTCTTCCCTACTAGTGCCTCCCGACCCAGAACATGATTTGTTGGGTCCAGGTGGGTCACACAATCCTAGGAATAAGCTTTACTAGGGTCAGAAATGGCTGCTGGGGGGAGGGGAAAGCAGAAAAGCTGGGGATCATAAGGGAGAGAAGCCAATGTTGGATCAGGCCAATGGCCCATCTAGTCCAACACTCTGTCTCACAGTGGCCAAAAATACCAGGTGCCATCAGGAGGTCCAGCAGTGGGTCCAGGACACTAGAAGCCCTCCCACTGTTGCCCCTCCAAGCACCAAGAATACAGAGCATCACCCGCCCCAGCCTGTGAGTTCCTATCTATACCTTGTGGCTAATAGCCACTGATGGACCTCTGCTCCATGTGTTTATCCAGTTCCTTCTTGAAGCTGTCCATGCTTGTAGCTGCCACCACCTCCTGTGGCAGTGAATTCCATGTGTTAATCACTCTTTGGGTGAAGAAGTACTTCCTTTTATCTGTTCTAACCCGACTGCTCAGCAATTTCATGGAGTGCCCACAAGTTCTTGTACTGTGAGAAAGGGAGAAAAGTACTTCTTTTTCGACCTGCTCTATCCCATGCATAATTTTATAAACCTCGATCATGTCACCCCTCAGCCGTTGTTTCTCCAAGCTAAAGAGCCCCAAGCGCTTTAACCTTTCTTCATAGGGAAAGTGTTCCAACCCTTTAATCATTCTAGTTGCCCTTTTCTGCACTTTTTCCAATGCTATAATATCCTTTTTGAGGTGTGGTGACCAGAACTGTATAGTACCCCAAATGAGGTCGCACCATCGATTTACACAGGGGCATTATGATACAAGCTGATTTGTTTTCAATTCTCTTCCTAATAATCCCCAGCATAGCGTTGGCCTTTTTAAATTGCAGCTGCACACTGTCTCGACATTTTCATTGAGTTATGTACTACGACTCCATGATCTCTCTCTTGGTCAGTCTCTGCCAGTTCAGACCCCATCAACATGTATTTATAGTTAGGATTTTTTGCTCCAATGTGCATCACTTTGCACTTGGCCAAATTGAACCCCATTTGCCACGTTGCCGCCCACTTGCCCATCCTCGACAGATCCCTTTGGAGTGCCTCACAATCCTCCCTGGTTGCCACCCTGAACAACTTTGTGTCATCTACAAATTTAGCCACTTCGCTGCTTACTCCCAGCTCCAAATCATTAATAAACAAGTTTGGTGTAGTGGTTAAGTGTGCGGACTCTAATCTGGGAGAACCGGGTTTGATTCCCCACTCCTCCACTTGCACCTGCTGATGTGACCTTGGGTCAGTCACAAGCTCTGGCACAGCTGTCCTTGAAAAAGAGCAGTTTGTGTCAGAGTTCTCTCAGCCCCACCCACCTCACAGGGTGTCTGTTGTGGGGAGGAGTTCTTTTTCTTCTTTCTCTTCTTCTTCTTCTTCTTCTTCTTCTTCTTCTTCTTCTTCTTCTTCTTCTTCTTCTTCTTCTTCTTCAAAAGCAGTGGACCAAGTACTGATCCTTGTGGTACCCCACTGCTTACCACCCTCCACTGAGAAAATTGCCCATTTATACTCACTCCTTTTGTGTGGATCTCAAGTGGTCCTTGCAGTGGATCCAAGTATTGTGCCCCAAAGTGCAAAACTAAAGAAAAGGATGAAGAAGAATATAAATATGTCTTGTAAAGAGCAAATGGAACAATACACAAATATTTATGAAGAATATTAAAACATAATAAGACTGTATAATTTGCTCATTTCATATCGTCTTCAGAATTTTTCAATAGGAAAATATTGTGTGATAAATCAGACATGAAGCGTTTGCCATCTGAAAGCTGCCTTAGTGTTAAGGGCACAAAAGAACTGAGAAAAATTCTTGGTTGTGGCTTATCTTGTTCTGGAACTGTTGAGGTTCACCAGATGGGCTATAGCTTGTGAAAGCCTGTGCTTTGATAAACAAGATACCACAAGACTCTCCTGTTTGATTTTACTCCAGAAGGCTAACATGGTACCCTCCTATCCTCAAACTGACCCTGAGCATCTTCCAAAGTCATGCAAGACACTGCAGGGAAGATGTTAGTAGCAGTAGTTAGCATCTACTAAATGACTAAATTAGTATATCTTTTTAAAAGTCTGATTTTTGTGTGACTGTGTTGTGTTTCTCAGTGGTATAACTGTGCATATTTCCCCCCCCAAAAAATTATATGATTATTGAGTATTGTTTTAGATGACATGAATGCATGTATGTATTTATATATGAATCCATTTGGTTACACTCTGTCATATTCAGCACCAATTTAAGTAAGAAAAATAATCATCCAAGCTTACTTATATTAAATGTCACTCAAAAGATTTTGCCTTTTAAATGTGTCTTGAGGAACCAGATCAGTGAAGTTTTTGAATCATTCTATGATGTTGGGAGTCAAACTGTGAACAGTTATTTTCCAGACTTGTGATGGAAGATAAAAGTACCTTGCGTAGCTCTTGGCTTTGCCTGTGAGTCTGAGAATTAGAAACTTTGACGGTGCATGGTAAGATTACGGAACAGAGATTATAGAACCTTGGCTAGATCTGTGTGAAACTTTCGGAGAACTCTGTTACCGGACCTTGGAGAGCTCCCCAAAGCCTAATTCTTGTGACTTAAGACCTTTTGCCTGTGAATTCATGATCCTGGGCAGCTGCTAGTGTATCTTGCAAAGTGATGTGTACATTTGGTTTTATTTGCTCATTGAATCTAAAAGTACAGTCAGGGGGATAAAATAATCCATTTGTTTTTATGAGTACTTACAAGAAAAGTAGGGTTTCTAACTTGAGTAGTTATAATTTTGAAGCCAGTTGAGTAGTAGTAATCTTTAGATTCAGGTGGGTAGCAGTGTCGGTCTGAAGCAGCATAATGTTGTGTTTTTGTTGTATTCTTGTATTCATGAGTACCTTGCTTTAGTTATAGAATAGCTTAATGTATGAATACAATGTAAAAACAACCACCACCATGATGCAACGTATTTTTATGATAAGCACAAGGCTTGGGTGGGGGGCAGTGATGAGTGGAACATAAAATTTGCACAATGTTTTGAAACAACCATAGTTGTACTAACAGTCTATAAATACACATTTCCTTCATAGAGATAAATTGCCTAAAAGAGGTGTAATTTGCTGTCAGCTTTATATATTATGAACGTCCCAGATTGTTTTAGCACTTGACACTGGCAGTGTAAACAGTTTGAATACCTTGCCACTGTTGCCAAGAAATGGCAGGATTATCATGGGATGCTTCATTTTCTGGTATGAGGAAAAAATGAAGATGGTGATGATGTGAGTCCCAAGACGGAGACACGTATTGACATATAACCTTAGACTCCTCATAAAGCAGTGTTTCTCAAACTAGAGTCTGAAACCTCTAGGGGTGTTTGAGGGTATTTCAGGGGAACAGTCCTTTGTGACAGTAGTTGAGTCCCTCGGTTTTCTAGGAATGGGTGAAGGGACTGAATCAGCTTCCCTTTCCTTTGAAGGTCTGTAGCTCAGAGAGTAGCCATTGCACACCATCATCTAGCATCCAGATCACCTCAAAGCAGTAGCCAGAAATTGCATTGACTGTTTGCTGGGAACTGATAGTTCAGTCCTATGAAATCTAATTGGCTGAGTGGTGCCAAGGTGGTGCTGTCCAAATGCAGTTTTCATAATTACTTGCAATATACAGGTGAACTGGCTTGCACTCTGTTTTCCAGTGCAAATGGTTTCAGCAGAGAGAGAGAGAGAGAGAGAGATGCCACTCTACACCAGTGTCATAAAGAGAGAGTAATAGCCAATTGTGGTTTTTCAGTGGAATAGTGGAATTTCAGGTTTTGTGTCATGCTGGTCTGTTTCTGTGAGCAGATCTGAAAGGGTTTTTTTTAGGCCCCTCTGCTTTTCATTGTGCTTTCAAGTGCCCTCATCTAATCTCTTTTTATCCAAATATGGATGTTAGCAACAGTTCAAGCAGAGTCATCTTAAACTGGGGAGAGGCCATGGCTCAGTGATAGAGCATCTGCTTGGCATGCAGAAGGTCCCGCTTCCAATCCCCGGTATCTTCAATTTGAAAGGACCAAATAGTAGGTGATGTGAAAGACATCTGCCTGAGATCTGATGGGAATACAGCCCATCAGATACATATTATGGCCTGTCAAGGACTAGACAATCCCCTTGTGTTTGTATCCCACATGTACAACAACAGAACAGGAGGATTATTGAAATCTTGGTGAGCTGCCACCCATGACTGGTGAGCCAAGTTTAGCTTAATGGGTCATATGTTGCATTAGGCATGCTATGTGTGCATTTGTGCCAACGTATTTCTTTTGAGTTTTAACCAGCGACATTAAAGGTAGGTAAAAGAAATCAAGATGCAAAACACAGAGTTCAGTCCAAGGATTCTGTTCCACTAAGTGAAAAGTCTCCTTCTGATGGAAAGGGAAGGCTTGAACGACACTATGCGTTACAGGAGAGAAAATTGGTTTGATTCAGCAAGAGCTGACAAGGATTTACATGATGAAAATGCAGGACCAGGCAGACTGACAGCCTGGCTCCCTGAAGGTGTTACAGGAGATTCTGACAATGGAATGGAATGGGACATACAGCATACAAGCTGTTTAGAACTAGTTGGAGTTTGGGGCCTGTTGTTAAACTGGAATATTGTTAAGCATGGCCAATATTGGCATGCTTTGTTATAGATGTATGGTTCATTCATGTAAGGAATAAGGCTCTACCCGATGGCAGCCTGAAAGGCTGTATAAGGAGGAAGGGACTACTTTGCAGGTTTGGAAGGAGGGAGACTGTTGGCAGAGTTTCCCACCCATACAGGTGTCTGGGATGGGAGGGGCTTTCTGAATTTAATCGCTGCATCACCTCCTATGGGGCAGTTATTTTGGAATTGGCCACCCACCCTCCCTTGACAATGTGGGCTCTGTGCTGGTCACCTTTGCGGGGCCAGGTAGGATTTTTTTCACCTTCCTTCCAATTGGCTCAGACAGGAGGGTGTTTTTCGCCTACCTCACACTGTCTTTGGGTTGGGAAATTGGCTTAGGGTGGTGTCGTTAAATAGGTTAGTGGAAATCTGGCCTGTTTTTGTTCTGTTCAGGGGAACACCATGCAACAGATCCCTCCCTTTGCAGGGGGGTTGGCGCACCGCACACAAACCATGCCTTGGGATGCCCCTTGAATGGGGACTGTGGGTGGCCTGTTAGGCACTTTGATTTGGGCCTACCTTCATGCTCTGCAGCTGAAGATGGGTTCAAGCCAGATTGCTGATACGTTTGCCGTCGGCAAAGGCTGTGTTATGGTTGGCCTGCGCCAGGGCTATGGTGATTCACCCTTGTTGAGTCTGGAGAAGGATCAAGGGATCCTCTGCCAGTTTTTGGTGGTCCTTGCCAGTTACAGTTATGACTTTATTTTTCACATTAAATAAAGCTGCCCTAGTTTAATCCATATATCTGTGTCAGTCTCTTTCTTCCGACTAAGTCTGCAAAGGCTGACCATGCTTCATTTTAAAGAAAATAAGGGGGCAGGTGTCATGTCTAGTGGCATTTGTTAGTATATGGGATGCCACCGTTTCACTGGAAGATGCAGGTTCCCCGTATGCCTGAATTCATGGACTTGATTGACATTTAGAAGGTCTGGCCTTGTAAGCTTCTTGAATGGGAAGCTACCTTGGGAATCATCTGCTATGTCTCTTTGGAATAGTATCAAGGTATACTAATAGTAGTTAATCATGACATTTATGGAGAAATCAAAGGGTAAAATTCATGAGCCCACTGAAATGCCATTCCCAGTTACAGCAGCAAATATTTTAAAGCAAATTCAGGGGGGGAAAGTATTTCTCAACTAAGCAATGTAATAAGTTGCCTAATGAAGGAGTTCCATTGCTGGTGGTTTTAAGAAGGGGTTCCACAGGAAAGGAGTTCCTTATATGAAATGTTTTCTATTTAGCAACAAGAGGTTGAGCTAAGCAGTCCACTTAGTTTATTCCTTCTTTCTGATTCTGACTCTAAATGACTACATGTAAACATTTTGCTAGCTGTGATTAGTTGTGTCAAAGTTTAGAAGTCAGGGTTTTTACCCAAGTACCTATCATTCTCCTTCTAAATAGTAACCCTCTTTCACATTATTTTTCTGTGTCCAAGGGAACTGAATAATGGTATCTTGTTCTCTTTTCCTTCTCTTGCCTATGATTTTTATTTAAACTAGTGTGACTTTCTTACTAATTTTCTCCTTCAGGTATTTTGCTATCCATCCACCAGCTTAAACTTGTGCTGTTCCATCAGGCAAGTTTGGTAGATGTTGATCAGTGCATGAAATCAGTTCTTAAATGGCTGCAAAATTGCCTGCCTTCAGACTGTTTTGATCACAAGGGCTTTCAAGTGTCAAAGTCATTTGGAGAACTAGATAGATAAAATGCATGAGCACTAAGCTTTTTCCAGGATAGAATAAATAAATGTGTTTTCAACGGTGTGCTTTGCCTTTGATAGTGATTTGTTAAAATGGGGGGGGGAAGGATGCAATGATATTAAATATTTACAAGAGTGATTTAGTTGTATAATCTTGTGCCATTTGTCCCTGTTCAGTAGTGAAATCCTCTACTGTTGAAGGAAGTGCCATTAAACTGGTAACACTGTGAAGATCATTGCCTATACAATGTTGAAGCAATTTACAGAGAATAATGATTTTTCTCTGCTTTCGATTGCACCCCTCTTCTTCTCCACCATAGTTTTTTGGTCTCCTTTTCCAAAAATAACTGAAAGAAAATACATTTCAGGACTCACTTTCTCACTCCCCCCCCCTTTTGACTGATCTAGGAAACTGGGAAATTGTTGTATGTTTCCTTGATGAATATACTTAAAAGGCTAAAGTTGATTCTCATTTTTTAAAGAAGAGCTTGTTACAGCTCCTTTGGCTGGTATTCCAGGTGGACATTTCTCAGAGGTCAGTTTAAGTGCTGGAATGTGCCTCTTATGAATGGTTTCACTTCTTAAACTAGAGGCTCTCCAAAAAGAAGAGAGGGCAGGCCTTTGACATCTAGTTTCTAGTTGGTATTTGTTAGATGTGCCTCTTCCTAGCAACTATGTGGCTATAACGCTAAAGTCTGATAATCTTTTGGGTAGTAAAATCACCACAAGGTGCTTGGTAAATATTTTGTCTTAGTGTACCTTTAGTTGGTGGTGATTGGTTAGTTTGGTTGGTTAGTTATGACATCAGGATTAGCTATAGCTATTGATAGCTTGCTGTTTTCATGCCTGACGAGTTTACTCTGATATTGCACTAGGAGTACCTTTTCAACATAAAATACCAAAATATCTATTCACATTGATGGTCCCCAAGTTACAACGATGGCCTGAATGGACTCTTTATCACCATCAGTGTTAGTTGGATTATATTCAAGGATTTCCTTTAAAAAAAAAATCCGTTATTTTTGCATTTGTGTGTATGTATGCCCTTGCTTGGAAGTCATGGTGACCTCTGGTGACTCCTACTTGGGCATGGAGGACATTTAGAGACATGCCTTCTGCCTGCCGGCTCTGGTATTCTTTGGAGGTCTCCCATCCAAATACTTACCAGGGCTGGCCCTACTTAGTTTCTGAGATCAGATGAGATTGGGCTTGCCTGAGCTATCCAGGTCAGGACAAGGATTTCCTGTTCTGATTATATTTGCTCATGCTCTGCGGGAAGAATTGAAACTATAGCACATATTGTATTTGACTGCTCATTGAGAGTTGAAGCTTGGAAGAAGTTTCTCCTGCCTTTATTTTCTCTAATTCCTGAGTCTAGTACAACTGTCATACCTAAGATTCTTTCTTTCAGATTCTGACTTCAATGTTACCTTCTGTATGCTGACATTCTTTGCATCCCTATATGGATTGTATCACTGTTCTTTTGTAGCCCATGTGGCTTTTAATTGTATAATAGCCTGCTCAAGTTTGGTGAAACATCAGTTCAGCAG
>NW_015170887.1:3059824-3067093 GCF_001447785.1 Gekko japonicus
GGCGGAGGAAAAGAGAAAATAGAGGGAGACAAGCCATGTTTATTTCCTTCTGCTTAGTTATAAGACAGGGCTGTCTGAAGTCATTTTGCTACCCCAAGTGGGTAATATGAGAGGAGAGCTGCATGGTAACAGGTATAGTTCCCTCCACCCCTTACTAATGTTAAATTGGGACTATACAGTGGCAGCTAAGGTAGAAAAACACCTCCTCCTATGCCATGTTTTCTGGGTTCCAAGGGTCTGGAAAGCAGTTCCATAGCCAGTTACACAGTTGCCAACTCTGGGTTGGGAAATACCTGTATATTTGAGGGGCAGAGCCTGGGAAGGGCAGGGTTTGGGGTGGGGAGGGACCTCAGCAGGGCATAATGCCATAGAGTCCACTGCCCAAAGCAGCCATTGTCTCCAGGAGAACTGATCTTGGTCATCTGAAGATCAGTTGTAATAGCTAGGAAATTTTCCGTAGTGGAAATGATGTGCTGTGGCTGGGAAACATGGTGATTTCCGGGAGAACTCCAGGCACCACAGGGAGATTGGCAATCCCAGTGAATGTTTAGGGGAAGATTGGGAAGATGTATTTTACCTCAGGACACATTCAATGACTCCCAACAGCAAACTGTTAGAATATTGGAGGTGAGGGCCAATCAGGCCACATATACAAACAATCTCTGTGTTCCGACTAGCTATTTGGGGGGGGGATGACATGCAGAATGGAGCAAGGCCAAATCAGCCCACATATGCAAATGACCTTGAAAGGCTGACCCAATCAGGTAGAAGGTGAGTCATCAGAAACATGGCTAGCCTTTTATATATAGATAGGAAATTGATGTCATAGAATCACATTATATCAAAAAGTAATGTGACCATTGGGTGTAAGTGAGGATCTTGCAGGAAAAAAATGGCTTTTATTTTATCTTAGAATGAACTACGGGTAATATAGCAGAATCTAAAATAGCCATCATGGTAAGACACATGAAGAGTAAGTAGTTGCTGCTAGTTCAAGAAAGGTGTCTAAACAAAGTGATTTTGCAAGTAATTGAAAGATAAGGAATGATGCAGCATTAGGAACCAGAAAGACTGTGTGTGTGTGCCATCAAGTCACTTCCGACTTATGGTGACCCTATGAATTAATGTCATTAATTCTCATTAATAGCCTTCCTCTGGTCTTGCAAACTAAAGACTGTGGCTTCCTTTACTGAGTCAATCCATCTCATGTTCAGTCTTCCTCTTTTCCTACTGCTCTCAACTTTTCCTAGCATTATTGTCTTTTCCAGTGACTCTTGTCTTCTCATAATGTGACCAAAGCATGATAGCCCCAGTTTGATTATCTTAGCTTCTAGAGAGAGTTCGGGCTTGATCTGGTCTAGAACCCACTTATTTGATTTTTAGGCAATCCACAGTGTCTGAAAAACTCTCCTCCAATACCACATTTCAAAGGAGTCTACTTTCTTCCTGTCAGCTTTCTTCATTGTCCAACTTTCACATGCATTGATAGTAATGGGGAATACTATGGTATTAATTAACTTGGTCACCAGCGACACACTTAACTAAATTTCCTAGCTCTTTGTGGCTGCCCTCCCCAGTCTCAATCTCCTTCTAATTTTTTGGGTGCAGTCTCCTTTTTGGTTGATGATGGAGCCAAGGAATAGAAAATCTTGAACAACTCAGCCTTAAAGTGGTATAATTCCCCAGTAGTAATTACTTTTGTTTTCTTTCTTTTTTAAAAAAAAACAATTTTATTTGGATATAACATCAATTCAACCAATATAACATTTTAGCATCCATCTTATATCCTTTTCTCCCCATATCTCCCCCCTTCTGGCTTCCCGCAGTGCTCCCACCTCCCTTCCAAATCTTCTATTTTCTTCTCTCTTCTCCCCACATCAATAGTTAAACTTATAAGGTAACATTTCTTTAAACTGTTATTCTTACACATTTGAACTAACTCTAAATATCCTTCCATCTCTAATAGTTATAAAAGCAAAATAGATTATTCTTCACATCCCAATATTTCTCCAGATATTCTTTAAGATCTATCCAGTCTGCAAAAAATTCTTCCGCTTCCTGATTTTTGAGTTTTCTTGTCATTTTGTCCATTTCAACCATAAAAAGCAACTTTTTAATCCACTTTCAGATCCCTGGCGTTTTTTCTTGTTTCCAACATTGAGCATAAGTCATTCTGGCTGTTGTGATCATGTACCACATTAGAGTCCGTTTTGCAATATTTACTTCTTCCATTTTAAGTCCCAAAAGTAACAATTCCAGTTCCTTCTTAAATTTACATTTCGTAATTTTCTCCATCTCATTATGGACCTCCGTCCAAAAATGTCTAGCTTTATCACAAGTCCACCACATATGATAAAAAGAACCTTCTATTTTTTACATTTCCAACATTTGTTTGACATGTTACTGCTTATATTTGCTATCTTTTTTTTTGGTGTCATATACCATCTATACATCATTTTATAGCAATTTTCTTTTAAAGTATTACATGTTGAAATTTTCATTGCATTTTTCCACAAAAATTCCCAAGATGACATATATATTTCTTTATTCATATTAACTGCCCATTTTATCATCTGCTCCTTTACTGTTTCATCTTCTGTATACCATTTTAACAATATCTTATATATTTTAGATATCATCTTTTTACTTTTTTCCAACCACACACTCTCAATTTCATTGTATTTTCCCCTAAACCCAAACTCTTTTTTGTCCATTTTAAACAAATCATAAATCTGTCTAAAATGCAACCAACCATAATTAAAATCCAGTTCCTCCTTTTCTTTCATATCAAACGTCTTTCCAACAGGTTTCAAAATATCCCTATATTGTATCCAGTCCTCTCCTTTGTAGCTCGAGTACTGCTTAATTACCTCTGCTGGAACTATCCAAAGTTCCAAACTTTTGTTTTCTTGATGTTCAGTCACAAGCCTGCTTTGGCACTTTCTGCTTCAACCTTCATCATTAGTCATTTCAGGACTTCACTGTGGTGTCATCTGCATATCTCAAATTGTTAAGACCCAAGAATGAGAATCATGGAAAATAATTGAGTTAATCAGCAACAGTTTTGGAGTTTGTGATGATGAGAATAAAGCAGGTGGATGGCAGAAACTACTTATGTTTAAATAAGGAATAATTTGGATTTTTCTTCTTTTTTATGAGGTGCTTTGGGTCCTTCTGTGGAGAAAAAACATCTAAACTCACTTAAATGAGAGCTAAAGTAGGACAGTCATAATCGGAAACTAGGAACTTACGCTGAATCAAGAAGAAGGTATTCAGGATATCCAAGAACAGCTAATGTTAAACACCAAGACTTGGATATTATGAATGAGTTCTATGGTAGGCTGGGCCATGGAGCACACTTCCTTTCCCAGTAAAGCTTCTGTTTGTTCAAGGGCCCATGGTGCGTGCACAAAGTCTTATCAAACAGGGCACTCTGGTACTGCTTTCAGTGATAGAAATTCCATGGAAGGGAAGCCCAAAGCCTCTCCTTCCCCTGCACCCTGTTTGCTGCCAAACAGAGAAAGTGAAAATATTTTAAAGGACAGTCTTTGCTTGAACATATAACCAACAAGCCAGGTCAGGGACCCTATGTGGCATTCAACGAGAGACAAATTTCAAAAGAAGAAATGGGATAGCTATAGCACTAGAAGCATTGACCAAGAGCACTTGCATATTGTTTAGTTTGTGGGGATGAGCTATTGCTGTCCATTATTTCTGGCTGTATTTATAGCTGCTAAGCATGATAGTTTATCTTAAATTATTTTAATTTTAGATGATCTCATTTCACAATGTGTTCAGAAGGTTAAGCACATAATTTCCAGACATGTCTTTTCAAAAGGTGTGTTCTTCTCGCTGTCTCCTTCAGCTCTTTTTGTTTTCTTTTCCCCCCAAAAAATTGATTGAATCTTTTGTTGATTATGATTTAGCGGAGCCCCTGGAAAGAAAAAAAAGAGTGTGTATTTAGTTTCAGTCCTTGGTTTCCTTTTTTCTCCCTGATTTATCTGACTCTTGGTCTCCTTGTATGAAGAGTGTGATTACTAAAGCATTTTTTCTAAAATGCTGGCAAAAGAGAAGAGATAAACCAGGTGGATGGCATAAAACAACTATTGAAAGTTTAAATAGAGAAAACATGTGAAGGGCAAAAACTTTAAATGAAGAAATGAGAATGGGAAAGAGAGAATTTGAGAATGGCAAAAAGATGTGAGAAGAAAACCAATACCTCTGACCCAGTAGAGCTCCAGGTGTTATAGAGTCTGATAAAAAACTGAGGATATTTTTATGCCACTTTCCTACCCTTATCAGGATCCACAGGGTGGCAAGGATAAAAAAAATTAAAACATTGGAGCAATTAAAATGCAGTTAAAATTATAAAATAAATCAGTTGAAACACACAAACAAACAATAGAAGGATGGTCAGCAACTTCTGGTGGGGGTATGCCAAATGAAGCCAAAATTAATTAATTAATAGAAAAAAGAGAGTGAGTATAAATGGGCAATTTTCTCAGTGGAGGGTGGTACTCGGTCCGATGCTTTTTAAGTTGTTTATTAATGATTTGGTGTTGGGAGTAAGCAGTGAAGTGGCTACATTTCCAGATGACACAAAGTTGTTTAGGTTGGTGAGAACCAGGGAGGATTGTGAGGCACTCCAACGGGATCTGTTGAGGATGGGCGAGTGGGCGTCAGCGTGGCAAATGGAGTTCAGTGTGGCCAAGTGTAAGGTGATGCACATTGGAGCCAAAAATCCTAACTATAAATACACGTTGATGGGGTCCGAACTGGCAGAGACTGAACAAGAGAGAGATCTTGGAGTCGTAGTAGATAACTCAAGGAAAATGTCGAGACAGTGTGCAACTGAAATAAAAAGGGCCAACATTATGCTGGGGATTATTAGGAAGGGAATTGAAAACAAATAAGCCGGTATCATAATGCTCCTGTATAAATCAATGGTGCAACCTCATTTGGAGTACTGTGTATAGTTTTGGTCACCACACCTCAAAAAGCATTGGAAAAAGTGCAGAAAAGGGCAACTAGAATGATTAAAGGGTTGGAATACTTTCCCTATGAAGAAAGGTTAAAGCGCTTGGGGCTCTTTAGCTTGGAGAAATGACGGTTTAGGGGTGACATGATTGAGGTTTATAAGATTATGCATGGGATAGAGCAGGTTGAGAAAGAAGTACTTTTCTCCCTTTCTCACAATGCAAGAACTTGTGAGCACTCCATGAAATTGCTGAGCAGTTGGGTTAGAACAGATAAAAGGAAGTACTTCTTCACCCAAAGAGTGATTAACACATGGAATTCACTGCCACAGGAGGTGGTGGTGGCTACAAGCATGGACAGCTTCAAGAGGGAATTAGATAAACATATGGAGCAGAGGTAGGGCTGCCAAGTTCCCCCGGGGGGGCAGGGAAACCCCCACCCCAGAGGCATTAGAACACAATAGTAATGGTAATAATTAATTAAAACCACTAAAACCACATTTAAAACAATATGCATCAGTTTTGTATAATCCCCAATACTGGCATCGCTGAAATCCAAGGTTGTATAGTCCGGGATGCATAGGATGGTATCTTCAGCAGAGGGAACCAGCTTTTTCCTGGATGCCCACCACCTCACCCAAAGGCCTGGTAGAACAGCTTCATTTTGCAGGCCCTGTGGAATGCTAATAGATGTGCTGCAGGGCTGTTTCACACTGGATGTTTTTCCTGCATGGGTGTACAGGTGATGTTCACGTCTATGTCTGATTTGCAGCATGTGTCATTATGGAACCTCTGTTTTTGTGAGGAAGATATCTTGTCTGATATGACCTTCAACCATGTCCTTGAGGACATGCCTCTTTCAGGAACAAAAAGAAAGATTGTCACTGCAGCTCATTCTATACTTGGAGTTTCCATTGAGTGCCAACAAGAAAGCCCATTAATCTTAATTACCTTAGTGTTTGGTATTGGTGAAGGGCAAAATTCTGGTTTCCTCTTCTTACTTAGGAAACTGGAGTGAAACACGGGTTTTTTAAAATTATTGTTACTATGGATTTGTTTAAAAATAATTATATCCCAGCTCCTCTGCGGTGCTGTGGAGAAGGACTGAAATATTAAAACCTAATAAATGACAAAATAAGGACAAAATAACAGGCTCACATTAAACCAAAACACCCAATAGTTGAGAAAACATTGGCTTAAAATCGCTTCACAAACCGATGGAGAATGTCAAGATCCAATTTATATGACAATACACTGCCCTGCAAGCACACCTATATGTATGGGAAGGACAAATTAATCAATCACATTCAATAATGCTCACCCCCTCACCTTTCCATGATAAATCAGCAAAAAATCTAACAGAAAGGGCTTTTCTGCATGCTCGATTTATTACTGATTTTCTTGGCAGTCGATCCACAAACATTGGAATCAGTTTGAGTACAGTTGTTCTGCATGTCTGCCCTCCCTCTACATTTCCACAGTTGTGGAATCAGTTTATCTTCTTCCACATGAGCCTTCAATAATGAGGATTTTCAAGGGAGGGTGCTGTCATCATAGGTGGTGTCATCGGTGTTGTCACAGCACTCCCCCTTTTAAAATAAAGACACTAAAATATCAATATATCATTGGAGCATTGTAACTGTAATGTATTCAATAGCTGCCATTGAATGCATGATGTATGTGAAACATCTAATTGACTTGCCACGTTGAGCTTCGTCCTGGGCTAGGATCCAAATCCATCTAATCGCATTGCTAGCCCAGGAAGCACCTAGCCAATCACTTTACAGCAAGTTCCCTGAGCGGGAACGTCCGCGATTGGTCCTTATATGAACAACCGTATTGGTTGGTATTTGTACAGTGGGTGTGGCTACATTAGCCGGGAGAGTTTAAAAGCAGGACAACTGCAATATAAAAGCTGAACTGTTCTGTTCTGGCTATCAGACGTTGATCCGTGTTGGAGTTGTGTTCGAGTTGAAAAATAAAGTTGTGTTCTTGCTGAATCACTCTCCGACTTCTTTGTTAAGTGAGTGACTTAGCAGTAACAATAGCCTTAGAAGGTTCTCTGAATTCCCAGCTTTAGTTGTTGTTTTTTAAGTAAATCTCTAGTTCTTTCTCTTATAGAGATGTGCCTTTTTCCTTATATCTGCATGAGGGGAGAGACTTACTTCTTCTAAAATGAAAGCTAGGAATTCAGAAAACCTACTAAAGCTATTGTTACAATGCTCCTGCAATATAGCGATCTTTAGTGACCTAAAATAAATCACTCATCTACAGGGTGGGGGGAGGAAAGAGT
>NW_015170887.1:3067394-3088088 GCF_001447785.1 Gekko japonicus
AGAACTGTCCATTTAAGAAGCAGTCATCTGTTAAGTCAGCTCCTGCCATCTTCCACGAAAGTGATGGCCTCTCTACTTGTGTTCCTAGATTGTTTTGCTCATATGGAGACTGTGTTGTTCTGAGCACCTCAGGGTGATCTTGCTGGTACTTGGCCTGTGCAGCTCAGTGCACTGCAGGAGTACTATATGCAAATGTCTTTGCCACATTCCTAAGTTGCCTCCTCCTTGTAGCGTTGGTGTATCTGGCTCGACATTTGCCAGGAGCTTTCTTGGGGGCGGTAAGAGGTGAGAGGTGTGAGGGGGAGTTGGTGTGAGGGAGTGGTGATGTGGTGGACATTTCTTCAGGTTCATGGGGGAGGCATGCATCAAAATGGCTCCTAGAAATGTCCTTTACTATCTCCCCATAAACATTCATACCCTGGCCCTGTTCCTACACCTGACAGATACCGGCCTGTCTGGTGTTGGGGGGGATTGTATTTAAAGGCATTGGGAGGCTGGACCAGCAGCAGTGCTAAGGCAATCCTGCTGAGTGAACCTCCCTGGCGGCTGTAAGCATCCCATCTCCTCTCCTACACCTGACAGGCAGCTGCCTGTCCAGTGTAGGACGGGGAGGGGGGGAGTAGTATTAGAAGCCACTATGGAGGCAGGGCTGGCATGATCACTAAGGCGTTACCACTGGGGCAGGCTTCCTCGTGGCTTTAAGCACCCTGCAACTGCTGCTGCACCTGACAGACAACTGCCTGTTAGGTGTAGGAGGTGGGGGGAGTGTTTTGGAAGCCATCCCACCTCCTCTCCTACACCTGACAGGCAGCTGCCTGTCCAGTGTAGGATGGGGAGGGGGGAGGAGTATTAGAAGCCACTGTGGAGGTGGGGCAGCACCTGACAGATAACTGCCTGTTAGATGTAGGAGGTGGAGGGGGAGTGTGTTGGAAGCCATCAGAGAGGCTGGGCCAGCAGCTTTGCTTCACCTCACAGGTGGTTCTTGGCCACTCCTGATTTCCTCAACTGTCATTAGCTCTCTGCAGTCCCCTGTACCTGTTTTTTTTTAACCTCAGAACCCTGAGCTCTGCAGCTGACCAATCAGATAGTGGGGGGTGCAGAGAGGCACTTTCTAAATTTCCCCCTTTTGAGTTTCTAAAAATCCCTTCTTAGTGAGCACCTACACCACGGTAGGAGCGCTCTCCCCGAATTTCATGTCTCTAGGTCCAGTGGTTTGACCTGGGCATTGATTTTATGGTGAGGGAACTTTCTTTTATATATATAGATGAGGAAAAATCCAATGAGAATTGGCTTCCAGAAAAACATTGGGGTAAAAGTGGTCTAAAAAACAACAGGAAAAAAATGGGGGGGAAACACCCCCCAAAATAAAAACTAAAGGCACAAAAATGTGTGCAGAAATAGGGTTGCCAGTTCCCTGGTTGGGGCGGGGGTTCCCCTGATTGTGGGGCTCCAATACGCCACCAGCCAGCTGGCCAGCGGGGGAAGCCCCACCCCCAAACAACCCCCCTGGCATCAGCATCAGAAGTGATGTCATCACGCTGGGCATGTTGCGTGGCGATGCTCTAGCATTTTGACCAAAACTAAAGCATTATGGGGCCAGAACCGATAGTTAAACCCCATGCAGAAAAGCCCAAAGCATGGGGAAAGGAAACATTTTTGGCTGGTCCCTGTGATACCGGACCTCCTCTAAGGACGGTTCCGAATGCCCAACTCAGACTTATGTACGACAGTGGGCGTGGCGTGAGTAATTTTCCCGTGTATACAGAGGTCAGATTGGCCAACGAACGCTCCTATTTCCCAGGAAGTGAGACAACACACTAGGTTTAATGAATAAATGTTGCCTTTTACTAAGCAGTTCTCAAGCATATGAAAAACAGATGCACACGCAGAATCACACAAGTTCCTTAGTTACAATAGTATATAGAAAGCAATGCACACGCAGAATCACACAAGTTCCTTAGTTACAATAGTATATAGAAAGCAATCAGCAAGGAAAATAAGAAATTCAACAGACAAGGGGGATAACACAGCAGGATATCGCTTATACTTATCTGAGGTCCAAGCTGAGAAGAAATCTCCTTGTAGAAGAAATGGGGCAGCTTAAGGATCAGCGGGTGAACTCTAAAAACACACGGACTGGTCCAGCCAAGCCACGTGCGGGTTCTCGGGTCATGACTCCCGAGAACGCAGTAAGAATCACCTGCAGCACTTAAGTTGCGAGGTAAGGAGGGATGGGTTAACCAGAGAAACAAAGGCTGTGTTTCTCTTTTTAAAAGCTTGTTTTTGGGTTTGGCTTACAGCCATAAACCCTTAGGGTCCGTCCTCTTTACTATGGCTATAGGCTAAAGAGTTGTGACATCCTAATTGAGGGGAAGGGGCAATATGCAGATGCTCTGCCCTAACTTCAAAGATAGAGCCATGTGGCCAGGTGTGAAACGTTGTTTCCATTGGCAACCTTTGACTTGCAGAGATGTGCCTGCTCCATGACGGGCAATAAAGGAAGTTTTCTTTGTGATGCCAAACCAGATAGCAGGAAGAGTTACGTGGTTTCCCACAGTTCAGCAATGGTGGGAAAGCCTGTTGTTTCTCCAAGTGTCTCAACTGGCATAATGGCACTGGTTTTCTTTGTCCAGAGGCATGCTGGGAAGGTGCAGGGAAGCATGTATTCTGTAGTCCAGGCAGCCCAAGCCTTGCCCATCCATGAGATGCAAGGCAAGCCATACAAACACAGCAGCAAACACAGCAGTAATCCCTGAGTCCCAAATGCACAGATACACAGACATCTGACAGACATAGCAGCAACACAGTACAGACAATGCAGTTACAAGCACACATGGTTACACCTGAAGCTCAGGAAGTTAGGTGCCAGATGAACTGAGGAGGGGAGAAAGTGTTTCATACTTGGGGTAGCACTATGGAAAAGGACTTGTTCCTTGCCCCCACCAAACTAATTTCAGCAGGTAGAGAACACACCCAACATGGCTTCAGCAGCAGGTCTTAACTAATCAGCAGGTTTCTACAGGTCTGAATAAGAACATGGAAGGATTTCCATTTGGCTTGTTTGCCTGTGGAGAGGAAATAAACTTCACTGTGAGAGAGAGCAGTAATTACTTAACTGTTTTCACCCAGTGCTCTGAAGATCACCAGTCATAGCTTGAAATGTTTTCAGCTGGAATGCCTTCTCCTCTTTGGCTTGCTCTACAGCCTTTCTATACATTGTTACAGCTCCAGGAAACCTGATGGCATAACCCCTCTCCTAACCTGTCATCAGAAAATGGTTCACCACTGTCTATACACGCAGAACAATGAAGACCTGGGTTGTTGTGCAGGCAAGTGTAGTTACGGTTGCTAAGTATTTGCAAAAATCAAATTTATATAAATTATTGATAGCAACACTGCAGTATTAGAGTACAAAAGTCTTTGTAATCCTTATGTCTTAATCCTGTGAGGTACACCATTCATTTTTTAAAATATTAAGATGTCATTATGACTGTGACTTACATAAACTCATCCAGTAGCTTCAGGATTTGAACTCATACCTTCCTCAGCCATGTCGAGTGTTTTGCTTACCACAACAACAGTAGCTCACAGGTATGCAAGACTGTCTTATTAGAAGATGTTAATTGTACCTCATCTGTTGACCCTCTGCCATTCAGCCTGTCATGCAGTTAACAGAACTGGATTACCTTTCCCCCTGAAATAGCCATTTCATATTCCAAGCAACAACAGTCTAGTTTATATCGAATCTCCTGTATATATTTTGTGCTGTTTGTTTTGCTTTATTTACATTTATTTAGTTTCCAGGGTACAATACACACAACTCTCCCCATGTACTACCATAACAAGACCAGTGTGACCCAGCCCTGTTATCACCTTGTATACAAATATTGTGAATCAAATATTTTTTTAAAGGGAGAGGGGAGTCATTCAGACAGCCTGAGGAAACTATGAAATGAATCTGATCTATCTCTATCTGGAGAACTCTCTGTCATGAGAAACAGATCTCCCCACATGCAGAACCCATGCAGCTTCTACTGGAGATACGAGACTAGACCATTTTGGCAGCACTGCTGGCCACTGCTGAGACTAAGGGACAAAGACATGGGACCAAACCGTGGCCACCAATGCCATTTTAGTGGAGAGGTTAGGCATTTAAAAATTTGCTGAGAGGGACTAACCCTGATTTGGCCCATGGTGCGGCAGCAACAGAAGATTTTGTTTTTCTTTCCCATGCATTTTAAAATGGCAAAACAACTGGGTGTGTGTGTCTGTTTAAAAGGTGTGGAGGGGGGAAATGTGATTGCCTATTGCTGCCACATTGTGGGCCCACCTTGTCTTTGTAAATGCCTAAACTCTCCTCTAAAATGGAGCTGGTGGCCATGGGTTGGTCCTGTGACAGCTGTTATGTCTAGTTTAGCCCTAACTATCCTGCTAACGTTATGACTTTCCATACAGTACTTTAGGGCTAGACTAAGACATGATTCTAGCTATCCACACTAAGATTCCCTGGTGTGTGATTTAGCTGTGAAAAGAAGGGTCAGGGCTGCAACACTGAAAGGGAAAATTCTCCCCCCTGTTACCATTTTCCTGATTGAAAATGTCCTCCACTCCAGGTTGCTTTAAGTCCCGGGAGAAAGTAAGACAGGTATTCAGACTGAGCCTCTCTCTTTTTGCTCCTGGAGCTTAAAGCAACTGGGAGGAGATTTACAATTAGGTAAATGGTATGGGGGAAGTTAACTCTTCCTTCTCCAGGGCATAGTACTTTGCCACCAGCTTCAGTGTCATGTATAGTTTGGCTTTTATATATCCTAAAATCACTTATATAATTTCCAACTGTGTTGAAACTGTCCCCCATGTTCTCCTTCAATGTCCCTTTTATTTGGTGCCCCGCCAGGCTCTTTTGGACCTTATATTAGCTCAATTCCCAGAGATTCCTGACGATTTTAAGGTTCTGGTTTTACTTGATAATCCAGATATGGAAATAACAGAAATAGTAGCAAGGTTTCTTCTTAGTGCTATGGCTGTACGTTCTGATAAGTAACCACTAGGTTTTTCTGCTTTCATGCTGTTCTTCTGCACCGTAGCTCCAATTTTACCCTATATTGATTTGTATTTTCCGATCCATATTTAACCTGATCTCCTATTGTATGCATATACATATGCCAATAAAGGCTTGTCAAAGTCATATCCTAAAATCATGATGCCAAATGAAAAGAAACAGATTTCAGAAGCAACCAGGCTGATTCTCTTACTCTGAAGCAGAATCAAGTTTGGTGCAATCCAAAGGCATATAATACAGTCTGGCATCTATGATAGTTACAATGCCAGCATAAGTAATCTAAATATAGATCTTTCTAAATCTTGAAAGGTTCCAATGCAACCTATGCACATGTTTTTCATAGGCTGTACAGTAAATCTAGAGCCTGAATGTGTAGTTGCTTGTAGCTGTTTAACACTTCCTTCTACTGTCTGGGCAATATCTGGTTCCCTGAACCTTTCTTCTACCTCTTTCTTAACTGATCAATTTTTCATTAAAAAAACACAAAACACAAAACCTTGCAGCTTGTACAATGCCATGGCAGCATCTCTGTGATTATTTATATTATACTCCTCTTTTGTCCCTATTGGAAAACAGTGTTCCCTCTAAGCTGAGTTAGTGTGAGCTAGCTCACAGTTCTTTAGCCTCCGGCTCACAGGTTTTTGCCTTAGCTCAGGAAGGAGGGCTCCAGAGCAAGTTAGTTGATGCAGTCACCAAACGGCTCACTCACAACTTTAATGCCAGGAGCTCACAAAGTGGAATTTTTGCTCACAAGGTTCCGCAGCTTAGAGGGAACATTGCTGGAGACCCAAAGTAGGTTATGGTAGCACTCTCTCCTCCTTGATTTTATATACACACAAACAAACCTTTGAGGAACGTCAGGCGGAGATAAAGCAATTGGTTTAAGATTATCCAACAAGCTTCCTTGGCAGAGTGGGGATTTGAACCAAGGTCTCTCAGTTGACACTCTAGCCATTGCACTACTTCTCATGGCCAGGAACAAAATCAATAAGCTGAAATGCCAGCAATCAGAAGACAGAAATAATATTCAGATAAGTAAAGCCCTGCCATACCCTCTGAGACCGAGAACCACTATCCATCCCACTGCATAATCCAAAACCAGCAGAACTGCAAGCAAATTTATCATCAAGCCACCTGCCTGCAATTAATTTAAATCACTGACATATTAAAAGAATAGTTCTGACCATGTCCCCAAAAGCAAAATGGAGTCAGACATGCTTCATGGAGGATAGATTTTGATAGTCTTGATGCTGCTGAACATCAAGATTTGGTGGCACCAAGAAAAGGGCTTGTCCAGATGGTCTAAATAGAAAGATAGGATCATGGTGTAGTGGGTGGTCCTTCAGGTACCCTGGTCCTAACCAATGCTCCCTCTAAGCTGTGGAGTCTTGTGAGCAAAAATTCTACTTTGTGAGCTACTGGCATTAAAGTTGTGAGTGAACGATTTGGCTGCTGCATAAATTAGTTTGCTTTGGAGCCATCCTTCCTGAGCTAAGACAAAAATGTGCGAGCCAGAGGCTAAAAAACAGTGAGCTAGCTCACACTAACCCAGCTTAGAGGGAACACTGGTCCTAACCCTGTTAGGGCTGTACTTAAGTTTCAGCAGAATGATTTTCAGAAGATAACGTTCACAAATGCCTGTGCCTTATTTGCTCACTTTGTTTTGGCTATTTATTTATTTATTTATTTATTTTATTTTTGGGATTTGTATCCCGCCCCATCCAGTATTCAGCTCGGGGTGGCTAACAGACGGCCATGCCGAAGTTACAATATGCATACAAACAACAGCATAATAAAAACACTATATCTTAACATAAAATTTGGTGCTCTGATAATTTACATAAAATCCAAGATGGGCGACGTCCCACACTGGCGGCCAAGTTCTTCCCAGCGGGAGCGCCAGGAAGAATGTTTCCCCAGCTCTATTGGGCGACATCTACCCCTACTATATTAGGTGGATGGTTGGAATATCATTGGTGGAATAGTGGCGGCGGCGGCTCCCCCTCAAAGGCCTGGCGGAAGAGCTCCATCTTGCAAGCCCTGCGGAACTGCACTAGGTCCCGCAGAGCCTGGATTTCCTCCAGGAGCTCATTCCACCAGGTGGGAGCCGCCACCAAGAACGCCCTAGCCCTGGTTTGGGCCAGCTTCACTTCCCGGGGGCCTGGAACCTCCAGGCGATGGAAGTTCCCTGATCGCAGTGCTCTTGGGGGAATGCACGGGGAGAGGGGGTCCCTTAGGTAGGCCGGACCCTGGCCATTCAGGGCTTTAAAGGTAAGCACCAGCACTTTGAAGCGAATCCGGTATGCTATAGGCAGCCAGTGCAGTGCATGCAGCACCGGCCGGATGTGGTCTCGCCTGGAGAGGCCCATCAACAGCCTCGCTGCAGCATTCTGCACTAGCTGCAGCTTCCGGATTTGCGACAAAGGCAGCCCCAAGTAGAGAGCATTACAGTAGTCCAGCCTCGAGGTTATTTGCGCCTTAACCAAATAACCAAATAAGTTCACACTTTACAATAGCCAGTGGTATCTGAAGTACTTTCACTTGTGTTCCCTGTGGAGGACACATAAAGTTTTATGAGAGACCGGCCTCTCCAAATCCTTGGTGGGCACACAGCAAACAGGTACTCAGGAAGCTGCAACTGGCCACAACTTCCTAGAGTACCCTTTCCACTTGTATGGAGACAAGTGCACTTCCAATCACACTTGACATGCCTGTTACAAAAGATTCAGACTGTTACAAAAGGTCCTGAACTAGAAAAAACCCCAAACAAAAACAGCTGGTTTATACCCATTTTAGGATTTCTGTGTCTGAATATATAGTTAGATCCTGGTCTGCTATAATGCATACTACTGCTCAGTCTGGGGCCTCTTGCTAGTGTAGCCAAGAATTATGCAGAGTCTATGACTTTTCTACCCTGACCTGGATAGCTCAGGCTACCCTAATGTCAGAAGGGAAACCACCAAGGAATACCAAGGTCATGACATGGAGGCAGGCAATGGCAAACCACCTCTGCATGTGCCTTGCTCTGTTCTGGATGGTCCAGGCAAGCCCAATCCCAAAAGCTAAGCAAGGAATACCAGGGTCACTATGCAGAAGCAGGCAATGGTATATCCCCTCTGACTGCCTCTTGCCTTGCAAACCCCACAGGGTGGCTATAGTTCAGCTGTGATTTGATGGCAAAACCCCCCCAAAATTGTTCCAAGTCCAAGTCTCCATTAGCTTTGTCACAATCTGCAAAAAAAACTGGGTGAGAGGTGACTGAGAACACAGAATTTCAATAAATAAATAAATAAAACTTGTACAGAGCCAGATCTTTCTTGGAATATTGTTGCAGTGCTTTTTTATTTTTATTTTTACTCTGCATTTTACACAAGGGGATCCTGAGAACTAACTCCTGAGTTAGTAAGACAAGTGATAGTAGTTAAGGTGTCTGATACAGATTGAAAAATTGCATTTCCTTGGGAGGAGGAGCTAACAGGTACTTCATAGCTTTGGATATTTGACAGGCTGTTGCCCAGTTTCTCAAGGAATATGTAGACCAGGCTTTATCTCACAGCCAAACAATACAGAGCAGCAGCAGAGTGATAGAGCTTTTGGACTCCAGTACTGTAGAACTGGTTTTTCTGTTCCAGGATTTACTGAGTTAGAGCTTAAAGAACAGCTTGAATTACTCAATTGGGAACATCTTCTAACAGATACCAGGTGCATTTGCACTTGAGTTTTATGCCTGCAATACCTTTTGGCGAATATAAATATCTACACTTTCTTACTCTTCCCTCATACAACCATCCCCCCCCCAACTTGGCCTGTTTTAACACACTGCCAATTTTATGTGGTAGGTTTTCCAAGACACCACATGGCCAAAGGATCTGTCCATGTGGGCTTCAGGTCCCTAAAACGATAACACACTTTTTCTTCTCATGTAAATTCTATGGCAGTTTTAAGACCACTCCTGAAGATCTCTTTTTCTTATAATGTTCTCCAACCATTGAGATGATTATCACATACTTAATCTCCTCTCTGGGAATTAAGATTGTACTACTTTGGATGTTGCCAAATATATTTCAGCTGCTCTTAAAACTTGGACCTTCTCCATTAATTCAGTGTTAGGATCATTAAGAAGCGAGCCTGTGTTTTCAGTGAATTTTAATTTATACTATTTTAAAATATGTACATTTTCATTCTTTTTAAATTCAGGAATAATATTCTGTTCCTTAGTATTATATCATTTTATTATTTTTGTCTAAAAGCCAATGTGCTATATATGGACTTTTCTGGAATAAAGTAAATAATAATAAAGTGAAGTATAAAAGTATAACTGGTACCCAGATGATTTGCTAGTTCTGTTAATATGTAGGTTATGCAGTGAGCTAATGGCCAGAAAAGAAACTGGGGAATTGATGTCCATGCATGATTTTATTATTGCCTTTGCCATTATCCATATTTGAGTAGCTGAGTACACATCAGACCAATATTCAGAAAGATACTTAAGCAGCATGTTGCATTCTGTGACAAATGGCTGGGTTTGTTTTTTTTGTGTGGCTGTAGGTTTTGTTTGCCTAATCAATGGCTGGTGGGAAGAATCAAGTTACAATATAGGCCAATAAAAGCTAAATACATCTTTATTTGGGAAGTATATGCCTATATAGTTTGCCAGGAAATGGGGTGGTTAACTTTCATTGTATGGGGAGATTTAGCTTTGCTCCCATAATTGTATAAAATACAAAGGAGGGGGTAGTAAAGGGGGATGCTGGAAGAAAAAAATAAAATCAAGAGTCTCTTGTTACCCGATTATCTGGCAGGCTCTTTGACAGGGCTGCATATTTATTACATGTCCCGTCTCTGGTTACAGGCAGGTGACTGCCAGGGTTCAGGTGTTTGCCGACTGCCTTTTGGGATGCTACATAAACAGCAGTAAATAGAGCTAGTTATTCAATCCATTCATAGAAAGGTTAAATTGCTGGTCTCTGGGCTTCCCATGGGTACAAATAATGCGGGAGCGGAAGTGCGAGCACACAACAGGCCGCCTTGCCAGCAAACGGAGCTTTCCATTATTGTTGTTCCTTCTGCTGCTGGGAAGGTTTAAAAATGGAAACCTGATGTTTAACTGGTGACAAAAATGAATGCTGGGACATCAGGTGCTCGGAATGGATGACTGAGCCCATTCTGAATGTTTAGGCATGGCATGGGGGGAGCAGGAAGGAGGTGGGCTCCCTTATTCATTATAGGGATGCCGAAGGATTGGAAAGTGCAAAAGGCTCTTCTCTTGCTCAATAAGAAAGCTACCTGAAGAGTGTAAGAAAGAATGATGTGCAAAGTTTCAGGAAGTCTTCTTTAATTTTATCTTTGCTCCTTTTTTTAGCTGATATTTCCACATTCCCTGTGCACTGAGGATCACTTTGGACGTATCTGTAATTAACAGGTATTTAGGCTACAGGGTTCAATGACACCTGTACGTTCTCACTAACTTAATATCCAGATTGCTGGCTGACAGCTTTTACCTGCAGCCAAATCTGATTCCCATTGTGAGTGCAGATGCCCAGACTTGATTCAGTGATGTTTCCTTCTTCACTACCAGCTTAAATTCAACCAGTGATAGCCTGAGTTCACAAAGTGCTATGGATCCTGGCAGGCTGTGAGAGTAATGACTTTCATGGCCAGTTTATAGATACAGTAGCACCACTAAAACCTTGCTAACTTTTCCAGGAGACCTGCAGTTGCTTTCTGATAATGCCAGTCTAAAATCTCTGGAATGTTGTCAGGGGGTAAAAGTTGTTCTGTTCTATTCTAAGCACATGCATGCTAGTACAACATGATTTATGATTGGGTTGTTTTGGAGCGATTCCCATGCCAAAAGTTATACAATAATAATTAAGGTAGACAATTTTTCGCCCTTAATTGTATGACAACAGTTACTATTACTAGTTCTGGAAATAACAGATTTATATAGCATTTCTGAGTGTTTAAAGTGGTTCACATACATTGTGATCCTTACAACAGGCCTGTAAAGGAGCGCAGTATGAATAGTCATCCCCAAATTTTCGGTGAGGAACTGAGGCTGAGAAAGAGTGGCTGATTTTAGGCTTTCTGAATGAGTTTCTAGCGGAGACTGGGCTGAAATGGGTGAGAGTGGAAGCTGTTTTCTACCCGCCCAGTTCCATCAGCTAACCATTTATATTGCAATACCTGTGCAACCCACTTCAATGCATGTTTACTTGGAATGACCAGTCCAAGCATTTTGAGAGCCCTAGGGTGCGGTAGCCCCTCCGAATTGTGAGGAAACTGCTGCCCACCCTCCTCCCCCACACTGCAGAGATGTGAGAGACTTCCTGCCCTCCTCACCCCACACTGCAGTGAGGCTGGGTCCACCACACACCCTCCTCACCCAGCGCTGTGCCATGGGCAGCCCTCCCAGCCCAGCATCACACTACAGAGAGATGGAGCCAATGCATGCCCTCCTCACTGAGCACCACATTGTGGAGAGGTGAGAGAGGGAAGGAGGTAGTGGGCTTGCCCCTGTCCCTCTGATGGAAGGAGGAAGGAGCAGGCTTCCCACCAGCCACCCACTAGGGCTGGGGGATGCCTCCTGGGGCTCCCACTTCCTGTAGCAGACCCTGACACTGTGGACAGGCAGATGGGCATGGTGGTGACAGGACTGGTGGAAGCCCCTGTGCCTCTGTCGCCCTAGGCAATCCCATGTCCACCGAGTGGATATACAGGTTCTGTTACTTGAAAGGAATTCCCAGTGAGTCCAAATTCATATAAATGGACATAGGATTCAATCCTTATGATAACTATTTTATCCCCTAACCCTGCTGTGTTCCAGACCTCTTAACTACACACACACACAAATAAACACACACACACAAAATGAATGAAAAATATTAATCAAAACACACATAATAATAAGCCAGAAAATTAGTTTTTGAAATCAACCATCTGCTAGAATAAACAGTGGAAACCATATTGTGAGAAAAAACTGAAATGTGCTTTGAAGGGCATTTTCTCAACAATAGAAATGGAACAACTTTGTATATTTCTCAGTGTGTCAGATAAACTTTAAAAACAAACCAAAACCCTAAGTACCAAATTAAGGTTGAGTGCTGGTAATAGATGTGCTATAACTAAATTACACTGTGATTGTTGAAACAGGGCCTTATTTAATATGACTAGAAGCTCTAATTCGGTTCTGAATGACATAAGTATTTTCAGTAGTGTTAAAGGAGTTTACTGATGGGGAGTCCTCAAGCACTGTGAAGAAAACCATTTAATATTTATTTAGTTAGTTCATTTGTGGTCTTGTCTTTGTCACAAAGATTTAGAGGGGTTAATGAACAGGAACTACTGTTTATTGAGGCACCACAGGAGTGGACTTGGAAGTGAAGATGGCCCTGGAGCAGGCCAAGCTGAGGAGCCCCTGTACTGCTACAAGCCAGCATTGCAGGGGTCACTTGAGTCAGCAGTGTAGACAATGGGTATTCGCTCACCCATTGCTTCCTCTTGAACACGCGCACCAATGTGGGAAAAGACAATCCGTGAACTGACACCAGACCAGCTACTGTTGCTGATGACCGGTCTGAGTCAAGTGGCCTCTGAGGTTCTGTTGCTAGAGCTTGGTCATGCTTGCTCCTGGCTACCAGTGCCCCCCCCAGGGAATTCCCCTTTTAAGTTAAATGGCCAGTCTGCCACTGAGGTAACATAATGGCATATTGCTCACTGCCCCCGAGAGGACCCACTGCTGATCCACCACAAGCCCTCTCTACTGCCACCACTCACTGTATCCCTGGGTAGCAGCACAGATTTGAGCCAAGGGCCTCCGTTGGGGCTGGGCTCTTCTCTCTGCTTACTTTCCCAACATGTATCAGTAGGGAAACAAGATGGTAAGTTGATGTTGTTTTAGTTGCCATTGGGGTTGCCAACTAGTTCAGGTGGATCCTGGAGATCTCCCACTTTTACAACTGATCTCCAGACTACAGGGATCAATTTCTCTGGAGAAAATGGCTGCTTTGGAGGGTGGACTGTATGGCATTGTACCTTGCTGAGGTCCCTCCCCTCCCCTCCCCTCCCCAAACCCCATCCTCTCCAGGCTCCACCCCCAAATCTCCAGGTATTTCCCAACATAGATCTGGCAAGCCTAGGTGGCATGCTTGAACCAAGAGAAAAGGTGGGATATGAATGTTTCAGTAAATGCTTGAACATAAGAACATAAGAAGAGCCCTGCTGGATCAGTCCAGTGGTCCATCTAGTCCAGCGTCATGTCTTACACAATGGTCAACCAGTTCCTCTAGAGGGCCAACAATAGGGAATAGAGGCTGAGACCTTCCCTTAATGTTGCCTCTGAACATGCAGGTTCCCCTTAGTCATCATGGCTAGTAGCCACTGATAGATCTATCCTATTTCCTTATGCTTGTCCTGAACCTACTGCCCATCAGCTTCATTGGCTGCCCTCGGGTTCTAATATTTTGGGAAAGGGAGAAAAAGTTCTCTTTGTCAACTCTCTTCATCCCATGAATAATTTTACAAACCTCTATCATGTCTCCCCTTAGTTTCTTTTCTAAACTTTAAAGTCCCAGATTCTTTCATCTTTTCTCATAGGTAAGGTGTTCTAATCCCCTAATCATCTTAGTTGCCCTCCTTTGTATGAATGGTAGGTGCAGGTAGCTGTTGACATGGGTATGGGTTGGATGAAACCTGTTAAGATCTTTTTTTTTAATTTAGAGATGCCCCTTGGTGTAACATGCTCTCTAGGCCCTTGTTTTCCTCCTTTCAGACTTGTGTATGTTGTCATTCACTGGCCCCACTTCATAGGAAGCACTGTTGTGGCATCAGCTAGCAAGATGGCATGGCACACAATGGGCAAACATATTTTTTAAAAGAGACTGGATGTTTTTGCTATCACTGTATTATTGGTAATGCACTGTTGGGCACAAATATTATTTCCTTTTTTTCCCACCTTTCCAGCTTAATCATCTTCGTTCGACTTGAGGTGGCTGCTTCTTCTTGAGTTCATTAGTAGCTTCCATTTTCATTTGAGCCTGTTATGCTAATAGACTGTTATTAAACACAGTTGAGTCTCTCAGGTGTCTCTGGTCAACACTCAGTGTGATGATGATTTTGTGCAATGAAGTGAACCATCTGACCTTGTAGGGGGTGTCTAAATGGCTGGAAATAAAGAGCATTTGCAACTTGACTTCAAGAGGGCCACTGATGGCCATAGCCCTTGTTCACTTGAGTTAGTCAGATCTCTGGGGTCTTTAAAGTTGGGAAGACAATTGCATGAGACCAGGCCCCTTGAGAGGTGTCTGGTAATTGCAACATCTGTTCTGGTTGCAAACACTGCAAAAGTAACTCCCAGGGTACCTTGCAGCGATAATGGATCCCAAATGGAAAGTCATTGATCTGAAACCCTCTGCATGTTGAAAAGGACTTAGGAATCTTATCCAGTGGAGTCAAACTAACCCTGTATTTAATGAAGTCCAAACCTTTCAGGCTCAGGCAATCATACACTTAATTACTAGAGCTGCGCACTTTTATTGTGACTACATTATTTAGTGGCTCTTGGTAAAATCTCATTTCAGTGGTCTGCATGGCACTTACCAGATGACAATACATTTCATTAAGGAACAGTTCAAGTTACCTCTGCATTTCCCAGCTTACATTCTGAAACCTCATGGTGGCGAGGAAATGGCTGCAGATGGCTATCTTTGGGCCACTTCATGCATGCATGTGGAATTGCATGATGACTACAGAAATGACTATTGTTCAGCATATATGAAATGTCCAACACAAATCTGTAGTTCTGAGATATCTCCAGGCCTCAGCTGGAGATTGTTGGTTATGACTAGGGTTTGGGTAATTATATGTTATGTATTTTGGTAAAGGTTACTTTATGTGTTATGTTTAGGATTATTTTATCCTATGAGAAACAGGATTACTTTATGGTATGGGCTACAGTTGCCTTATATGTTTGAACTTGGGTGAGGACCACTGTTTATGTTTGTAAGAACCAGTGGTTTTACAAGACACATTTTCCCGCTGTGAAATACTAATAACAACATTGTGAGCCTGGTTTTGGTTAGTAATACAGAGCAGGATTTGAAAGATTAAACTCCCCCTCCCCACATGGTCCCTATTGGAATCAGGCCCTTTTAGAAATCTTCATACCTATTTGTGTCCTCTGTCTGCTAAAGTGCAGCTGCAGCAGAGCTTAAAAGTTTAAGCTTTCTATGAATAAGCTCTGCTTTATTCACTTTGGATTTCTTAATTTTTTTCCACCAAATAATGGTGGTTTACCCCCATCATAGAAGTGAAGGTGAAACAGGCACTGACAAAGCCGAAGGCGGGGCATACCTAACCTTTATCTCAATGCTTTAAACTGCAGCTCCCTCTGCAGTTCCTATCTGGCTTTACCACATAATGAATTTAGAGCAGACTTTCTGTTTCCATAATAGAAAGCCTCTCTGTACAAACAGCATGGAACTCTGCATACCAAAAAGCCGAATATTGAGGATAAAGGAAATCTAACAGTTCTCTGTAGCAATTAGTTTCCTGTGTGGAGGAATTATATTTTAGTGCAAGAGCGTTCAGTCCCAGCAGTGCCCCTGTGCAGTTTGAAGTCTCACAGCCCAGACACAGCACTACCTCAACGAGAACCAGGCCAGCACCTGGCGATGCAGCACCTTGTGGGGGTAGATTGTTGTCTAAAGGGTTGCCACCATAATTTAAATTTCAGAAGGCTAGAAAGCAGAGCCCTAGAGAGGGCACGGTAGGTGCCTGAGGGGCTGCTTCTCCAATGGTTCAGCCATATGCCTAGGGACGTCCCTTCATTCTCTTGTCAAACTGCTCAGCAGCAGATGGTTGAAAAGTTGAAAACTGCTGTAGCCCAAGAGAGCTGCAGTCCAAGGCAGTGGAAACGTCTGTTGTCTTCACCTCACAGTTGTGTACATGGAAAGGGGATGGTGGAGAGAGATTCCGTAAGGATATGGTGGGAGAGAATCAAATAGTGGTTTTGGTTGTTCTTTGTGGACCAAGGATCTCACAGACAACAGAAACTGTTAAAAGTAGTGTGTGTGTGTGTTGGGGGTGGGGAGATATTTGAAGTTGATAATCACTTGTGTGTGAAATTCAGACAATTTTTAAAAACCTGGTTACCTTAAAATGTAATGTGTGTGCCTAGGAATCTAAAATACCTTTACAGTTTGGCCATATATAATGGGAGTGTGATCCAATGAAATCAGGCTGGGGCATATCTGTTGACCATCTACAAAGACAGTGTGTTAAAATGGGTGATAATATCAGGCAGTTTAATTCATGGTAATAACTGAATAGATTACTAAGGAGTATAGAGAGGCAAGGCATCTATTATTACACTGTAATGCTGTTCGAAGATCTGGCCAGACTTTTGGTCAAGAGAACACTAGCTAAAATTTAAAACAAAAGAGAACTTGCTTCTCTGATCCTATGCAGTGCAACAGGCACATAATTCCAAAGTCCAGTTTAAACAGAGAGACCTTAAGGCCGAATCTGTCTGAATGGCAAAAATATAACAATGTATTTTTCTGATGGATTTACTTCAGTGTTTTGCTAGATGCAAATTAGCACAAATTTCTTAAATATAAAAGGTCAATTTTTATAGAATATGACTGGATTCCCCTCTTCTCTCTTTTTCCATCTTGGCCTTGGCAGTTGGACCTTTGCCAGAAATGTTTGCATTCCTTAACCAATGTTCAACAGATATGTTCAAACTGCTCTCTTGTGCTCCTTTGGTAAAGAGCTGCATCTCATGTAAAAAATCCAGTGCTAACGTGTAATTTTGCTCAATTTGAGATTGGCCGCTATTCAGTTTTACCTCCAAATTTCAAATTCCACTGCTGTTGGCAGTTCTTGAGTGTTTTTGGCAGTTATCAAACAGGAAAATCCTGTAGCAGTTAACTATCACAAATGTGCCAAACATTGGTCAAATAACATGGCACTTATTAAATGCTGTCAAATATTGTTGCAGGTCAACCTTCAAAGAGATGTCAAAATACTGAAATTAACTATATAATCAAATGTCAGACACTGATACCAAATATTAGTGAAACTTCAGCCAGGGTTTATTTCGGGGAATTATATCCTGCACCTTTACTATTAAAATAGTACTCAAGGTGGGCTTACCACATAAAAATTAAGAATGAGAAGCAACAAATACAATAAAATAATCATTGCAAAAGTGAAATAACATTTCAAAACAGTGACTGGCAAGAGCCTAACAGGTAAAAGCAACAACAACAAAAAAGCAGTAAAATTGTGCACTGTGTTAACTTAAAATACCAATCAGAGCAGCAATTAATCATCTATAAAATGGGCCACTATTCCAGAATAAAACAAGAAGGTCCTGCAAAGAGACTTGGAGCAGAATAGTTTTAACTTCGGTCCAGAAGTGGGGGGATGTGATAAAACTGTTGAAGCAAGTAATGTTATCACCAAGGACACACTGCTAAAAACAAAACAACACCTTCTCTTGCATGCCCACCTATATTATTTATATAGCGTTTGGGGCCAGTGGTAATTGTAGAACATGCCATATGTACAGAGCTGATATGTACAGGAAAGCTGACAGCCACCATGGAACCCACAAATCAAGATTCTTTCTCGGTGCTTCTCATACCACCTAATCTGAAACCAAATTTATGAAAGTGAATCAGATGACTTAAATGGATTTGTGGACTTGCTATGCATACCATATCTAGTGTGTGCTGGCTTAAACACCATGATTATTTCTTGGCTTTTCTTTAGTTTAATGACCTATGTGTATTGGATGTTAAATACACATACCTATTGCTAAAGTTATGTCCATGCATGTATTGCCAATGAGTGCCATTTCCTCACTGGGGCTAACTTAGCATATGTTGGGTGTGGTCAATATTTCTGAAGCATTCAAGTCTGGGAATTAGCTCTGAAGACCATAGTTCTGATATTTTTTATACTGGGGGGGGGGTATAATCAGGTAGGTATAAGGCATAGGCTAGTACAGGTGTTTGAAAGTCAATGCTGAGCTGGCCAACATCATTATCTTTCTCCAGTGGGTGATTTATTTGTTATTACCAGGATGTGACTCAGGCCTTCCCTTCTGAAGAGATAAATCATTCCAAGCAGAGTAAATGTCACATGCAGATATGTCTGTGACTACGGTGAGTATTGCCTTTAATAGCTTCCTGGTAACATTTCCTCACAGTTCTTGGATAAATGCAGTGACAAAATAACGGGAGCATTGCTGACCCTCCTGTGCTCTCTATATCAGAGCCTGTCATTTTTGCCTTGGAGCCACAACCTTTGAAAGGGGGTGACTCAAAGCTCTGATGAAGCATATAATGACAGTCCCAAAGGGAACTGGGGAGTGTATACATTCAGCAGGCTTCACTGTCAAAATATTTAGGGATCCCATAAAATAATCCAAGGAATGGGTTTTGGGGTAATCTGAAATAGAAACACGCTCTTGTTTCATAAATTATAATAAAGTTCCACCATAATGAACAAAATGTGCAATGTCCTTACAAACTGATGAGTAACAATAGATGTTTTTGAAGCAAGGAAATAAAGTCCCACTCCAGTTTTATATGCCATCACGCTTCATGAATGTAAAACCAGCGCTCTGTCAAAATAGATTGAAACTACTTGTGAGTGAATTCTTTTCCTTGTAGTTCTTGCCGGGTCAGTGGGGTACCAGTATAGTGCCAATCTCAGCACAAGCCTTATTCATAATACTTCCATGGGATTGCAATAAAATATTAAATGACAGAGCTTGTTCAAATAGCCCTCGAATAGTAACAGAAGGTGCTAAAACCAACAGTGGTTTTACATAGCAGTCTCTGACTCATGAATGTTATAGCAAAACAGTTCCAAAAATTCTTGCATGACAGATGTGATAAGAGTGGGAAAAAGATCAAAGGGTAAGGAAACAATGTCCAGGAGCTCATGTGGTCAAATAGTATTTTTGATGTAAAAGAAAATTCCTGAAAACTATGGGCATACCTTCTTTCATGAATGCAATTGCCCCAGTTCAGTATTGTGCCTTATGAATTTATGTGTCTAGTCAGATCAGGGAGAACAGACAGTGAAACATGGAGTACTGATAGTAGTGAAGTTTGGAATTGCAAAACGAAGATACAAAAGAGATTTCCTATTGCAAGTATTCCTTGCTACTTGCATAGCTCCCTACTTTCCTTTCTTTCTCAAATTACCTGGTTGCCTCAGCGGGAAGATCTCATGGCAGGGCCTCCATTAGTGGCAGCATCTAGGACGAACAGAACTCCTAACTACACTTCCCACGGCTCTTGCCAGCCATGGGTACTATTAAGTACTGGGGCATAATGAGACCTCATTGTGAGCCCCGCCTCCAGCCATTGCTATCAAGTGAATTTTGGACTAGAAATGTGACATATGTGGCAGGGCCAGAAGGATCATTGGACTGGATTGTGAGGTTGATGACTTCGGGAGTGTGATGAGATCTAAATGTTGATTGATGAGCTCTAAATGTCTGCTTGAGTTAAAATGATTTTTTTAATGCATAGTTTATTTGAGCCAGGTAATTCTAAATTGGGTGCTCAAGTGCTGAGGTGGTGGAAAAGCTGGAACTTGGAAGACCTCTAGGCTTGTGTGTATTTTATGGTCTGAAGAAGCAGGTTTAGCAGGGAATTATTTCAAGTCATGGAATACTTTAGAGCAATGTAAATACCTTCAAGCCATATATGGTGAAGATAGTAGCACAGTGACATGCATAATGAGGATGATAATCAACGGGCATTTCACAGCTGCTAAGAGAGAAAGAGGAGAGGGAGATAGAAATCAGTGAGATGAAAAAATGCTGTCAGATGGCCATTCAAAAATGGCATTCAGAGGATTTGCTCTCCAGAGGGTTAAGGCCCCATGTGTGTGAGTGCTACTGAGTGGTGGCCAGAAAACAAAGAGAGGAATCCAGGGGTAAATGATCATTTTATGTGGTTAAAAACTAAGGGAAAAAACACACTCTGTCTAATCTCCTTTTTCCTTTTTCCTTCCTGTGAGATAACAGTTTGCTAGACTAAAGAAGACTATGAAGTAGAGGCACAGTCTTCTCCTGAGACTGTTTGCACCAGCTCCTCTATTGCTGCTGCTGCTCCCTGTTGTGCCTCTGAATATTTATGGTCAGACATACTGCTTGTGTAGCATTCTACTGTAGCCCAAATATTCCCACATTCTCAATATGCCCTAGTACAGTTTAAGAGGATGTGGAAGAGAAAAGGGAACCAGATGGCCGTGTTTTTATTAGAGCAACTTATAATGAACACTATCAGTTTTGAATTAAAAACAGATGAGAAATGTGGAAGTATGAATAAAGCAGTACCAACTGTCCCTTTGGAGAAGTAGCGTCAAATTTTCTTTATAAAACTTCTGTGGATGAATACATTCTGAGTGGTGAACCTTGCTTCTGGCTTTGTTTCTTTCCTTGTTCTTTTCATTATACTAGTTATTAGTTATTAGTGGGGACATCCTTTCTGTCCCTTCACGTGTTCTCCCCATATGAAGCCAGTAGTTCATAGTACATCATCTTTTTTGTAAGCTCCATCAATAGTATGGTCAAACGGTAAAAGTGAATGGCCACAGTCCACAAACCA
>NW_015170887.1:3088146-3119503 GCF_001447785.1 Gekko japonicus
ACAATGCTACATGATTGTTGCAAGAAACACCAGTGCTTTGCGTGCATAGATGGAAGTAAAATATGTGTGGATAGGGCTGCCATCCCGCTGGTGGGGCCAGGGGATCCCCCAATTTTGGGGCCCCCAATCTACCGCTGGCCTGCAGGGGAAGCACCACCCCTGAACAGCAGCGTCCCGTGGGGAGGCTGCTGACATAGTGATGTAACTGGTAGTGATGTCATCATGCTGGGGCTGTCGCATGGCACCACTCTAGCATTCAAGGGGGGAACTCTATGGCAGAAGAGGAGCCCCCTGCTGCAGCAAAGGTGAGACCTGGCAACCCTATGCATGGAAACCTGGTTGGCCCAAGTTTCCCATACACAGGTACACTAGAATTTAAAGATGTCTGTACATGCTTATTTGGGTTCTACATGCTATAACTTGTGGAAATGCTGATGTAAAACTGACAGCACTGCCCCAGATTGCCCAGAATTTGGAATTAGAGAGATCTTTGGTAACATAAACTTGGTTGGATTATTTAGGACTAGTGAAGACTAACAACATTTCATTGAATTATTCTGATACTTGAGAGAGCTGTTCCCTCAGCTGTGCTGTTAGATATGTCTTTGAATAAAGTTAGCACAAACTATTGATTTTCTTCAATTTCATATATAGAGATTCTGACTAAGTACCTGATAGCTTTACTTAACAGTGTTCATTTAAATACGGTCTAAACTATGAACATCTGATTCTGCTTTCTTTTGCATTCTTAAATTCAGTCAGAGTTGTGATTAAGCTTTATAAATATCTGTCATTCAGTTTTACTTTAGCCAGGTAGAGCAATTTTAGTAGTGCAATCCTAAACAGAGTTACACCTAAACCCCTGAATTCAGAGGACTGTAACTGTTTAGGGTTGCACTGAAATTTATTGTTTATTACAACCCAAGACTGGTGTCACCTTCAGAAGTTGCCTTTCTGCAGGCTGCTTGTCTAAGATTGTTTCCCGTGTTTTCCTATGTTTTTTTTTTGTAATCTCTGTTTTTTTGTCTTTTAATTCAAGTCTTCCTTTGTTTATTCCCAGCTTTGGTTTCTGTTTTAACACCAAAAACTGTTTGCCAATACAATATGTGTTCAAACGTAGACATGAAATGACACATTGTAAAATTATGATTTATTCCCAGGGTATGATATCTGGTGGTGAGTACCCCACCTTGAGCCTGCTTTGGCAGGGAGGGCGGGGTATAAATCTAATAAAATAAAATTTAATATATTAATATAGGTATACTGATGTGTGTGTTATAATTTGTCATATCCCAGAGTTGGAAGGGTCTGTATAAGCCATCTAGCTTAATTCCCCACACCAGGGACGTCATGCGACAACATCCCTGTTCGGGGTAGGGCTTCCCCCGCCAGCCAGCTGGCCAGCAGCAGGCTGAGGCCCAAAAAATCACGGGTTTCCTCAGTGCAGCCGGGGAAATGGCAACCCTACACTCATGAGGTGTGGGCACTTCTCAGTTTTTGCACATGCAGTGCCTGATTAGGATCAGGACAATGGTGTACATGAAGAGGGGGCTTTACCTTTCCTCCTTTATGCCATTTTCCCTGGGTGAAAAAGTCCCAGGGGATGTGCTTCTGAACCTGATAGGAAAGCCCATGTGGGTTACCCAAAATATCACCCCCGGACTGTTTTGGTTGGGATAGTGTTTGGGGGGGGGAGAGAAGCCTGAACACCCTTTTCCATGCGCACTGCAGTGCTAATCCAAAGTGGGCACCCCACACACAAGAATTAAAGAAAATCCACAGCTCATGTATTTGTGTTACATCTAACACAGGGTAGGGGCCCAGATCTGATCAGTGTATTCTGTAATGTGTGAAGACTAATCCATGATGCAACTCCTTATCCCTAGCTATAATATCTAGTGGATCATACCCCTTGCAGATCTTGTGTTTGCATGACAGCCCCTGATTGTTCCTTAGGGTTGCCAACTGCACCTTGTATAGCCTTGCAAGGAACTGGGGGGGGGGGACCTTGCTTCTGGCACAAACTGGAAGCGATGTCGTCATGTCACAGTCAGGGGCAATGTGACAGGATTCACCAAACTCTGTGGTTAAGTGATGACATCACTTCCAGTTTGGCACCAGAAGTGATGTTGTGCATCAGCGTAACTCCAGCACCACCCATCCCCCCCCCACTGGCCTGTGAAGTGCTGGCAGGGGCTGGGGGAAATTCCCAGGAGACCTGGTCCCCTTAATGTTCCTGTAGGCATGAATTGTTGTGAGGACACACATGGAAAGGCATAATATTATAGCTATGGCAGGGATTATAGCACCTTGTTTTCGAAGCACTGACTAGAAAGGGCCAGCTACTGTTTAAAGTGAATTCTTCATGGAGGTGAATGTATGGGGAGGGGGAATAAAAACTAAAGGTAGGTAGCCTATAAGCAATTTCCCTGTCATTGCTGCATGGACCCTGCAGTACAGAAGTAAAGATTGGAAAAGACCCTTGCTCTGCAATTACCTCTCTTGCTGCTCTTGAAATCAAAGAGAGCAGCAAGAGAGGCAATTGTGTGTGTGCATGTGTGTGTGGGCAGTTGCCTTGTTTGGTACTTAAGTATTCATTGGCAATTGCCTTCATTCTTCCCCACTTTATTAGCTTTTGCCAAGTAGTTCAGCTTTTACTAAGGGCAGCGGGGTTTATGGCAGCAATATTTCTCATAGTGTCAGAGATGAAATACCAGGCTAATCCTGGTAATGTAAATCACAGAAGGAAAGCAATCTCATTTTGAAGAAGTCCTGTTAAAGTCTCCTGTTTTGGAAGAAGCAGCTTGCAAAATTTGGAACCCTTTATGCTTGCTAAGAGGATAAATCATTTGTCTTAAGTGACGGGAGGCAATGGAGGTCTAATTTCAGCTACTGCCTTTCCCAGTCGCCAGCAGTCACATCCCTTAGTGGATTGTCTGGCCTTATCCAAAGTGATGCTGAATATCCATGACTACTGAATTCCATAAGCATTGTGGGTGCTCAGAGGCCAGAGATGAAATATTCTGGCTAGTCTCTGCTCAGTGATAAAAAGGAAGATTGTGGAGGAAGGAAAATGAAAACTTGGAACTCCTTCTATGTTTTCTGGTGAGTGATCTATGGCGGGGCTGATTTCTTCACAGCTGAGATATTTGGGACAAATAAGATAGAATATTGACTTTGGGAGCTAAGGGATGATGGGTTAAACTGCAATTGGCTTCCCTTAAAGAACACTGGGAAACTGAGTTTGGTATGCTCTGAGCTCCCTGTTAAAGACTGTGAATTCCTTCTAATTCCCAAAATTCCATAGGGAAAGGGAATGGTTATTAAATAGGTTTAAGCTTACAATGTAGGCACCTCCCTAGATTTGACTCATGCTCATTCATGAAGCTTGTTGTACAAACTTTGGCTAGTCAAGGCCTCTCTACTTAAGTGAGAATTGGAAGGCATCTTGTACACTGAAAAGGTTGTGGAAATCTGTCCATCTTCTGCAATTGAATGATTCCTGGGCAGGGATAATATGAGAAATGTTGCTTTGATATTGAAAATGCATATATGGCTTTTCCATGAAAGTGCCCTAATACTGAGCAGTAGTCTCTCCCCTGAAAAATCTATAATAACCCTCAATGATTTATCATAGTGCTTGTTAGAAATGTACAGTTTGGCAACTGTATTAACATCCTCCATAGATACAAGTTTCTGGTGTTTGCTCAAGGTTTTTGCCATGATCTTATTGCCATGATCTCATTGGCTTCATAGACTTTTTTTGCAACTGTAGCCTTAAACAGCATCTCAAGTTAGCATTTGGGTGAAGGAGTGCAAAATATCGGGTTTAAGCCCAAAACTCATTGAATATCTGGAAGAGAAAATATCTTTTGAGGAATTTGAGCTGTGATGGGAGGATTGAAAAAGCCACATGAAGGATGGTGAAAATATTTTTACCAAGAAAAATGTGGAAGACCCTGATGTTCCATTTCCTTATGGACAAGCATTGAATGTGGCTCCTGAGAGTAACGCTGAAAATTGGATGCCAACAGTAAATCTGTCCATTGAGTTTCTACTTCCATGATGGGGGAAAATGAAAAGGAAGAAGCAAATGAAGAAACTTCTGAACAACCTACAGCTGGAGAAGTTTTTGCCCTGGAGATGGTACTTTGTAGAGAAACCAAGGAAATGGTGAAGGAACAATGGTTCTACAGTAAATTACCTTGGGCCCTGAGAGGCCTCATATATGAAGTCAATATTAGATTTGCTCAAGGAGAACATGGAGAGGCCATTCTGATGTGCATGAAGATCATAAGACAAATAATGGTGTATATGGTTCTCCCCCATTTTATCCTCCCCACAACCCTCTGAGTTAGGTTATGCTGAGATAAAATAACATTTTCACAAAAAGCAATGGAAGTATTAAGCCTGTGGCTGGTCTTTACCACTTCATATTACAGGTAGAAGTGCAAAGGAATAAATATTTTAAAGCCCTACTTATAAAAAAGCAATTCAGTTCATGGTTTGTGGCTGAACCATGAATCCAATTGCGAACTGATAGGCCATCTTGCAAATTGAGTTGGTTCATGAGCCATTTAAAGTTTAAAACTATTCTTTTGCTCACTGTGAAAAGATGCGGGGAGCAGAAAGCAGGGGTTTAAATTGTTCTGAGCCATTTCACCCCCAGGTATTGCTCACAGTGACTTTTGGAGGTGAGCAAAAAGCAGGGTGTGAAATGCCTCCCAGCCATTTCACCCACTGCTTTCTGCTCCCTGGAAAAAGCTGCAGCCAGCAAAAAGCGGGGGGGTGGATGCTTTAAACTATTTCACCTCTGCTTTTTGCTCTCCATGGCTTATGACTGGAGAAGGCCAGTGGGTAGCCAGCAATGTTCCCTCTAAACTGTGGAGTCTTGTGAGCAAGAATTCTACTTTGTGAGCTATCGGCATTCAAGTTGTGAGCGAGCAATTCGGCGACTGAGCAAAAACAGAAATGTGTGAGCTGGAGGCTAAAAAACTATGAGCTAGCTCACACTAACTCAGCTTAGAGGGAACACTGGTAGCCAGAGTCATGCCTAAGCTATAGAGTTTTGAGAAGCAAAGGCAAGGAGAAAAGGAGGAAGAGGAGCCTTGGTGGAGGTCTAGTGGTAGGAGACGAGGGTTGGCTGAGTAACTTCCTCTTTTCAGAGGTGCTGAAATGGGCACTTATTTGGCCTATCTCACCACATGTGTTAACTCAGTCAAATACTGAAGAGACAGGATTTCATTTACAGAAGCCGTGCTGATTCTTCTCAGTAGGGCTTGTTCCTCTCTGTGCTATGTTTCCACCAGTTTACTCAAAGCAGATGCTAAACTTTGAACTAGCTTGAAATTTCTTGGACCTCCTTCAGATCCCTTTTCAAAAACTGGTGTTACATTTGCTGCCTTCCAGTTAGGGGTGTGCGGGGGGGGGGGAATGCCCCCCCCCCGGATTTGGGTATAATAAAGCCAGATTTTTTTTGGTATTTCTGAATATACCCAAATACCAATTGGTACCTGAAAAATATTGGTACCTGAAAATATTCGGTATTCCTGAAAGTTTTCGACTTCATTATATCCTATGGGGCCATTGTAGTCAATGGCAAAAATCTTCTAATAAGTATTCAGGGGCTGGGGGGGGGGTTGAGGTAGAGACACCAAATTTGTACTGTAGCCTCTCCCCAAAAGAACCCCCAATTTTAGAAAAGATTGGACCAGGGGGTCCAATTCTAGGGGCATCCAAACATGGTGCCCCCAATCCTCCATTGTTTCCTATGGAAGGGGATGGGGGAAAGGCAGGCAGCAGTGTCTCTCAGAGAATCTCTGCACTAGAAAGTGAGGTGTGGTGGTATGAGGGGGCATGTTTGCAAGGCCAGTAGCAGAACCAGTGCAATGTGCCCACCCACCAGAACCAGTACCACTGTGGCAGTCAGTACCCAAACCCAACAGGACTCAGATCTAATCTGAGAATCTCTGGGGGCATGTTTGCAAGGCCAGCAGCAGAACCAGTGCAATGTGCCACACAACCTCCAACCCAGGCTCTCTCAGCAGCAGGAGCAGTAATGGAGTCAGCCAGCAAGAGATCCCTGCTTTTATGCTCTCTGGTCATACACAGAAGAATTTCAAAAAAGAACAAACTTCTGTGATTGGCCAAAGAGGCAGTATGCCAAATCCTGTTGGCCAGTGCTCCTCCCCTGGGAAAGCAGCAAGCAAGTAGCTGGGCTTCAACAAATGAAGCCAGCAGCAACAACAGCCTTGCAAGCTGCAATGGCATTTCGTAATGCATTGCAGTGCCTGGCTGTCTTTCCCCTCCCCTCTGGAAAGCAGAGCAAAGGGTGGAAAAGAGATAAAAGGGCAGGAAAAATAAGGAGCCCTTTAAAGCTTAAAGCCTCCCAGATCTTGTATTCAGTAATGCCAAAAAACCCCAACCCCTCCCCTGAATATTCAGTATTTGGCAGCTCAGGGAATCTGATTCGGTATGCCGAATACCTGAAAAATGCCAAAAAGGCATTTTTCGGGGGTGGTGGTGGTGGTTCGGTTCAGCTTTACCAAATGCACACCCCTACTTCCAGTCCTCTGGACCAATTTTTTTAAGCTACAGATGGCATGTTTTTGTTAGGAGACCTTTCTTTCCTGAAGAATCACAACTATTCCAACTGGTGACTTATTTCTTCAACAAGTTACTCCCAGCTGGTATTGTCCTTAGTAAACTGATACAGGAAATTAGGACCCCATTCACACGTGAGTTTGTATGCATATAATGGAGGACATCACATAGGAAACCACACAGTGTTTAACAGTAGGACTGTATAAAATGAGAACCAGCTTCTAGGCTTCTTCAGATGAGTGGATTAATTGACTGGATAGTCTCATTAACCTATTAATTCATGCACACATTTTACTCTAAGCCATTTCCTGAATAATGCTATTGATTGTTTACAATAATGCTGTTAACATTGATGGCATTACTATAAACAATCCATGTATGTCAAGGAAAAAAATACCTATGAAATCTACCTCAAGCTTAAATGTGTTCAAGAGCTGTTTGAAGGAGTGGAACTTAGCAGCACAGTTAAACACTAAAGTCCTCTTGATTTCAATGGGAACAAAGTATACTTAACTGTCTCTGAATTATAGCCGTTAGGTTCAAGATGGTTTTTCTAGCAATAAATGTTTTGTTGGAGGTTAGACAAGGAAAAGTATTACCTTCATTATATATTCGCAAAATAACACCTGTATCGAGGTTCTGTCATATTTATTTTAATTGGTTAACTAATTGATTAATTGGTTAAGAAAGCAAGGTATTTAATCACCCAAGATTAGAGTTAGCAGACAGCCCCAAAGTTTCCCATGGAATGCACACAGGAGTTTTTTGCAGGGAAAAAATGGATTCATTTTGTGACTCACATTTGTTTCTTGGGATTACATGCTATGAAATTGATCATTTCAGAGCGAGTCACTCAAGGATGTGGGACAGGTGAAATTCCAAATGATAAAATGCCAGTTGGGGGCAACTGGAGCCATTAGGTTTTTATTTGGGCATGATATCTCAAGTCTTCACAAGGCCATGGTTGCAGTGGTAGGGCAAAAACAAGGTCTTTTCTGGCAGCTGGGGTGATTGATGACCCCAGAGACTGCATGTAGCATAAGCAGTAATGTGATACAGGGTGCACATTATAGGCAATTACAATTTGAATAAGTTATCGGTTGAAGAAGGGAGAGGACTGGAAAGCTGTTTTATTAACCCCCTGATGTTATGATCACAGCATTGGGGGGGGGGTCCTTTATGAATTGACGTGAATTACGATCACAGTGACAAATACTGATGCCCTGAGAATTCCTGATCACAGCCTTTATATTAGGCAGTATATTATCAGTACTATTTAAAGAAGCATTCCATATATTTTCCAAAACTGAGGAAACAAATAATATATGGAGATGGAAAACCCTTCAAATTGACATACATGCGATGTTCAACACGTTATACATTCTGCCTTTAGAACAACAACCAAAAAACAGCTTTGTCTAGTCCTAGAGTGAAGAAAAATGCCCTGGTTATAGGACAGGTTGTAAACCTAACACTGCAAATGCTAGTAAAGTTACACCATTCTAACGCATTGAAGGGTAACTCTCTTTACAGTTTGCACTGAACTGTCCAAAAAAAACCCCCATTGGCTGTTGGAGTTTACCATTGTAGGCAATATCTTTTTTTAAATTATTTTTGTTTATTTATTAAAGCATTTATTTCTCCACCATTGCTTTCTGTAATGCTAAAACAGGACAGCGGTTCCTCTGCCCCCCCCCCCGCAAGTTTCCATTATCAGACCTGCTGTTTCTTACAGCACTAAGACCCAAAGCACTGGCCTGGCCCATCTAAGGTGAATCCACATGCAAAACTGTCCACGTTTTTCAGACATACTGCCAATGTGCCAGTGTGATGGTAGACTGGTAGGCTTGGCTGTTGTCCTAGGACTCAATGGTTCATGTCTTTCCCTGGCCAAGAAGCTCACTTGGACCAGCCATTGGATTGCATTCACACTTCTGCAAATGGAGGGAATTCATGCGCATGGACCTTTCCTGCCTTCCCCACACAGTTTCCCATGCCTCTGTAAACCTGCTGCTAAGGGTCAGGAGACCCTCAGGAAAATATGCCATGCCCCCTCACTCTTGTGCAAGTTTTCTTTTCATTGAAGGAGCTTGCTCCACTCATTCAAATGTGAAGAGGGGTAGATTTAGTCCAATTCTGCTTCTTGCTGCCAACTCCCTGTGCCATCTGGCATGCAGTTCTCTGAACTCCCTGACTCTCAGAAGCAGTTTTATTGGGGGGAAGGGTCACAAGGTTGCTGTTGGGAAATATCTACTTCTGTGGATACTCTCAGATTTCAGGAGGTTGGACATTATCTCTGAGCCTAACTTACCTCACAATGTTGTAAGAACAGAATTGGATGAATGGTTGGTACCCAAAATAAAGTTGGGATAAAAATGTGATAAGCTTCTGAGCAGGGCTATTGGAATTGTGTAGATCAGGCTTAATCACAAAAGATTTCTTGAAAGAATTGTCCCTAATAGTTTTGCAACAAGTCAAGATGCACTGCTGTATAGATGAAATAAAAAGAATGCCACCTTTGAGCTCTAACTGACTTTTGTCTGTATGAGTCTGTATAGTTTTGGCTTGCTTTCAGGGTGGGATGGGGGGACGGGGCGAAAATTTGGGTTACTTCTGGTGCTGTTCTGTAAGCTGTTGCTGCTGTCTCCAAGCTGCTTACTTGTCAGTGCTCAGAGCCATCCCCCTAGATCTGAATGAGATGTAATGCAAATGCTATGCCTTATATTTACAGACTATAAGAAATCGTCATATGATATATGACCATATATTTTATTTTTATAGAAAAGATACTGAATTTTGTGGAAGATTATATGCAGCGTCTTTCTACTGTATGTAAATTAGTGTTGCTCCAAAGTGACATGTGTTGATCCTATCACACTAGAAGTGATATAGAGCTTTGCTTTTAATCTCATATGTCAAGTGCAAAACTTTGAAGGAAGAGATTTTATAGCCAATTTTTACAGAATCAGTGAACACATAAAGATGCTTTATACTGAGGCAAATCATTTTTTCTTCTATATCAGTACACCATGTTCTGATTGGCAACAGTTCTCCCAAGTCCCACACTGAATTCATTCATAATATCTGCTACATGAGTTCCTAACTAAGGTGGCCGGGATTGAACCCGTGAACATTTGTGTCCAATGCACAAGCTCTGTCATCAAGTAAAGTTTTTTCTAGACTGTTCATCACCTTGTAAGCAGAGCACCACATGTTTAATTATCTCCTTTACAAAAAAAAGTCCCCTGACAATAGAAAGTTAGCTTGTCAGTAAGAAGGAACACCCTGACATGCTAATATTCTGTATCCATGAAGGTTTTTTGATTAGGAACAAACATACAACTTTCCCACCTGTCGGGTTACCAGGTCCCTTCAAGACTCCAGTGGGGGGATGGGGGGGAAGCTTCGGATGATGGAAGTGTTGCCCCTGATGTGCCAATGTCACGGGAAGTGATTTCGCATGCTGGGCTTATGTCACCCGGAAATGGCATAAGCATGTCAGGGGGTGACGCTCTGGTTTTTGGGCAAAACTCTAATGGTAAAATCACCCTCAAACCATAGAGTCTTGCCCAAAAAACAGAGTGCCCCCCCCAATGTCACCAACATGCCTCCGTCACTTCCAGGTGATGTAGGCACGTCACTCCGTGTTGCTGTTGGGGGGGGGATTTTTCCCCACTGGCCAGGAGCCTGCAAAACTGGGGGATCCCCCAGCCCACATCTGGGGACTAAAACAGCAGAGGAGCACGGAAGGGAGTAAAGTAAACAAAAACTGAAACCCGTGCAGAAATAACGAAAAACATTCAATAGACCACTTATATAAGTTCATATCATTATATTGTCTGTTGAATGTTTTTCGCTATTTTTGCATGGGTTTCAGTTTTTGTTTACTTCACATTTGGGGACTGACAACCCTACCCACCTGCGATCTGAAATCTTTTCCTGTTGATTCTGCCATTTGCATGAACTAAGTTTTATTTATGCCATTATAATGTTCTGAATTGCCACACTTTGGAATGCAGTAGTAAGAGCAAGCAAAGTCCCTGGGGCTGCAGATTTCTTACAATGTATAATTTATTATCAGAATACCTTGCAAATGTCTGGAGAATACTGTGAAGTTCTTGGTGGATGTGACCTAATTCAGTCCTTTTATAGGGTCTTGGTTTATTTGAACATAGTGCAGGCATGCCAGTTTAAGTTGAAGGTGAAGTCATTGCCTTAACCAAGTGCAACTTAATTCAAATGAAACAAAAAAAAAATGCTAATGATCACTATTGATGCATTAAGAAGCCTATCAGGGACCACATGCCAGGAAAGAGAGCTTGCCATATGGTGCCTCTGGAAGTGGATATTGATTCTCATTATTTTTAAATGATTACTAACATTGCAGGTGTTTTGTAATAATCTCTATTGTCTAATTAGAACATGCATGAAATGAGCCCATTCTAGCTGCTAACGAATATTGATTTGAACAACCCAGCTCTGCCTTTATATGAATGGCGAGAGCTTGATGGCCAAGGAACTGTTTGATGTAATCACTCTGCTAAATATGTGGCTGGCTAGGGAATGTGGGGAGGTGAAAAGAATTTGCTCCCAGAGATTCCTTTTCTGAATACTCTCCAGATAATCTCTTGCTGCTTCAGTATTCTTGGAATATTGGGTTTCTGTATTTGATAGCCAATTGTATTTAGTTTTCTGACTGATAATGGATATTTTGCACTATTTGATAGTTGCTGTGTAATGCCATCTAGTATTGGAAAACATGGATCACTTATATACAGTGATATTTTGCAGTGGTTTTAAGTGATCACTTTACCTATGGGCAGTCTACTTGTGTAATATATACAGAGCCTTTGTGTACCGCAGAAGATTCTGGGGATTTTTTTTTGGGGGGGGATGTACTCTCAGTTCAGAAAGGGCAGTACTGGGCCTCACCTTTCATTTCTCTGAACTGAGGGTGTGTCCTAGACAACGCTCCCTCTAAGTTGTGGAGTCTTGTGAGCAAAGATTCTACTTTGTGAGCTACTGGCATTAAAGTTGTGAGCGAGTGATTTGGCTGCTGCATAAATTAATTTGCTCAGGAGCCATCCTTCCTGAGCTAAGACAAAAATGTGTGAGCCGGAGGCTTAAAAAACTGTGGGCTAGCTCACACTAACTTAGCTTAGAGGGAACAGTGGTCCTAGAACATATCCAACATTTCCTCATGGAAGGTCAGTAGTGGTGGACAAACTGTCTCCCATCTGTTCTTCTCATTGACAAACTCCTGTTCATTTATCCTTCCAAAGAACTTCCAGAATTCCTTGGAAGACCATGTGAAAACTGACATATCTATTTGAACATCAGTATGCAATAGTATTTCAAATTAGGTAATATTTGGTACTTGATGTACAGTAACCTTATCATATCATTTATAATTTCATGTTTGGATTAGAGAAAATGCTTGAAGTGCATGTTTGATAATGTGCAAGGAAAGCACGAACCAGCAAAATATGAAGATGATCCCCCCCCCCGAAAATGTAATATAGAAAAATGCCTTGTACTAGGGATCATCACTGCTTTCATTTCAATGTTGATAAAAATGAGCGGTGACAATCTGTGCCATATATATATATATTGTACCCAGAGGAGGGGAGCCTGATTCTCTTGGAATTCTACAGTCATGGACTCCATTTACCCACCATCTGAACTGAAGAACTGAGAGCCTTGAGGGTTCAGAGCCTTTGTGTATCTTTTTTGAGATACTAGAAACTCTGATCTGGCAGTTCCAGTGAGGCAGAGTTCTCAGGTCCAGGCAATGCATAGATGAGTCCAGGTGAAATTCTGTTAGAGTGTGTGCTAGACATGGTGTCCGTGAACATATTAACTACATCATGGTTCATCTGGCTAGGTAATCTGAAGTAGAATCACAGTCTAGGCAAAGTGATGGATCATGGAGAATCCCTTGGGCTGGAAAAACAGTTAGACAGACTCTCTTGTATTGGAATCAGGTAGTATCTTAAGGCATCTGATACGTTTAGAGAAAATGCAGTACTGCCTCAGTGCTCTGCCCAAATATTCTGATGGGACTCTGTGTTGGAAGGAAAATTTATGTTGAAAGACAAGCTGCATAGTAAACATAAGACCTTTCATGAACTGATCTTCAGTTGTGTTTAATATGTAGGTACCTGAATCCTGTGTAGCCCTGTGGCAAATATAATCAGTACTATGTTGCTGTACTTATAGTTCCCATTAGAAAACATCAGTTATATTCGCCTTACATACTTAGTTAAATGGGTGGTAGCTGTGGTCTGGTGGCTTCTGCCCTAGGAGACCTTGGGTTGGATCCTACCAACTTTTAATTTCAGTCCTGCCTAATTTTCCTTCTCACCTTTTTGTGCTTTTGGGCCCCATGATCTATAGCATAGTCTTTCCAGTGATCTGTAAGAGCCTCTCCTCCCTCTTTCATGAGTGGAAAATTGCATAGTATCCAGTCTCTTGGTTCTTACACATTATGTTCTAGGTGTGTTGCTATGAATATGTGAAGATGCTTTATATCAATTCATAGCACTCACTCATCTGGTTCAGTATTGTCTGCTGTAACAGCAGTGGCTTTACAAGGTCTTGTATAGAGAAGGACCTGTGCCTGCACTTACTAGCATGGACAATTTTAACTGGAGATGCGAAGGATTGAACCTTCAACCTTCTACATGCAAAGCATGTGCACTACAGTTGACACACAGCAGCTTCCCTTTTAGGATTATGCCTAAAAATGTTAAATATGAATGTGACAGCATGTGTTTAAAATGTATATTACACAGGTACAGTAGCTGAGTTGTAAAATTTCCACTTGTGCAAGCAGAAATACAGAAAACCCCAAAACAACAAAAAATGGTACCCACTTGTGCTAAGTCAGAGTTATTGTATTCCCACTTGGGTTTCTTGGCAACCCTCATTAGAGCTCTTGCACAAGCAGAAACACAAGAAAAAAGACCACAGTATCCACTTGCAGAGGAGCTGCGGTGGCTGAAGATTCTGAACTGCAGGCGGTGGAAGGTCGGTAGTTCAGCAGTTCGAGACCCGAGTGCGTCGCATGACGGAGTGAGCTCCCGTCTCTAGTTCCAGCTCCTGCCAACCTAGCAGTTCGAAAGCAAGAAATTGCAAGTAAATAAATAGGTACCACTTCAGTGGGAAGGTAACAGCGTTCCATGCGCCTTGGTGTTTAGTCATGCCGGCCACATGACCACGGAAATGTCTTCAGACAGCGCTGGCTCTTCGGCTTTGAAACGGAGATGAGCACCGCAACCCTAGAGTCGGATTCGAGTGGCTTTCGAGCAAGGGAACCTTTACCTTTACTTTCCACTTGCAGTAAGTCAAACTTACTGTGTTTCCACTTGCACAAGATCTTGTGTAACCAATTTCTGTGTACTGTAATATATAGGGAGGAAAGTGCTAAATGTTGCAGAAGATTTTGCACAAGCAGTGCTGTGTTGTTTCTGTTTCCACTTGCACATTGCTAGATCCAAGCCATTGGCTAGAACTTCCTGTTACGTGTACATGCTTGGCAGCAAACTCTGGTTTCCCTGTATGACATTTCTGAAATGGCCCTGAGTCAAGGGTTGACTTGAGTGTAAGTCCATGATGTCATTGGAAATTTGATGGAGAAATATGTGGCTTGTGAGTTTCAGGCCTCTTGAGTAGCAGCAGCTCACCCTTGGGATCATATTTTTTCTAATACTTTATCCAGTGACTTGAGGATGAATGTTCCCCTTTCTCCTTGGATCCTTGATTCTGCTTTCACATTCCCCAAACCTTTCTCCAAATGGAAACTTATTCCTTGGGGTAATCAGTATTCTGCTTGGCTAGAACCCTGTTACTAGTGAAATCTCTGCAGGCAGCAAGCTGGGGCCTCATTGAGATGGATCTACTCTGGCAAGGCCTTTCTGAGAGCAAATGTCCCTGGCATGGTCAGTTTGGAAGTAAGGCTGAGAGGAGTGCTTGGATGGGACTCTCATTATTAGACATTTGTGGCTCCCATTAGGCACTGGTTTGAAAACCACAGCCATTTTTGACACACTCAGCAGAACGGTGGAAATTGGTGTCACGGGGGGCATTTTCTTAATGGGAAAGACTCGGCTGGATGGAGAGGCAATAAATAGGTTAATCATTTTTTGTGATGCATGGTACCTATAGTCCAGTCCCTTTTTTTCTATGGAAAAATGTCCAGAATGTGAGAGTTTTCCATTTTCCAGACCTCCTCAGTATCTGTTACAAAATCTTGAGTTGCAGTATTTTGGGGACTGGGCAAAGGGTGTTGGAAAATTTGTGAAATTACCTTAAACTTGCATTTGGTATTATTTGAAAGGATATATTAAATAGATGTTTGAAGATAATAGCTCTGACTATATTGGCATGCAGAAAGATATGGTAGATTTTCTGATAAGTTGGGCTTCCCGTAACTGGACTTCATTATCATGGCAGTCTTAACATTTGCTTTTTCATTTGCTAAAACAACCCAGCATTGTCGTAGAAGAACATGAACCCATGAAGGTGCCTTATACTGAATCGGACCGTTTGGTCAATCAAGGTCAGCATTGTCTACTTAGACTTGCAGCAGTTCTTCAGGTCTCAGGCAGAGGTCTTTCACATCCGCTTTTCACCCAATCCTTTATTTTTAATTTTTTTGTGAATATTTTGTGTGTGTGTGTGCCTGGAAGTCATGGGTGACTTCTGGTGACCCCTAGTGGGGCTTGGACATTTCAGAGAGGTGGCTTACTATTGCCTTCCTCTGCATCCTAGTCCTGGTATTCCTTGGAGGTCTCCCTTTCAAGTACTTGCCAGGGTTGGTATTTTTCGAGTTTGGGTATATTGAAACTGAAAAATATTGATATTTCCTGACATTCCTGAATCCCACTATCTGTATGGTATTAGGGTTTGGGAAATATTCAGGATTGCCAATTTTTTGGCTCCATTATACCCTATGGGGATCATTATAATCAATGGTCCCCATAGGCTATAATGGAGAATCGATCTGGGGGTATCTGCGGCTCAGGGAGGGGCTGTTTTTTGAGGCAGAGGCACCAAATTTGCAGCATAGCTCCTCTCCTAAAAAAACAACAACCCAAGTTTCAAAAAGATTGGACCAGGGGGACACGGTCCCTTTAAATGCCTTCTCTAAGCCACACCGTGGTGCATGAACTCCGAAGTGAACTGTAACTACAGCTATCTGGCGGCCCTGAAAAATCCCAAATATTCTCAGGATTTTTTTGGGTGGCCATTTTTGGATAGCTGAATAAATGGCCCGCTTGCTAACTGGCTGAAAAAAATATCTGGAAAATACCGTATTTGGGGGGTATTTTTTCAGCTCACTTTAGCCAAATGTACACCCCTACCTGGGACCTTCTGTATGCCAAACAGATGCTCTATCACTGAGCCATGGAGCTTACTGTTTTTAAAAAATATTTCTCTTGCATTGTAAGTCTTGTTGCCAAGATGAAGCAGCTGGTACCTCTGATGGACCAACTCCCATTTAGGATGTCAAGCGAAGGGCTCTTGGGGTCAATGGCTTGAGCTGGAAGTTGGAGCCAGAAGTGCAGCGAGCAGAAGTGCATGGCTGATGAACAAGAGGCAGAAAGACCTCTTTATAAAACCTTGAAAAGCCCCTGCCAGTCAGTGTAGGCAGACTTGGGTTAGATGCAACAGTGGCCTGACTCACTGTAAGGCAGCTTTCTATCTTCAGTACCACCTGTTGTGTAAACTGCAAATATTTCCCACAAGCACTCGGCATGCTTCAGCCCAAGCAGTACTTGTGGGGATAAAGAGTATTTGTTTCATGTGCACATAAGGGGCTCCCAGGGGACTTTGAGAAAATCAAATTTACTGTTACTGAAACTGAAAGTTCAAATGTGTTGCTGGCCTTTGCGGCACTGTCAATATCCAGGATCAGAGGCTCGCAGCCAGTTTCCTGCTGCCTTATTACGCACCCTCACAACTGAGTGGGCCTGTTCAATAGAGCAGAAGAACTTGAGAGGAGTCCACCTCTGAGCTTGTCTCCTTTTCCTCTTGACCAGCTGTTGTTTTTTTTGGGGGGGGAGGTTAGCAGAGTGTGTTTAATTAGCTACAAGTTTGTCTTTTCTTGAAGAGGGAGTTCATGTTAGCACTTAATTGGAAGCAACTGGCTTTGACCACAGGGGAAGCTGTTCATCCACCTACTTCTGTTATCTGTTACTCCTGTCATGTGTCTTTTTCAGGAACAGTGCTGACCTTTGATGTGGAGAGGTAATTTTGGAGGATCAGAGACTGAGGTTGTCTGGGTCCTGCTCTGTTGACAAGAATCTCTCTCAGGTTTCCCCCTTTCTCCTTGCCTGCATTTTCATGGGAAAGACACTGATGGGAAGGGACAAGACTTTGCTGTGTGACACATCGCAGGGAGGTCTGTTAATTAATTCTGCCTAGGTGGAAATGTCTTTGTTGACATTTTCCTGATTGATCAACTTGGTGTTTGCTGAAGAAGCGCACCAGCAGCATTTGTTCTTCTAGATTTGTACGATTCATAGAAATGTTAATTTAGAGCAACAACAAAAATTAAGAGTACCATTTGCCAGTGGAGCTTGAGTGGTGCATGAAAGTTGCACAGTCTTTATAGATTCTATATTTAATATTGTTCTTAAATATCCTTTGAGAATAGACATTACAGCTGAGTTCTAATGTGTGATCTGACACTGATTTCCTTTATGGGTTTTGGTAAAGTCACATCCGATGTTGAAATTATTACTTTCATCTCCAAAATAGAATAAGTTCAAGTAATTCCATAAGAGTGCCAAGGAAGGAAGGAACGAAGGAAGGAGGATGATGATGAGGATGGATTTATACCCTGCCCTTCACTCGGAGTCTCAGAGCGGCTTACAAACTCCTTTCCCTCCCCCTCCCCACAACAGACACCCTGTGAGGTAGGTGGGGCTGAGAGAGCTCTCACAGAAACTGCTATTTTCAAGAAACACCTCTGACAGAACCATGGCTTACCAAAGGTCATCCAGCAGCTGCAAGTGGAGGAGTGGGGAATGAAACCCGTTTCTCCCAGATTAGTGTCCGTGCAAGGTATAGATATGCAAAACAATAATTAAATGCTTGAAAGAGAAATATCACAGTGGAATAATTGCAGTACTCATGGGGACAGAGAGACTATATGGCCTAGGGAGGGTTTGGTGCAGGTCAAGCCTGGGACACATTGATCAATGTGATACCTGTCGTATTTCTCTATAGACATTAGCAGCATGATTACATTAGCTGCATAAGGGATGGGACTGTAACATACTGTGACAGTGTTGTCCTTGTGCAGTGGCCAGTGGCACCGGCTCAGTATGAACTATTATATATTATTTGGAGACTGTTGCCCTCAAACCTGAAACAGAATTCTGACTTGGGCCTATGGTTGCCAACCTCCAGGTACTGGCTGGACATTTCCCATTATTACAAAGGATCTCTGGGTGACAGAGATCAGTTTACCTGTAGAAAATGGCCACTTTGAAAGGTGGACTCTATGACATTGTGCCGCAAACCCTGCCCACCTCAAGCTCCACTTCCAAAATCTCCAGTTATTTTCCAACCTGGGGCTGGCAACACTTTGGCCAGGGATCCTGGAAGAGGGTTTTTTTTTTTTTTTGCCCTCTTCTGGGGATAGAGTGGGGTCACTGGGGGTGTGGGGGGAGATATTTGTGAATTCCTGCATTGTGCAGGAAGTTGGACTGGATGACCCTGGAGGTCCCTTCCAACTTTAAGATTCTAACTACACCCCTTCTGCGTGGCTACGTACATTTCAGGAGTAACCTTGCAGATATGGCGTCAGCAGCTCTGAAGTAACACAAGAACTGTTTATCTGTACATGCAGATGAGAGTTTATATGAGAACATGTGCAAGCAGGAGCATATTCAGATCTCTAGTAATAGCAATTGCTGGTTGTTGGTGATGGGGACTCATCCCTCTATTTATACTCACATTTTTCAAGTTTTCCTTTCATAAAACAAAACAACAACCCCCCCCAACAAACCACAAGCTTAGATCCTATAACGGTGATTCCTTTGCGCTTCTGTCCTGCTGCTGTCAAGGTTTTTATCCATTGCGGTGCTCACTTCCTCTGCCACCATCACTTCTACATGCTCCTTGAAAAACATTGACCTTGCACAGTGCCCAATTAGAATAACAGTTGTGTTTATATAATGATAGTGGGGCATTTCAAGAACTCAGCAGTCAAAAACATTAGAAGTTAGAAATGTGTGAACTCTTTCCATGCAGGTATCAAGGCCCTCTCCCCTCCCACTGTTTCTTATACCTTTCTTCAGAACTACTAACATCTGCCATGTCTTAGGGAATGTATTGGTCCTTCATTGACAGTGTTGTACATTATGGGCCACTGGCATGTATGTTTCATGGAAGGACACCTCATGTAAAACATTACTTTATCTGTCTGTTCTCTTCTCCACAGTGTCAGTGGCACATTAAAAAAGCTCTTCTGTCTTTTCCTATACTTAATTTCTCTCTGTGGGTGCGTTCAGACGGGGCCTTTCTGCCAGCATAAACTGCACCGGTTGGAACCGGTGCAGTTTATGCCGGCAGAAACGCGATCAGACTCACCCTCCATTTTGCGAATCCCTTGGGAGAGGTTCAGCGTGTTGCTGGCACTCCGACGGCAAAGAAGAGGCGACTGGTACCGTAATCATTCTAAGAACTGGGCAGAGGGTCGTGTTAGAGACTATCCGGCTATGTGGATGAGCACAGATATTAGAAGATTTACGGCTGGATTAGAGGAATATGGATAGACTGGGCTAGAGCGGAGAGGAGTGGATGAGCGCGGACTGACAGCTACAGACGGTAAAGTGAACTAATTTTGGATGCCGTGATGGAGGTTAGAGAAGGAAGATATGAACCTGAAGTGATCTGCTGGACTTAATTTTTTAAGACGGGAAGGTTGAACGTTCAGAAGAGTGCTCAACCCCCCCCATTACATGTAAACTTTAAAGGTAAGGACTTACCTTTAAAGTTTAAATCCCAACCTGGCCTCCCTTAAGTCCCGGACTCCTCCAGGAAGGTAAACTAAGGGCTTTTGCTTTTTTTTTAAACAAACGCTCAGGGCAGAGCTTCGCCCGAGCGCATATCGCTTAGAGTTAAAATAAAATGGCGGGAGAAAGCCGGAAGCCTCAGGCTTCCGACGGAAATGCCTAGGCACCGATGGAGAGCGATCAGACGCCGGGGTGCACCGTTTACCACCGTTACACTCTGTATACCACCACTTGGGGACCTGGTAGCAGAGTGCAACGGTGTAAAGGGCTTTACACCGGTTAGGGAGAGGAGGCAGATGTAAGTACAACCCTAACCGATGAAAAGCCCCCGTCTGAACGCACCCTGTGTGTGTCACATATTCTCAGTTGGCTGACAATGTGCCAATGGAAATGTAGCAAAAACCTCAGTGGAATGTGCAGTGTTTGATGAAAAACAATATGGATGGCGGGGGGGGGGGATCCAGTAAGGTGGGCGGCATGTGACTCAACCTCATTAAAAATATAGAGCACTTTATTTGGGAATGGGCAGTGTGGCTCAGTGTTAGAACATCTACTTCGCATGCAGAAGTTCTCAGGTTCATTTCCTGGGATCACCACTTTCAAATAAAAGCTCAGGGAGTAGGTGATGGGGGTGTGAAAATTCCTGAGCAAAAGATATACACCAAAATTGCTGGTTTAGGTAATTGGTGTTATTTTCTGGAATGGTAACACAAATATGAGATTCTTAGGCATTATGAAAACTCCTTCCTAGAACAATGAGTGTTGTTTTTAATCTTTCAGTGGAGGATTTGGTTTCCCTCGTCTTAGTTGATATCATCAGGCATGCTTGTTAACTTGTACTAATTATTGGGATTGCTCCTTGCAGCTGAACTATCCTTCTGGGGTGCTTTTGGAGGCTTCTTGACTGTGGTGCCTCTCTCTAAGTGGAATGCATTAGGGCAGTGGTGGCGAACCTATGGCACGGGTGCCAGAGGTGGCACTCAGAGCCCTCTCTGTGGGCACACGTGCCATCGTCCTAGCCAGGCCCAGACCATCATTAAAGTGTTGAATTCTCTGCCAAATAATTTTAAGTAAATGAAAGCATTTGGGATTGCTTTCCTTACTTTGTTTGGATCATCTTAAGTTAATGTATGAGTTGTTTTTTCTAAAGTAAAACCACAGTATTCAGGTTAAATTGCCGTGTTGGCACTTTGCGATAAATAAGTGGGTTTTGGGTCGCAGTTTGGGCACTCGGTCTCTAAAAGGTTCTGCATCACTGCATTAGGGTCTACTTATTTTATTTATTTATTTATTTATTATTAAATTTATACCCCGCCCTTCCCCGTGGGGCTCAGGGCGGCTTACAAGGCAAGAAAAAACTTGCGAATAAAACATCAATACCATAGTACAATTAAAACATCATGTACAATTTAAAACCCATGTAAAACATTAAAGTGCTCAAAAACTAAATTCATATCGGAATCTCAAAATCTCAGAGTCTCAGAGAGGGCAACCACCGCCCTAGCACAGCCCAAGCATTCCCAGTAGGCATTGATAATATTTTAGATGTTACCAGATGTTTCTACCTGGCCTCCTGAGCCCTAACGGCCAGTTTAGCGTCCTTGGGGCCCGGCATAGTTAGAAGATTCTGGGCCCCAGACCGTAGTGCTCTTGGGGGAACATACGGGGAAAGGCGGTCCCTCAGGTCCCTCAGAACTTATGCTAGAGTGGATCCCATTTCTCCTGCAATTTATGCAACTAGAGAATATTGGGCATAATGTCACAACATCAGTTTGATAAATGACGGCTGAGGGGTGACATGATTGAGGTTTATAAGATTATGCATGGGATAGAGCAGGTCAAGAAAGAAGTACTTTTCTCCTTTTCTCACAATACAAGAACTCATGGGCATTCAATGAAATTGGTGAGCAGTCGGGTTAGAACAGATAAAAGGAAGTACTTCTTCACCCAAAGAGTGATTAACACTTGGAATTCACTGCCACAGGAGGTGGTGGCGGTACAAACATGGACGGCTTCAAGAGGGAATTAGATAAACATATGGAGCAGAGGTCCATCAGTGGCTATTAGCCACAAGGTATAGATAGGAACTCTCAGTCTGGGGCAAGTGATGCTCTGTATTCTTGGTGCTTGGGAAGGGGGCAGAAGTGGGAGAGCTTCTAATGTCCTAGCCCCACTGCTGGACCTCCTGATGGCACCTTGTATTTTTGGCCATTGTGTGACAGAGTGTTGGACTGGATGGGCCATTGGCCTGATTCAACATTGGCTTCTCTTATGTTTTTATGTTCTTATGATTCATTTTCACATGCTCAATTAACATTATAGGCCAATCCAGACCTAAATACTGGGAAGATTTTTTTAATGGAAGGCTTGGACCAATAGGGAGACTTTTACATTGGACCAATTGATAGACTATGATGATGAGTTTTCATCATTTCCTCAGCTGTATAGATATGCCATGTCAACTTCTGTTGATGGCAATATTTACAACTGTAAATCTGTTGGTATCTTAATATGGCCCTGTGGCATGAAGACTCTCAGAGTCCCCTTTGCTCCCGGAAACTCTAATTGAATCAATGCAGAAAATAAACATACAATATTTATTTATAAATATTAGCTGTTGATTAATAAATATGATATGCAGTCACAGGAATAAATAGAATAAGGAGCTAGATCACCGTATTTTGCCAAAGCAATGGGATATGGCCTCTCTATAGATCTTGTGAATTATTCAGCAAAAAAATATGTTTAGGATATATTTGATACCACAATGACAACTCAGCAAAGGATTGAATAAGGGTCTAACTGTTGGCATTGTAATTCACAGGACACATCCTTTAAACATATCCTTTGGATGTGTCCATTCATTCATTTTTCTGGGGTGAAGTTTATTACTCATATCAATTTTGTATTAGAATGTTCATTGATTTTTGAGGATACTTATGGACTTTTAAACTATCTGCCCATCACTTGGAGGCTACCTGATGGTCAATGAAAATGACCCTCCATGCCCTTACTATATTAGAGAGATAAATGCCTACATCCTGTAAATCAGTGAATTGAGGAACTTAGATTAAAGTATTTGAAAACATGACATATAAATGACAATTGCATATGGACTTACTTTGAGATATTTGGAAGCCTTTCATAGAAACTTTGAGCACATTGTAGTAGTGTAATCAAGGTGTTACCAGGGCACTCAACCACAGTAGCAAGATCCTTTTTTCCCAGGGAGGATTGCAGCCAGCTCACTAGCCAGAACTGGTGAAAGGTGTTCCTGGCTGCCACTGCCGCCTGCTTATCCAACAGGAGCCCCATATCTAGCAGTACCTTCAAGTGCCAGACCTGCTCCTTGAGAAGGAGTACAACCCCCTTCCAGAACAGGAGACATCTCGATTTCTGGGTCAATCTTCCCCCCCACCAGCAGCACCTTCATTTTGTTGGGATTACATTTCATCTCCTTCTCAAGTTAGTACTTGCTTTGAGTGACAGGTACTGACATATTCTAATACAGGAAGGGTTTCCAGGGAGGTGGGAAGGTAATAGAGCCAGAAAAAATGGTTCAGATCTTTGCCCTGTCCTCGGTACCCTACCAAGAATAGTCAGAAACTCATCTACTGCCAGTGGCAAGAAATAGCTCCATCTTTTTGGGATCCCTTAGATGGAGGTGAGAGAAGATAAGTAAGGATGCTGAAAAAAACCCTTCTTGAATACAGGAATCAAGGATGATAAGCGCTTGTGGTAAAGGAAATGTAGACCTCAGCTATCGTTTTTTGTGAGTGTTCATTTTGAAGCTTTTCCTTCCGAAGGGTAATGAGCACTACTTCTACCTGTCTGGGAACAGCACACACATTTGGGTTCATTTTGAAACTCAGAGGCAGTCAATAGAAATCTTTTCAGATGGGGACAAAATGATTGGTTACCTCTTTGTGTGTTGAACCTGACAGCAAGGACCATTAATGGGGACCGAGCTTCCATTGTGCTGTTGCATGGCGGCTCAGGAGATCACTGTAGATAAATGCCATTTGCACGCAGATCCTGTTCTTTTTTCTTTTCTTTTTTTTAAAAAAACCCCAGTTGTATAGCAGAAGGGAGCGGGAAGAAGCTATAAGGGAGTCTTATACGAGATAGCAGCCCTGGCTCCCAGCAGTGCTGTATAAATAACAAATGATAAGGAAAAGGAATGGGCCACCTGCCTCTACCGAATTGCTTATGTGAAAAACTAAAGAAAACAAGCTTGCTGCCCATGATAAGATCAAGCTTGGCGGCTTGCAGAGCTAGGACGATGTTTATGGGATTTAGAAGGAACAATTGGTTTTTGAAGCGTTTCTTAAATAAAATGGAATGTGGCAATAGCAGGGTTTAACTCTTGAAGATCTGGGAAGCAAGAGTGGTGCTTTTCCCAGGCCAGCTGTTGAGGCCTGCTTAGAAAGGCACTGGTTCCCACGAGGAGAATGTAACTCAGTGTTGCTTTATCTTATGGAACATGTTGAGGAGTAAGCCATGGAAAAGAGAAAAAGGAAGGACACACCACCGCAGAGGCATGGAAGAAGCAAAGACAAGTGGGTGTTCCTTCAGTTCAACATATGATTTGTGTGATACGTTTGTAATGCCTTCATTGGGGGTGATTACATGGCAGTTAGGTGGACAAAGCATTGCATTCCCTTCTAGCACTTATTTGTGGAGACACTGGGTGTCCACTGCTAGTTATGGCATTTCACACATTTACTGGCTCCACTTGTTTTGGATAGTGGAGCAAACAACAAACACCCAGTTCTATTTGGCTGAAGGACTCTTTATTAACAGTAATTGTAGGGCAGGTAACTTGGGTATTGGAATAATGATAGGCTAGCCATCCCCAGGTGGGGGCAGAGGATCACCTGCTTTTGTGTGTTCCTGCCCCCACCCCCAAACAGATGTCTCCATGCAACATCAGTGATGTGATGACATCACTTCTGGAAGTGATGTCATTGTGTCGGTGCCGTCAGGGGCAACCTCTACTTTTTTGGACAAAACTCTATGGTTTGTAGCCATTTTTACCATAGAGTTTTGCCAAAAAAGTAGAATGTCACCCCAACGTTGCGATGACGTCACTTCCAGAAGTGATGTCATCGTGTCATCAAAGTCCCCCCCCCAGAATGTCCCCCAATCCCCCCGCCGGTATGAGGTAGGCATCTGGCAACCCTAAATAAGGAATAACAATACTTAACTAAGCTGTTTCTAGAGCTCTAGGGCAAGGTTGTCCCTGCCTGGTTCTGCAGATTCTTAGTAGGCCCTGCATACCTGCAGGGTGCTAGCAGGGAGACTGAGAAGAAAGCCACTGAGTCCCTCTTACTCCTCTGCTTGCTTTGAGGCCTATTGGGACAGCCTCTTAAAGAGACACTGCACAACAACTTGGATATTGATATTTCTGGTTAGTTCTTTGAAGACAGAGGAGGAAGCTTTAAAGAAAAAAAATGCTGCAGCTCTGTGAAGGTCAGCAAAACAGCCATTTGGCAAATTTTTCAATGACTCAACCAGACACATGAGACCATTAAATTTGAATTAGTTTGTGATTCTAACTTTGGCTCTTAAACCTTTTCATAAACCAACAGATAAAAATTCTTATTTATTGTTTTCTTCTTTTTATCCTTTATAATTTACCATTTGGCCAATTTTTAAGATTAAAGCAAAATTCAACTAAGAGATTGATTATAAAAAGGAGGTTGAAAATTTGAGCAAACAGTTGGAAGATAGAGGTTACCCAAAGGAGGTAATGAGGAAAGCAAGAGAAAGAACTGACAATAGTGAGAGGAGAAATCTGTTGGAATACAGAAGTAGGACAAAACAGAATAAAATATCGGGCTTTTCAGTATTCTTCCTTAGCAAATGGTATTATAGTATCTATAAACACTGGAATATAGTTGAACATCTACCTGGTTGTGGATCTCCTCCAGATATAGGTAGGAGACGTAATAAAAATATTAAAAATCATTCGGTTAGAGCAGATATAATGCAACTAGAAGGGAGCAGCCATATACCAAAAGGTTTTTTCCAGTGTAAACAATGTTCAGCTTGTAAATTTATGTTGGAAGGAGAGCAACATGCACAGCTTATGGAATCTTTGGGTCTTAGTGCCAATTTCTTTGCAACCTGCAGAACACAAAATACTGTGTATATTTCCCTATGTGAATGTGGTAAAAAATATTTGGAGTCTACAATAACAAATATTAAAACCCGGGTTCTTAAGCATAAATCTAGACAGACATGTAGAAATTATCCAGTTGGAGAACATTATGCCAGTACTGGGCATAATGTGGACAACATGAAGTTTGGAGTGATTTTTGTACACCATAATAAGCCTTTCCAAAGGCAGGATGTGCAGCGTCTTCTCTTTAGATGTGCATGCCTTATCTTTGATTTGAAAACATATGAACCTTTTGGCTTGAACAGAGAAATTGATTTTTCAGCCTTTTGTAAACAAAAAGAATATTATAGAATGCTTATTTTAGAAAAATAGAGCCCTTTAAATGGGACCAATCTAAATTGTATACACCTGTTTCTCTCCCAGTTGAGCTTTAAATTGGCATGCATCTTCATCTGTATCCTTGAGAACACATCTTCCAAATATCTAGAATGGGCGTCTTTGCAAAGGTTGTTTGAAATATGTTATGACTATGTGGACTCCTCCTATTAAGTTATCAAATTACACGGAATACATGGACTTTATGTCTTACCTTCAAAGGAGAAAATATTGTATCTTATGCCTTAATATAGTTGAAGTATGCATAAATGTTGTTGCTGTGACACCACCAACTTTATAATTGTTTAAATATATTGTTTTGGCAATTATTGATGGTGTTTTCTACTAGTGGAATTTGTATATTTGGGATTCCTCTGACACTAGTCTTTTCCCCTTGTTGTTTGGAAACTGGAGCAGGCATGAATTTTGCTCCCATACAACAAGCTTTGTTTCCCTCCATCTGTAGTTTTCAAAGGACAGTTAGTGTATCAAATCCTGATTGACACTTCCTGCTTGCTCCCCCTGTCATGCTTCTGCCAGCATCAAAAGGTGTACCCATTTTGCTCTGTAAGAACCCCAGCCAGAAACGGGAACACAAGAGTCTGCTTTATGTCGAGTCACACCATTGGCTCCACTTAGTTCCGACTGGTAGCAGCTCTCCAGGGTCTCAGGCAGGTCTTTCCTAATGTCTCCTACCTTAGATCTTTCAGGGGAGAGGCCAGGGTTTAAACCTTCTGCATGTAAAGCAGGTGCTGTATAACTGATCCACAGCCCTCCCTCTAGGTGTTACGTGGTCACACACGTACTGGACCAACAAATAAACCTCCAAGTGAAGAAACAGTCTTTTGAGATTAAAGGCGCTGCTTACGTTTCTGGCCATCTTCACATTACGTACTTTGCTGGTTTTCAATGACACACTCCAGCACCCTGTAGGCCTTTCGTTTTTCACATTCAACAGATCCTGAGAAGAAATATGTACCCTAATTTCAACTTTTCATTCAGGCATCCAGCTGTAGCATTCGACTTTAGATACTTCTGGATTAACAGATCTGTTCATGTCAGTCTCTTATGAATTCAGAACATTTAGAAGTTGCTGTCCCTTATCCTTCTGATTTATTAGAAACAAACTTACCAGAGGTTTTTAAGTGTAAAAACACACAGGTGTCAAAAACAAAAGCCTCTCTCCCACATTACTTTATTCTCATATTTTAAAATTTGGGTTTCTCATTCCTTTTTACAATCCATTCTTACATGTTTGAATATGTGCTCTGTTCTATATTTCTCAGTATGATTGTGATATTATCCAGACATTGCTGGTTATCAGAAATGTGGAAATATTAACCCCAACAAGCCAAAGTAAGATTTCTTACATGGCTGAAGAATATTCTCAACAGGGGAGAAAAAGAATGCTTGGTCGTTGTGACTTAATTCAACTGTGTGAATGGACTATGTCAATGCGTTTGAGACCTTTGGTTTGTTAATTGATTTTGCTTATTTAGTCATAGTACTGAGTTGGGGGCTGTTATTTTTCACTATTTGAAGTAGAAAAATTACCCAGTTTGAGATACTTTTAAATGCATCTAGAAATGCAGCTATGTCAAGGGGTCATCTGGTTCAGTATTTTAAAAACAAAATGATATGCACGGAAATACAGAACTCCATGGCACCAAGTCTGCTTGGGTCCAAGAGGTTGTAAGGCAGTGTTGCTTCTGATTATTGCCCAGTTCACATAGCTATCTTTGAAATTACTTGTTCTTTAGCAGCAAAGAGGGACATGTAAATTGTAATTAAAGAAGTTGCAGTGATTTCTTTCTTGCTGCTTACTGTTAAAAGAAGCTAAACATTGGTCGAGGGTGAGTGTGCAGGTATCATTTTGGGAGGGCTAGAAGGAGGGTCTTTGCAGATATCTGTAGCTGATGGTTATATCAGCTGCCCCAGCAATCACATGGTAAATGGTATGCAGGCTGGTGTGTGAACTAAGTCTCTGCATCACTCTATGTGATGGTGAGCAAAAGGACCTTGAAAAAATAGCTGTCCACTTATTCTATAAATTGATACCAATTTCCTTTTTTAAAATAACTAATGTATTTGATTACTGCTCATGCCAGTTCAAGGGGCTAAAGGAGACACAAGAGCTGTTGCAACCTTTAAATCCATCAAAATTACTCATACTCAAAGATAACAGCTGGGATCCAGCAATGCGCAAATGCAAACACAAACTGAATTGGTGCAGTTCTGCTTGCACAGATCCTGTGCAATACCTAGTGCTTTCCTTCCTATATATTATAGCACTCCCAAATTGGTTACACAAGGTCTTGCACAAATGGAAATGCAGGTGGGTCTACAATGTTTGACTTAGAGCAAGTGGCTATTGTGGTCCTTTTCATGTTTTTCTGCTTGCACAAGGGCTCTAGTGCAAGTAGAAATTTTACACTGAATCCAATCCCTTGTGTTCCTCCCTTTCTCTATTGCAGTAGAGGAGTCCCCTACACTGGCCTCGTCCTGTATGGCTTCCTTAATTTCTAGAACAGATAAATTGGGGTTGTCTTTCGGACCTGGCAACCCTAGTATTGTTTATTTTTTTAAAAAACACATTGCTTTTCAGCTAGTCAGGGTCCCCTAAGGTGTTATAATGCCATAGAATTTAGTTTTCAAGGTAGCCCTTTTCTCCAGGGGAATGGATCCCTGTCATTTGGAGACCAGTTGTAATCCCAGAACAGATCCAGGTCCCAGCTGGAGGTTGGCAGCCCTAAGTATGGATATCTGCATAACTGGGGACCTCGTCAGGATATAACGCCATAGATTCCATCCTCTAAAGCAGCCATTTTCTCCATGGGAACTGATCTCTGAAGCTGGGAGATGAATTGTAATTCCAGGAGATCTCCAGCCACAACCTGGAAATTTCAACCCTGGATTGGGGAATTGCTAGAAATTTGGGGGATGGAATTGGGGTGGTGAGGTTTGAGGAAGGAGTGACCTCAGCAGGGTATTGTTTACAGTTGTCAGGTCCCCCCAGCATGCAGGGCACTCCCTCCCCCCGCACCAGCAAGCTGGCCAGTGGGGGACTGCAACATGCCTATGTCTCTCAAAAAGTGACATCAGTATATCGGTGATGTTGGGGGCGGTGCTCTGGAGTTTGGGCAAAACTCTATGGTGGAATTAGTTTCAAATCATAGAGTTCTGCCCCAAACCAGAGCATTGCCCTCTGACACTACCAATGTGCCTACATTTGTTTTTGGTTTTTGTTTATGGTTTTTGGTTGTTTTTATGATGGATTTTAATTGTATTTATAAATGCATTTTATGTAAGCCATCCCAAGCCTGCCTTGACAGGGAGGGCAGGGTATAAATTGAATACATACATCACTTCCTGGTGATGTAGGCATGGAGTGTTTCTTTCCTTCCCTCTACCAGAGCATCCTGGTAAGTCCCCTGTGGGGTTGTCTTTTGGACCTGGCAACCCTAGTATTGTTTATTTTTTTTTTTAAAAAAACATTGCCTTTCAGCTAGTCAGGGTCCCCTAAGGTGGTATAATGCCATAGAATTTAGTTTTCAAGGTAGCCCTTTTCTCCAGGGGAATGGATCCCTGTCGTTTGGAGATCAGTTGTAATCCCAGAACAGATCCAGGTCCCAGCTGGAGGTTGGCAGCCCTAAGTATGGATATCTGCATAACTGGGAAGAGTAAGCAGAACAGGGCTATGCTGAGCCTATGGGAGTCTTCTAGACCTGGGTGGCTCTGCTCCATTATGGACTGCATTATGCTCTTTAATTGTACAATAAACTACATTAAAGTATACCAGAAGGCAGTGGCGTATAGGAAATGATATAGGTATGAAATGAGCATCAGTGTTGATTATGTACATCGATCCAAGCCTTAGGCAGAAGGAGGGTTAAAGGTAAAGCAATCATGAATCAATAGTTCAAAGTAACTTTCAGAAAACACTTTCAAATTGATTTTGTATTGCCTCTTTCTAGCCCTGCTTAAAATTACAAGAAAAAAAAAGAACTGTAAGGAGAAGGAAGAGCAATTTTCAGACAAAACACCCTACTCTGAAAAATCAAACATTTATATTCTGATTATAGATTTGTCAGGCTATGGCTACCATCTGTGTCTCCCTCCATCTTACTTTCCATCCATTATATTTTCTGTTTTTTTAAGGGTCTAATCATAGATTTGCAACTGATATTGTGTGTATGTGAAATGAAAGTCTAATTATTTTTTCCCGCTTATATGGATCAAAAAAAGAGTGGCTGGAAGAAGAACATTTTACAGTGTTACTTATTTGGTGCCAAAAAGATGTAAAAATAATTATGGCTATACAGTCAAGGGCAATCTTAGACTCTAGGCTGCTTTGAGTGGAATCCTACGTGCACCCAGTGTTCTATCTCCCCTATTTGCTTTGCTCTTCATTTCCAACCACACCCACCATTTTTCTTTTCCCTGGTGACACCTCTGCTGCCTTCCCCAGCAGCCAGTACACCCGATTGTATTAGCCCCATTCACACGTTACACCAGACACATGTATATTCTGCACATATGCATGTATCTGTTTATTAAAAAGATCCAACACAAATTCACTTCATGTATGAAAGTAGGGGCCAGTAGAATTTAAGTTATACATTCAGCTGTACTTGCATTGAATGCAACATGAGAATTATTTAACACACCTATAAAGAAAAATCAAGTGTATGCTGTACACATGTCATTGTGAATATATGTACATCTTTTGTAAGAAAGAGCCAGCACATATTCACTTCACAAATGAAACTGGGGACTTTCACTTTGCAAATGATACCTGGATAAATGTGTGGTATCAATCACACATTCAATTCTTTGAGTGCTGAATTTAACATGATAATTATTCAATTACTTGACGAAACAGCGCTGGCGGATGTTCTCCTCACAACGGAGGAGGGCAAATCGCACACCAGTGGCCTGGAGGGGTGCCACCTCAAGTGACACCCACGCGGAGCCTTTGCGATAGGCTCCAGGCCAGGGGGCTTTTGAGGGGTAGCCTCTTCGATGGCGTAATGCCGGAGAATTGAGGCTCCCCTCCGCCCCGATGGTCCAGTCACTGAGTGGCCTTCGGGCATAAGCTGGACTGACCAGGACAAGCGCTGGAGATTGAGCAGAATGGTGTAAAACCGAGCATAGTCAGATAAACTGGCCAACAATGAACGTGAGTTCTGAATAAAAACGGAGTAGTTTGAAAAGCGATCCCCCCCCC
>NW_015170887.1:3119980-3142708 GCF_001447785.1 Gekko japonicus
GAGAGGTGGAAACGAAGCAGAATTGCCAAGAGAACCAAGTTTTGCAGCCTCAGATGGAAAAAGCTAACATGATTCTCAGGTTTCATGGGGTTCCTGAAATGGATCGGGAAGACTTGAAGAGGGTGCTCAGTGAGATCATCGCTCCAGTAGTAGGCTTAACAGCAGATGAACTGGTAAACAAAATGGAGACAGCCTATAGGGCTTACTCCAACTATATTAAAAAAATAGCCTACCGGGAGAAATAGTAGTCAAATTTTCAAGAAGACAAGCCAGAGATGCCATTTTAAAAGCAACATCAGCAACTCCACTGAAAATGGGAAATGTAACCATTAAAACTTTAAAGGACATTCCATTTGAAATTAGACAAAAGAGGAAAAATTACAAGGAATTATTTTCTTTTCTTCAAACTAACGGAATATCGTATAGATGGGCGGTTCCGGAAGGTGTCATCTTTAAGATCAACGGTAGAAGAGAGAAGATAGACTCCACTTTTAAAGCTAAATAATTTTTGAAACATCAGCTGGGGACAGATGATGAGTCTAAAGAGGGAGAATTGAAGTCGAGTGACTCTGCTACCTCGGGAATGGAAGAGGACTCTGCGGCAGAAAAGGGTGCAGGACCTGCCAGAGTGGTATATGATTTTAGAGACAGAAAGCCGAAGTAAAGGTAGAAGGACTTGGAAAATGGCCTTTTGAAGCAAAGAATAAGAAGATGATCAGAGACTTCTCTCATAACAACTAAAAAAATAACATACAAGAAGCAAATTGTTATAAGCAAGAACTCAACAAGTATATTATGATAATAAAACTAATGGTACTAACATATTTACTAACAGTGAAAAGATCTCCTTTCTTGGGGTTTTAGTCTAGTGTGGTTTGCTTTTCTTTATCCCTAGTTGCAATCCCTCCCTTATATTTCTTTGTAGTTCGTAGTATATGCAAAATAAAAAAATATCCCTATGGGGACTTAAAACACCCCTCCATCTGAAGCCAAATTGAAAAAGGGGTGAAAAAATTCCTACCTGGCCCCATTAAAAGGCAACCGGTTGAAATCTGCACTAAAATAGGGTGGGAGGGTGGGCCAAGCATGTCGAAAAACTACTGAGGCAGAGGGCGCGAGCCGAGCCTAAATAGGCTGGCTCCGCCCCCCGCCTGGCGCTGCGCCTTACGCAGCACCAGTACCCTTCTCTTCCTGCCTCACAAGGAGGCAAATCAGCCCTCTCCCGCCAGTGCAGGCTCGGCGTGAGTTGGGGCTCGCATTGTTCTGGCAAGTTGGGATACACTTACAAAAAGTGCATGTCACACACAAAAGAAGGATACATGCCTCCTCTTGGTGACTTCATCATATCAAAAACTGAACGGGACAAAGTAAAAATTTCCAGTTCTAAGAAGAAAAGAATATACTCTACTAAATTCAGGACAATGTGGCATAGTGGTTACAGTGTTGGAATGGGAGTTAAGAAAACTCAGTTCGCTAAGTGATAGAAGTCAGTTGATTCCAGGAATGGGGAACTCATGTTCAAAATTTGTTTTGCTTGAGGCTCCTTCTGAGTTGATACTATATGAAAGCACACATACAAATGATGGGTGAGAGAGAAAGGATGAAGTTGGTATTGGAAAAAAACCAAGCTGTCTTCCATGGGTACAGAGTGCTCTTTAGTGAAGAAACAGGTAAATCTCCGAAGGGGCAGTTACTCACTATTGCTGCCTGTGACCTGATAGTGCTCTCTTACTGTGCTATTGGACAATCAGAAGGGGAAAAAAGAAGATGCTAGACTACTCAGGCCCCTTACTGTGCTATTGGTCAACATCAGAAGAAGAAAAAAAGAAGATGCTAGACTACTCAGGCCCTTAAGGTGAGGCTGATAAAATAGCTGGCAGATCCAACTTCTGAAACGGCTTAGGTGGAATCCAGAGGTGGATGGTGAAGTGGGTGGCTGGGTTTCTCAGTGAAAAAGAAACAGCTCATTAGGAACGACTGCTTGCTTCACCTCCTTCAACTTTCTCTTGGCAATAGCTGTTCTGTGCATGAATGGAATCAAGGCTGTGCAAGGAAAAGTGGGCTGCCTGATTTTCCTTGGCACGATTGTGTGACTCAGTTGTCTACCTTGACTTAATTTGAGCAGAGACAGTTTTATGTGCAGGAGAAATTTCCCTCACCCACACGTGGTGGAGAGAGGCACAATAACAAAGTCTCAAAGATGTTAATGATGGATGAGACTTGTGCAGCTCAGGGTTGTGAATGCTTTCAGCCCACTCAGGCAGTTTGGTATTGAGTCAAGCACAGGTTTTCCCAGCCTTCATTCCGTCATGAAGGGGACTTTCCTCCGCATGTCACTTTTTTTGTGCTAGAGGATTCATCCTGATATTCAGCCACTGGTGTTCAGTTTCACCTGAGCTCTTATAAAGAAGTATTAAGTGTATTTCGTACAAGCTCCAGAGCTGAGATAATGTATTTCTGTGGAGAAGTGAAAGTGATGCTGTGGCCAAGGCAGAGATCAGATGGTGTAGAAGACTGGGAGAAGCTGGAAGATGGAATTATTGTCGAGCAGATGGGTTGTCAAGCTAGATGCTGGTATAGGGGTAGGACGTGTTTTCTCAGTGAGCATTCTAAGTGTAATACACAAACTGTGGGATTGGTGACCTGTGAATGAGAGAGATAAAAAGGGGAGTTAAGAGCTTTGGTTGGATTGACCAGTTTTTTCGAAGTTTTGCACCTGCAAGATCTCTCACAGTGCTAAATGTGTTCAAAGCAAAATGAACACTGATGACAGATTTGGCTGCATATCATAACTGTTGGTTAGATGGCTGGGTATTTTCCTGTAAGGACAAAGGAAGTGAGAAGAGATGGTGTTAATTTATTCCCAGACCTTTTTCAGAGGACATCTCTTGGAGTTCAGGTTTCTTTAAGTCTTTCAAAATTAAGCAAATGAACATTTAGAACAAACATAAATGTTCAACTGGAAGTAGAAATGTTAAGTCGAGTTATATATACGTGTTAAAGGAATTGTCTAAGGGGGTAGGTAGACTAGGGCCTTACATTTTCATTGCATCTTACACATAACTTTTTCATGTGTCCCCCAAAATATGAACAGCTTTCTCTTGGAGCTGTGGGTTCATCTTTTTCATTTTGTGCAGTGTCACCTATGTGCTATCATATCTAAACCAGTACATTTAATGCAGTGTGTGTGTGTGTGTGTGTGTGTGTGTGTGTGTAGGGAGGGACCAGACCAGAGTGTGGAGGGAGGGACAAGAGACCGGGGACTGGATCAAGATGAAGCTGTTCTCCATGTACATAAGGAAAGCCCTGCTGGATCAGCCTAGTGGTCCATCTAGTCCAGCATCCTGTTTTACCCAATGGCCAACCAATTGCCCTGGCATAGAGGGCAAGGTCTTCTCCTGATGCTGACTCCTTGCACTTGTTTTCAGACATTTGCTGCCTATGGATATGGAAGTTCCTTTTAGTCATTAGTTAGCAGCCCTTGATGGACAAACGATATATCTAGGCCTCACTGCTACTAAGAGGACTTTGGTCTAATGTGTCTGGTGAGTGATCTCTTTCTTTGCCAGAATTTGTTTCTAATGCAATAACACTATTAAACATAGAGATATTAGAATGAAATTTAGTGTGCAAATTCAGGATAATATTCTGTGTTGCAAGTACAGCCACCACCCCAGCTTAGTCTCTGCATCTGTTTACAAGGATGTCAGGAAGCTGATGCACTGTGAGCCAGAGAAAAGTACACAGCAGGAAGGGAGAGGGGCTGAAGAGCATGTATAAGGTCTCCCCAATAGTCTCCTAGAGGATATGGAGTGGAACATGAAAATACCTTGGCCAGGCTGGCAGGAGACTTGCCTTCCAGCAGTGTTGATGGTGCCAGTCTAGATGGAACAATAATCTGACTGCTTGCATAAAGACCCAGTATCTGCATTCAGATTATCCAAATCCAGATCAAATACACTCAGCCACTGCACCACACTTATTTCTATTTTGCTCAATTATACATGGATATAAAGATTTATTCTTAGCAAAGCTCCAATACACATAACATTTTTTTGGCATTATATCTCACAAATACTGTGTTGAAAACCTCTTTTTATTAATTTTGCTCACACTTCAGTAGGTGTAAAACTGTAAAATCCTAAACAGAGTTACTCTCTTCTAAACACATTGACTCCAATGGACTTGGAAGGGTGTAACTCTTTTTAGGATGGCATTAAAGCAAATGACATGCTTCCTTCCTACTTGCTTTCAGGCATGTATTTTCACAGCATGAAATCTTGGACTTGCGTTTTGAATGTGTATCCTCCATCCCCCACTAACATTTAACCAGAGAAATGAACTGCAAGGAATTCTATACAAAAAGGACAATTTAACATATATTTAATGGTCTTTAATTTTGTGTGTGTGTATATATATGTGGGAGCTGCAGTGACTCAAGTGGTTAAGATGCTGAACTGCAGGCTGTGGAAGGTCGGTAGTTCAGGAGTTCGAGACCCGAGTGTGCCGCATGATGGAGTGAGCTCCCGTCTCTAGTTCCAGCTCCTGCTCCTTCGAAAGCAAGAAATTGCAAGTAGATAAATAGGTACCACTTCAGTGGGAAGGTAACAGCGTTCCGTGCGTCTTGGTGTTAAGACCTGTAGCGATTAGAAACTTGGCTTAGGATCTGGGAGACCTAGGCTTGAATCCCCACTCTGTTGGGTGATCTTGGGCCAGTCACATTCTCTCAGCCTAACTTACTGTCTCACAGGGTTGTTGTGAAAGATAAAATGAAGGAAATGAAAAATATGTAAGCCACTTCAAGGCCCCACTGGGCAGAAGAGGGCATATACATGAGGTAAGGAAATAAATACAGGACAGGCCTCAGTTATCAAGACATATGACTTACCATCTGTTACATACTTTGAAATCATTACTAGAATGTTCCTTGATATTTGTTTAGGAAGACCTGCTTAAACTCTCTAATTGCTGAGATCATGACAATATCTGGGTGGCAGGGAGGCTTATTGTTTATATCCATTCAGCTACTGGGCATATTGCCCGGTAGATAGGTTGGTAGATAGGAAACGGCCTTCCATCACACTTAATGGATTTCTGCTCTGTCCATTCAAATGGATAGCTTCTGTTGAGCTGTTCTTTGCTTAATGCTTTCCAGCACAGATTCCTACAAGAGGCCGTCTGCTAGCATGATTCATGGCTTACCTTTTCCCTACCTTTGACCGCCTTCTTGTCTCGCTCTCTCTCCCATTCCTCCCTCCTTCTCTCTTTAGTTACCTTTATGGAGGAGCAGACAGACACGCAGCTACGCATTGTCAATACCAACACTAGAAGTCAATAAGGAGCCAGACAGGGAGTGAAATTGAGGGAGGCAGCTATAGATTTCCAAGCTTATTCCTTGTGAGTTTTTCAGAACTTGTGTGATTCACTCTTGTCAGATACTATTTTGAGCCAGGCTGAGATGAACACATTCCCCAGTGAACTATATGTTACTGCCTCTGCTCTCACCTCTTTTATTCCCCTCACTCCATTGAATCACTTGGGGTTTTGTTTTTTGTGGACTTTTTCATGATAGGGAATGAATGGAAAGTGGACTGGAGGAGTGAAATGTTTCCAAAGTTGAGACAAAAAGTAAAGAGAAAAGAAAAGAGATGCTCTCGGGAAAGTCCATAACACTTAAAATGGCAGACCAGGGTGAAGCTATTAAGGGAGTAAGATTGTCATGAGCCTTGCATGGAATGGCAGGCCATGGTAAAGGAGTTAGCAGAAAATGCACAGAAATGAGAATTCACCGGGATGTCAATAGAAGTATGGTAGCCCTGGCCTGGATAGCCCAGGCAAGCCCAATCTCGTCAGATCTCGGAAGCTAAGCAGGGCTGACCCTGGCAAGTAATTGTATGGGAGACCTCCTTGGAATACCAGCAGTTGGGAGGCTGGGGAGGCCTTATTCAGCCACCTCTCTGAATATCCTCCAGGACCCCAGAAGGTACCCATGACTTCCAGGTGCCCACACACAAAACCCCCCACCAAAAATAGAAGTATGGTAAATGGGATACTGATTATAGTGAGTTAGCCAACACAATAAAAGACCCAATTAATTGAGTCTTTTAATACTAGCAAGGAGAAAGCATCCCAGCATCAGTTACTCCTGGGGGTATAATTCCAAAGAGGTAGCTATGCTAGCTTGTTGTTCCAATACACTGTAGTCCAGTAACACCTTAAAGCCTAACAAAACATATTCCAGTGTAAGTTGTCATGAATCAGAGCTTACTTCCTCAGATGTACCTGAGGAAGTGAGTTCTGACTCACAATAGCCTATGGAATACATTGTTAGTCTTTAAGGTGCCGTGGGACTCCTGTTTAATTCCTGCAGTGTTATGAAACTCTGGTGGATGAATATTTCATGCATTGATAACAATATGTGCAGTAGCTACTTTTAAACATTATCCCTATCATATGGATTGCCTGCAGAGAGATGGAGGGTTTGGTAGAAACAATGGCAACATATTCATTGACTGCAGTTTTCTAAGCTTGGGAACCTTCATCTCCTCCTGTATGACTTTGGTCTGATACACAGGCAGCCTCTTTGATGCCCTTGAGCATTTGAGATGGTTGCAAGGTGGGTGTCCTTCCTTGTACAACACTGCAGGTAAGGGAGGGGATGGACTGAAGGATTGCAGAGGGAATGGGCAGGAGGAGTTGCAGTTACCTTATCTCCCCCTTCAGCTGGAGATTTAAAGGACAGCATGTGGATTAAGAAGTGAGAACCTGAGTGTATGTATGTGAGGCTGTTTAAGAACTGAGACCCTCTTGTGGATACTCACAAACAGCCTTACAACCTCTCTGTCTAAGTAATCTGAGGGAAAATTAAGGCGGGGTTGCTGGCAGTAATATGTTGGAGGAGAGGAAGAGAATCCAAGGAGAGAAAGCAAAAGGGGCTTGAAGCGCTAGCATTTTAAATTAAACAAAATGGCCTCCTCAAGAAATCCATGTTCTTATTTTGTGAAGAACTGTGAGAACTGGAAAGGACCACCAAACTCAGATTGTGTGATAGTGTATATTGTTAAAGTTGGAAGAGGTCAGTATAGAACTGTGAGAATTGGAAAGGTATATTGTTAAAGTTGGAAGAGGTCAGTAAGCTTGTATGGAGGAGACCATGATAGAAGTGAAAGATCCTTTGTCTATGTACACATTTGTCTCTTGCTCTCCCTATGGAATTTTCCTGTTTAACGTGGTTCTAACCTACTCCTTCAGCTGGAAACATGCCTCCTTTTCCAGTGCACCATCACAGAATCTAACGGTCTGCATCACCAGAGCCTATGATGGTTGTTCAGGAAACCAGAAGCAGTTGCCTACAGTTGCTTCAAAGGTGCTTATATCATAGTTGCAAGACAAGCAGTTGCATGTAGGGTACACATATTAATCTTCTCAATGAGAAGGGGAGGCTTCATGCCTGTGGAGACAACACTGTGTCGCTGCTAATGCAAACCGGCAGCAGCTAGCAGTGGGAGCAAGCAGAAAGAGTATTAAGAGCTCTTTATCTTTGCACAGACTAAACTGTTCAGAAAATCTCATGTAGGAAGGAAGAAGTACTTCGTCACTGTGGTACTTCTCCTGGTGGTCTCAATGAAGTAGTTTTAACTGCTTGGTGGGATGGTGATGACAGGGGACAGTAACTCTTTGTTAAGTAGAATGGTGTCTTTTTACATCATTGTCCTATCACGTAGGCTCCTGTGGATGTACTTGGCTTTTCTCAAGTCATCTAGTCTGTGTATTTGCTATGGAGCTCCATTTCCTAATTTTCCAGTGGCAATAATAGGAGAGAGCAAGAGAAAATAAATTTCTGTGAAGCAAAAAATAAAAGCATTAATAGCAGACAGTTTTTCTGCCTTGGATGGATTTCCTGTGAGCACATGAATTGACCATGAAGTCTGTACCAGGCAGCTGCTTGTAAGAAACCAACTGTTCAGGAAACCCCAAACAGCTGTCCTAATGGGTTTGTTTGCCTACATAGCTAGGTTCTTTCTAAAACATAAAAACAGCCTGTATAGTTGTTTTCAGTAAAGAGGAAGACCTTTTAAAACCTCACCAGAGTGCCCTTTCAGTTTCTTCTGTAAAGAATTAGGGCTGTGCTGAATAACTTTCTAGTTTTGGATTTTGAGCCTAGGAAAATGATTTTAGAAATATTTTTTTTCCTTATGTCGTCCAGTGCCATTCTTTTTCCAAGCTGTCCACGGTTACTTGTCTTTCTTCAATGGATTGGTCACATGGTTATGGTTGCCAGCTCTGGGCTGGGAAATACCTGGAGATTTTGGAGGTGGAGCCTGAGGAGGAAAGGGTTTGGGGAGGGGACAGACATCAGTGGGGTTATAATGTCATACAGTCCACCTTCCAAATTAGCCATTTTCTCTAGGTGAACTGAACTCTGTCACCTGGAGCTGTGGTAATAGTGAGAGATCTCCAGTCGCCACATGGAGATTGGCAGCCCTACACATAGTTGATCCCAGTCATTCAGTGATCATGCAAGTTAAGGTGATGATGTCATAATGCAGTGTTGGGTGAGATCACTAATGGCAAATGAAATCAGCTGGAATGAGCATAAGAGACAGCAATGCAAATATAAATAGATGAACATTTTCCCCCACAAGGAGTTCAGAAGTTTGAGAAATCGTTGAACATTGTTTCAGCATTTTGAAAATGGTCCCAAATAAACAAAGAAAAAAAGTGTGTGCCAGTCTTGGCTCAGCTCCATCAATAACTGATCTTAGGTAAGACACATTAAACTAATATATATGGGCTGATAGAAAATAATGTTACACAAGAAAGAACTTAAGAACTGTGATTCTACACTTGCATAATCACATCTGATTGCCACTAATTTCAGCATCCTCAATCAAGTGTTCTTTTTTTTTTTAAGTTTCTTGTCATTAAAGATAGATTTGAAAATGTGTAGACCCAGTAAAGGTGTGCAATAAGAAGATCTGGGTGGAAAGGCCAAGCTAACTCTCTACGTTTTGGCCACAGAACACATGCATTTAGGAGACATCAGTAATCTCTTCTAATAATTGGTCAGCTTTCATTAGGGAAACTTGCTTCAAACTTAACCAGGGCTGCCTGCTTGGCCACTCCTTTACAAGCTAGGTGGATGACCACAGGAGATGGGATGTTTTCTATAGTGATGCCTCATGTGTGGAACTATCTCTTTGCATCCATTCACTTGGTACCTACTATGCTGAGTTTTAGGATTAAGCCAGATGTGACGTTTTACATTACTTTCTTCTGCAAATGTAGCTGACAGGACTGCTTTTGCAAAGAGGTGAATGGTGTGAGGGAGTGGGCTCTTCAATTCTTTCCTCCCCTTTTTCTTTCTGACAAGCTGCTTGTACCCCCATTGCAAAAAACAAAAACAAACCTGGGGGTACTTGTACGTTTTCACCTCCTGGGGGGTTATAGCAACTTAAAAGTGGCTGGTTTTTTTCCTGTGGAGAAAATGGCAAAGGAGGAAAGGGTTCCTCCTCACTCAGTTCTCAAGAAGAACAAAATATTTTTAAAGTGAACATAAAAGAAAAAGTAACATGTAGTTTGACAACTGGTGAAGATATTATGTTCCCTGGCATCTCATGATCAGGATGCTGAAAACTTTGACACAATGTGATTGCCAGTCATTGTGGTTGAGCTGATTATTTGCTGTTTCAAACAGCTTTGTACCTGCCTTGTAGCTGCTTATAAGGCTTTTCTGCATAAATGGCTTCAAATGGCACTGGGTTATGTAGAGGCTGTGCCTTGATGAATGTGACATTTTCATGTTTCATGTTGTAGCCTGTGGAGCTTTTGTGCCTGTGCAGTCAGTTTACAGAATCATGAAGGCACATACCCCAGGGTCATGTTCCAGTCATTAAAGTGACCTAATTTTCATGTACAGCTCATTCGTAGTTTCCCCCTTTGTGCATGTGCTGTCAGGATGCATAGTTTAAATAGCTTGTAGTATATGTGCCACTTTTCACAGGAACATGTGAAGAGAGCCAGTCAGAGCAGCCCTTCCTTGTGTTACATGTGGTTACACAAGGAATAATAGGCATTTTCCATCAAGAGCCATGGTGATGGTGGAGAGAGAACCTGCAGGAAACCTAAATGAGGTGGTGTGTGCGCAGTGGGTTAGCATCTGCACAGTAGGGACTGTAGATCAGTGGCAGAGCATGTAGTTGCATGTAGAAGATTCCAGGTTCAATCCCCAGCATATCCAGTTAAAAGGCTCAGGTGGCAGATGGTGTGAAAGACCCTCTGCCAGAAATTCTGGAGAGCCACTGACAGTCAGAGTAGATAGTACTAACTTTGATAGACAAAGAGTCTGATTCAGTTAGGCTTGCCAGCCAAGTGCTGGCAACTAACTGCAGGAGGTGGACAGGGGTGAGGATATGCAAATATGTATTGTTCTGATGACTAGGTTATCAGCCTCCCGGTGGCACCTGGAGATCTCCCACTATTACAACTGATCTCCAGACGACCAAGATCAGTTCCCATGGAAAAATGGCTGCTTTGGAGGGTGGACTCTATGGCATTATATCTTACTGTGGTCTCTCCTTTCCCCAAACCCCACCCTCCTCAGACTCCACCCCAGATATTTTGTAATCCAGAGCTGGCAACTGTACTGACAACACAATCCTCTAAGTGATGTCATTGTGCTGGTGCAACTTCCCCAAAACTTGATGCATCAGAACGCGTATCCCCCCCCCTTTCCCCCTGCTGCCCTACTGAGTGGGAGGTCTCCCATTATAGCAAGAGACCTGGCTGGCAGCCTTAAATTCAGTATAAGGCAGCTTCATGCATTCACGTGGTTATTTAGTATAATTAAACCTTTTCAAAGTATCCTGAAACACACACCCCACCAAACAGTTTGTTGAATGTTCAGCCCAGTTCATCACAACTTGAGAACAGATCGTGAGCCAAAGCGGTGAGTGATCAAGCATCTTTAGCAATAATTAGGGTTTTACTGGTACTATTTATTTGCACTCTTCTTTGTTTTAAATTGATTTTGCTGCTGCTGTATTCTTTTTGTCTGCTGCCATTACAATAATATTTTAGTCCCTTATTACTTATTTGTTATGACTGTTTTTTCAAACTGGTGGAAATCTGCTACTGTTGGATCATTGCTATCGGTTTGAGGGTTTTACTGGTTTGTAAAAAAATGTCTGGAGAATGGTGTTCTAAAAATGGCCTAAATGAATAAACGCTGCAAGAGGAATGGCTGCAGAAGCAGCAGCTGCTTTCTCATTCTAATAAAATGCTGCCTTTTACCCATTTTATTCGTATGGATAAACCCCATGTAAAATCCTACATTTTAACTGCTCCTAGGGATGGTAACATTCTCGTTAGCCAAGTAATGGTTATTGCGTTCCTGGTATATTTTGGAATGTCTCATGTCTGGGAAGGGAAGAGTGACATTTGAACAGAAGGAACAAGGCTGCACTCTGCATAGTGCTTGGCCCCCAGAGTGGTACCTTTCCTTAGACTCCGGAGATTCCGAAGCAAAACCTTTAAGAACGTGGAAATGAGCATCAGAGAGATCCATCTGAGCCATACAGAGTTGAGGCATTGATCTGGGGCTGTTGGAGGGATAATATAACCCCCCTCCTCAATGAGTTTGATTTACCCTGTGTATTGTAATCAGATAGCAGTGTAAGTTGTTCCCAGCAAGCTCTTTTAAATCACTTTTAGTACGTATTGAAAGTGACAACATTGTATTTTATTGCTGAATTGCCATCCTCCAGTAATAACTAACACATGTCATAAGCTTTAGCTGGGCTGCTGCCACTTTCCCTCTCTCGCAGGCAGAGATGAGGTCTGTCACCCACGTGAGCTTGCAATGGGAATACCCACTGTCAAGGCATTCAGAGTCCTAAAATAAACCTGTTTTGCTCCTTCCAAGACTGGTTGGATTTTTCGCTTGTGCCGTGTATTAATCATGATGATGGATGACTTAAAGGGAGAGGAACAGAACTGATACCAGGAGGAAAAGGAACAGTGTGATGTGCTATAAACTGGAAAAGTATGCATTTATTCAAATTTATATCCCACTTTTCTGCTCTCAAATCTGCTTATAACAAACAAATAAAACAGCATCATAAAATCAGTCTTTAACAATAATGGTTCTTAAAATCTAACATTGTCAAAACCAGCAACAGCATACTAACAACCAACAAACTTCAGGGCAAAAGTTACTTGGGGGAGCTGAGACTTTCATATCGAGTATGAGGTAGAACAGGTAGAATATTTAACTGAGTAATTTATTTATTGGGCATCTACAACTGAAGTAGTGCAATCCTAAACACAACTACACCCTTCTAAGCCCATTGATTTCAGTGGACTTAGAAGAGTGTAACTCTGCACTGGATTGTACTTTTAGGCTTAGGGTTGCCAGCTCTGGGTTGGGAAATACCTGGAGATTTTGGGGGTGGATCCTGGGGAGGGACTACATCTGGGTATAATGCCATACTCTCCACCCTCCAAAGCAGCCATTTTCCCCAGGGGAATTGATCTGTGATGTCTGGAGATCAATTGTAATAGTGGGAGATCTCCAGGAACCACCTAGAGCTTGGCAACTCTAGCTAGGGTCTTTATGTAAAATAGAAGTATAACACAGGCCTTATGTAAAGACATTGGTAAAACAAGATGTACAAGAGAAGGCAGGGAAAACAAAGAGCACAGCATGTTTCTGTTTCTAACCCACCATTCCTCCAAGGAGTTCAGAGCAGCAAAAGTTTTTGTTCAAAATAAATATAAAAAGAGATGATGATTATTAAATTGTTAATTATTTGGGGGGGGGGGGGCTCCAGCAAAGCAAGGATGTGACTATGCTGTATCTGAATCATAGAACCCCAGGTCCCAGACAGCCATCCATCTTAGGAAATCACTCCACAAGCCCCACTTGTCCAAGGAACATGCAAGATGAACCTGTTAACAAAAGCATCTATCACTTAGTCACTAGATTGAAACTAACACAAATATATCTATATACCATTAGTGAGGTGTGGCCCCTATCTGTGGATAGCTGAATCCACAGATTGGGGGCACATGAATGCTAAACAGATTCTTCAGCAAACTTGGGGCACTCCCCAGATTTGCAGAAAAATCTGAAAATTAAAAAATAAATTTAAAAAATCAAATTTAAAAAATACATGGGGAGTTTTTGTGCAGAGGTGATCAGTGGCAGTGGTGCTGAGGAGCTGCACTAGGTCCAGCAGCGGTCACTGCACAGTCCAGAGCTCTGCACTGGGTCTGGCAGTGGCTGCACAGCCCAGGATCCCTGTTGGGCATGCCACCACTGATGCAGCTTGGGAACAATGTTCCCTCTAAGCTGTGGAGTCCTGTGAACAAAAATTCTACTTTGTGAGCTACTGGCATTAAAGCTGTGAGCGATTTGGCTGCTTCATCAATTAGTTTGCTCTGGAGCATCCTTCCTGAGCTAAGACAAAAATGTGTGAGCCAGAGGCTAAAAAACTGTGAGCTAGCTCACACTAAATCAGCTTAGAGGGAACACTGCTTGGCAGCTGTGCTGGGGCATGCAGCTGAATCCTGGGAGCCATGCTGGGCATGTTGCTGCTGCCAGTGGTGCTTGGGAGCTGCACTGGGCTGAGCAGCCCAGGAGTCGTGCTGGATGCAGGCCCGTCAATAAAGTGGGGGGATCCCCCCATGAGTGGTGTGGGCCTACACTTGTGTATCTACTATTTGTCACCTGTGGGCCCCATCTGTAGTTAGTTAAATGCATGAATTGGGGTCATATAAAGGCTGTAAAGAGATCTTTCTACAAACTTTAGAGACACCCCAGGTTTGCTGAAAAATCTGAAATCAAAACTGAAATATTTAGGGGGTTGAGATAAAGGTAAAGGTTTCCCTTGCTCGATTGCCAGTCGAATCTGACTCTAGGGATGTGGTGCTCATCTCCGTTTCCAAGCCGAAAAGCCAGTACTGTCCAAATCCCCCCAAATACATTTGCGTTGTCTGTGTATGTGCCGATAATGCTCTTACCAGATGAGAAGCTGCTCCAGCCTGGCCCCATGGCAGATCCCACCAGCGACTCTGGGTCTGGCCTGAGAGTCAAAGGAGGAGGACGCTGGCAACTGGCCCAACCATGGTGGAGGAGGAAGCTAGCAGTCACACCAGCAGAAGGCACCAGAAGCCACACCAGCCATGGAGGGTGCCAGCAGCCATGCTGGTCTCGGTTGCAGCAGTGGAAGACACCGGCAGCCACTCCAGGTCTGGTCACGGAGGACATCGGCAGCTGCATCAGGCTCGGCCCTGGCAGTAGAAGACACTGTCAACTGTGTGAGGCCCAACCACAGAGGATGCCAGCAGCTGTACCAGGCTCAGTAGTGGTGGTGGAAGACACTGGCAACTGTGCTGGGAGGCCCCAGGCTCATTAGTGACTGCATCAGGATTGGCGATGGGATTCCCCTGTGTGCCTCCCCTCCCCACTGAGTTGTGTGGGGAATCAACAGAGGTGGGGGTAGGGATCCCCTTGTGAGTATTGTGGGTCCCTACTTATGTTCTAATAGCCAAATCAGGAAATCTTTGGATACTTCAATCCAATGACTAGCACTGTGGACGTGCAAGACAAATCTTTCTACAAACCTGAAAAAGGCCCCAGGTTTGCAGAAAAATTTGAAATCTTTAAAAAAAAACATTGGGGAGTTTAAAAAACCTGAAAACAATAAAAGGAGCTCCTGTATCTTTAAGCAATGGATTTCCTTCAGTGGCTGTTGCTAGGCAACCACAGTATGCCATGCTTGGCTCTGTCAGTAAAAGGCAGGGGAGAGGACAGGGTCCTTTCTAGGGCTGTTTTGGCCTTTGAGGGAGGTCTCTTTGGGGCAAGGCCTGACTTGGGTTGCCAGTTCCAGGTTGGGAAATTCCTCAAAATTTTGTGACGGAGTCTGAAAAGGGCAGGGTTTATGGAGGGGAGAGGCCTCAGGTGGATATTATGCCATAGAATCCATTTTCTCCAGAGGGGCAGATCTGTATCATCCAGAATTCAGCTGTAATTCTGGGAGATCTACAGGTCCCATCTGGAGGTTGGCAACTATAGGCCTGGAAGCCTGGGTGATACCACCCAACTTAAATGACACAACTAGGTCTGGCTGCTTCGCTCCTCAAACCTCACCCTCCCAAGGCTTCACCCCCAAATCTCCAGGAATTTCCCAACCTGGAGCAGAGACCCCTAAGAGGAACTGGTCACTGTGGTTAGGAGATCTATTATGATTGCTGGAGAGCTGTTCCCGACAATGTTGCTGGTAAGCAACTAGGTGAGCCACTGCTACTGCTGCTGCTGCTGTGCAGGGAGAGGGGGGAAGCAGGCAAGAGGCTGGGGGAGTGAGGGTGGACGGAAAGAGAGAGTGATGGAATTTGGGGCAGAAAGAGAGTGAAAGTGACAGGAATGGAGGAGAGAAAATAAGAAAAGGTGTGGTGGGAGGGAGAAAGAAAAGTGTGAGCGAAGTAAGGGGAGGAAGCAAAAGTGGGGGAAATGGGATAGCACTCCACAAGTTTCTTGCAGGTCCCCACTTGCATAGATAAAAATTATGTAATACAAGAATTCTGTGAGAGGTTGAGCTGAGGGTGTAGTTCCTGTGATCCTCAACTGGAAGTATCCAGGCCATCTCTACCTCACCACCTCCTGACCTGAATGAGATCATCTCTGTCACCTCCCTCTAACACACCTGCTCACCTAAAGAGGGATGAATACAGCCTTGCATTTCATTCATTTATTTTACTTTGTTTCTATACTGTGCTTTAATTGAATCAAATTACATACAATTTTACATAAACAACCACTGATAAAAATGAATAGAGCCAGAAATATCACTTAAATCACAAAACAAAACAACCTATCAACAAGTCAAACCAAAACAACTGAAATCAGACAACCAAATCCATTGGGTAGATTAACTATTGAAAGTTAAGAATGTTTAGGAGCAGTTAAAGAATTAAAATCTCCTGTAGAGAAGTAATTAGCAACCACCACTCCTCTCTGTGTCTCTCTTTGCTCCAAAGGGAAGAGATCCCTATGGAGGACAAAGTCTCGGTTCCTGTTCTGCTAGGCAGTTTAACTTATTCCCTAGTGTGTAAAGACCAATAGAATGATCAGCCAGTCAAAGGAGATGTTGAGGCCTTTTAGTCTTGCTCAGGAGAGAAAACAACAGAATATCTTTAAGCCATGGGTAGCTTTGTACATTACAGAACACCTGTATTGAATTTTACATTCTGTGTATCAAACTGGGGGTGGTTCTTGGTAATATCCAAGGCTGCTCTTGAACTTTAACGGAAAGGCAAACCCGAGTAAGGCCTCAGGCCAAGAGGGAGTTCTCTAGAGAAAATAAATTGATAATCTGTAACATTGAAGAGCTGAATGATATGCCCCATGACATTATTATATTATTACTCTTTTAATGTGCCAAGCATTTTTCACATATTTATGCAGAGTCCATTATTTCAACTCCAAACAGTATCAGCTACACATACTTGAACCTGATATATGTGCACACCTACCAACAATACCCTTCTGTGGTTTACATAAGGCACAGTCTATCAAAGGGAATGAATGGACAGGCATGCATCAAACATTAGACAGAAACTCAGTGGGTGAATAATCCTATCTCCCAGAGCATTCAATTTCTGACCTCAAGGTCACTGTTCAAAGAACAACAATGAAAAAGTTTAAGAGGCTGATCAAGCACGAGGCTGCTGAAGTGGAGTTCATTTGCATATTTGACACTATTTCATCAGTTTGCGTTTGAAACAGTAATCAACAACACATGTGAGCTCATGCAAATAGACACGACTGCTGAAAAATTTTTTGGGCCCCTTGACAAACATTCTCCTGTCACACCATCCATGCCCAAACCAACCACCATATGACATATCACAAGATTTACCCAGCTCTGTGTGTAACCAGGGCCCCTGGAATTTTGTCTGCCCCAGCTCACAGTGGTTTACCATTGTACTTCATGAAACAGTGAGGACTAGCATTGATATGTTGTTATGGGGAGTGGAGTTTTTCCCCTTGAAATCAATTTTTTGTTATAGCCATTGATTCCTCTTATTCTCTTTCAAAAGGGGAATTCTCTTTGATTTCTCTTTGTAGTTTTCTGTAACACCACATGATGGTGCTATATGTGTTCTTTTATAAATTCACCCTTACAGGTACTTTACTGTGGTAGGTTATGAGCTTTCGTGAGTCTCTTGCTCTTTTCTGCTACCAGACTAACACAACTACCTATCTTGATCTTGGTACTTCATTGTTGCACATTGCTTCAACTAGGGCTTGGAAAACCCGGGTTCAACACTCCTAATAATTATTCATCACTTGCTCAGAAGCACCCAGGCAATCTATAACCAGAGCCACTGCCAGATAAAATATTTTCTGTGTAGTTCTTACTGCTGCCCATCAATGCAAGTGCAGCATCCCTCCCAACAAGGCTGTTCTGAATCAGGAAAACAGTATGGAGGGAGCAGTGATGACCCTTCCCCCCACAATGCTGTGATTCTGACCTGAATCAGCCATTGTGGTGCTTGGAAAGTGTTTCCTAGCAGCTGGTGCCTGACTAACAGGAACGGGAGTTGGGTAGGGTTGCCGGCTTTGGGTTGGGAAATACCTCAAAATTTTGGGGATGGAGCCTGAGGAGGGTGGTATTTGGGGAGGGGAGGGACTTCAGTGGGGTATGATTCCATAGTGTCCACCTTCTAAAGTGACCATTTTCTCTATATGAACTGATCTGTATCACCTGGAGATCTGTTGTAATAGTGGAAGATCTCTAGCTACCACCTGGAGGTTGGCAACCCTAAAGCTGGGTGGGTGGGAAATTGTGACCCAACTAAAAAAAAGGCACATCAACTTTGGGCTTTAGAATGAAAGTTTCCTACTTTAGTTTGAACTAGGGGTGTGCATTCAGCTTTGCCAAATTTGGGTGGGTGGGGAATTGTGACCCAACTCACAAAAAAGACACATCAACTTTGGCCTTTAGAATGAAAGATTCCTACTTTAGTTTGGACTAGGGGTGTGCATTCAGCTTTGCCAAATGGAATAAATACCCCCCAAATACCTTATCAGTATTCTTTGGGTATTTGTTCAGCTGAAGCAGATTTTCTAACCTGATTCAACTGTCTATAAGGTGCTCCTGACTAAAGCCTGATCTTATTTGGCTTTTATATGGGCGTGTATCCCTGAATCAGGGAATGAAGGCAGTGGTCAGTTTCAGTGGACTGAAACTGACCAGCTCTCCTTCCCTTCCTTTCCACAGCTGGCCCTCCGCAGAGGAAGGGAAGACAGGCATCTTTAAATCCCTCCCTGATCTGTCTTTGCTTCCCCAGCTGGCCTGCCACAGCAGGGGCTCTTCTGGGCTGCCCAGTTGAAGCCAGACAGCCCACAAAACAGCTGATCCTGTGGAGAGAGGTCTCCCCGCATGTTCAACTGGGGCTCTGGTAGGCTGCCTGGTTAAAGATGGATAGAGTCTGCAAAGCCTTCCCTTCACCTCCTTGGGCACCCTGCTGCTACGGCGTGCCTAGAGAGGCAAAGCCTCTGTGGGAAGGCAGTTTAAACTTCCTTCCCTTGTCTTCCCCAGGTGCCCTGCAGCCACGGGGCACCTAGGGAAGCTGAAACTTGGAGGGAAGGCAATTTAAGCTGACTTCCCTTGACTTCCTCAGAAACCCTGCAGTTGCAGGGCACCTGGGGAAGTTGATCCTGCAAGGGAAGCCTTGCCTTGCCTTCCCCAGGAGCCCTGCAGCTGCCTGGTGCCTGGGGAAGCCAGTCCTTCCCCAGCTCCCCAGCTGCTTCCACTGGTCAATTTCTCTCCATAGGTGATCAGCAGGGAGTGAAATTGACCAGAGGTAGGGCAGCTGGGGAAGGAAAGGCTCCAATTCTATTATACTCTACTGGGAGTTTCCTCATAGGGTATAATGGCGCTGCATGTATTCGGCAATACTGATTTTTCCCAAACCCCGATATCATACTGATATTGGGATTCAGGAATATCGGTATATACTAATATTTTTAGGGCTTGGTTTACCCGAACTTGTAAAATAAGATTTTTTGTGTGTGCACACCTCTAGTTTGGACTTGCATAGGATTTTTACAACACAATGGCTTGCATCCAAAATACCATGAAGTAGGGCTAACTGAGAGGAATGAGATTTGTCTGCCTTCCCTGTCATGCTGCAGACAACTTTGGCCCCTGAAAAGCTGCCTGCAGGGATTAGAGGGCCCCCTGCAATCAGCCCTGGAGCAGTGGGAGGGTCTGCACTAGGGAAGAGAACTTCAACTGGCAGAACACAAGGTTTGGAGTCAGCCCATGATCCCCTGTAATATTGCACGCTAGCATCATAAAATGCTAACTTGTGTGTGTGTGTGTGTGTGAGTGGCAGCCTCTTGGTGAATTTTGTTCATTTGGTGAGTTACTTTTTCTACTGCTAGCAGTGCACTGTGAATTTAACCAAGACTGGGACGTCTTTCTGCATGGATTCAGAGTGAAGAGCACCTCCTATTGAGTGCTCAGGACTGCTATCTCAGGCAATCTGTTTTATTCTCTGGAGATCTTCCATTTCAGAACCGTTGAATTACCTCTGGGTTAAAAGCTGCTCAGCGGGATGTCAGAGTGGCAGAGTCAATGTTAAATATTAATAACTGAATATGCAGTGTTTAAAAAACAAACAGGATAAGAAACCCAACAGGCTTCTGTCCAGGTTGTCTGGCATTAAATAAACAGCAGCCCTGCCAGCGCTGCGATTGTGGAGGCAACTGGAAAGAAGACTGCACAGCTTTCTAATTTCAGTTTGGTTTATCTCACTTGTTTTATCACACTCTAGTCAAATGGAAGCAATATTTCTGCCATTTAAGCTTTAAATGGGGGAGACTGTTCATATTCAAGCAGTATTTATGATTCTGAGTGATATTGGGCAAGCCCCTTTCAGGGCCAGGGATGTTTAGAACCTGGACACAAATACAATGGCTTGTCAGATTGACTTGGACTGAACACCTTGTTTACAAATGAGTCAAGCTCCCTTGCTGGATTGCTTGTCTATAATCCAGGGTGTGTCTTGAATGCTGTCCTGTTCTGACCAGCTTTGTGTATGTATAATACTTGCTTGTGTGGCAAGATTATGGCCAGTTTGTGTTTTGGTACATAAAGTGCATTTGTAATTTATGACCACTGTTATGCCTGTGCAGTGGGTGAATTGAGAAAGCCTAAGCAGGTCTACTCAGAAGTAAGTCCTATTTTAATCAATGGGGCTTACTCCCAAAAGAGTTTTCTTAGGACTGCAGCCTAAATCTTGATCATAGGGGAAGGTGGTACATATCCCTGAAGAACATGGTCAAATCGTTAAAGGCATCTACCTGATGAGCAGAGAATCCCTCACAGTGTGGTGCCTCCTCTGTGGACTTGTTCAGTCAAACTGAGCCTTTAAATGATCAACTGCTGTAAATTTATCCCTGATCAGGATCGTTTTGTGTTGTGTTATGTGGATAGCCTGAATTGTAGAATAAGCCTGAGCTTCAGTCACAAGCTCCATAGACTCTCAGTATTCTGAAATCAATAGCCTGGTTGGCTGCTGTTGTGCAATGGACCCATCAGGGAAGACTATGACTTTCAGGGGGAACAAACCCTGTTGGTCCTAAGCACTCACTTATGATTGGACCTTACTATTCTAGGGGTGTGGTTTAGCCAGTTTGAAACTATACAAGTTGGGGTTGTTCTGTGTGTTCTGTGTTGTTGTGTGTTCTGTTCTAATCAACTGAAATCACTGATTTAAGAAAGAGCTGCCTGATCTCGAGTTACAGCAAGGACAGTTTGGCTTTCTTACTTTTTGTCTGTCAAAGTGAATGCAATTGCACCTAAAACAGTAATAAGGTGTCGCAACTACAATAAGTCCTGAGATGTATCTCTTTTAGTCATGTAAAAAAATTTAAAACAAGGGTTTTTTTGCAGATATGAGAGGGAGACAGGTATTGATGGTTTCTGCTGAGACCAAAGTAGTAAGTCCGAATGAAAAAAATGTCAGACTCTCTTTTTCAAGTGGACAATGAGTCATTAAATGGCAGTGATGGCATATGGAGCAGGAGAAGGGGGGGGGACAGTAGTGGCAGTTGTGACAAAGCAGTACGTAATCATGCATGTGCAGTTGTTTCCTTTCTGTCATCAGGTATGGATGCGGATGAGCATCATAAAACATTTAGCTCCCATGATCATTATCTGCAAGAAGGATGCATACTGACCCAGTGGATGATCCAGCATCACTGTTTAGGACCGTATTTTTTTCCACAATGCTCAGTTCTCCTGTAGACACTTAAATTGTAACTATTTGATTTGCTTTTAGAATATAGCATGTATACAAACTGAAAAGAGTAGTGACACTTTTTGAAGGTGGAGGTAGATATGACACTCAGCACAGGGTTCTGCTGAAAATGACAGCCTCATGATGAATTTTCTACACAGACTGTTAATACGCCTGCCTGTGTTATTTCCTTATTCTTTCCTGCCCCTTACCTACATCAATTAATGATTTAGAATGGGCCAATGTAGAAGTGCATGATATGATGACATCATAATATGGGTAATTTGGTGTGTACAGTGGGCTTTGACATGGGGCTATGTTTTGAATAGTGATTTCATACCTAAATAATGCCTAATTTTAACCTCAAACAATTGGATTTTCTCTGAACCAGAGTTAAATCTACTGTCTCTCTGATACTGTCACTTTTCCCATGAGTAAATGCTTAGCATACACTGTGTATGTTGTCTGAGGTTTTCCCCACCTGCATATGAATTTCCAGATGATATTCCAGAAGGCACTCTCCATTCCCCTGAGATTGTAACAAAGAGATCTGGATTGCCTGTACAATTTTTGGCACTTATAATTGAAAGAAATGGGAAGTGTATCAGAAATCTATGTCACTGATGGTTGTCATATTGTAATAGTGAGAAGAGCTCTGTTGAATCAGACCAGAGTTCCCTCTAATCCAGCATCCTGTTTCACAAAGTGGTCAACCAGTTTCTGTTACCCAAACTGGACCTAAAGAAGGGGAAATTAGCTTTTAAAAGGTTCCAGAAAGGAATAAGGCAAGACCTTGTAAGTCTGAGTATACCAGGATGGCTCTCAGTAGGGGTACCCCAAAATAAAATTATGAAGAAAGAGAGTGAGAGAGTGATTGTAAACACAAACAACTTTATTGTGTACAAAATAAAATCAAAAGAATAAAAAATGTAAAGAACCTACACTAGGCACTTGAGAATTAATTCCCCAAGTACCCATAGACACACACATACACCAACAGGAGGATATACTTATAAAAGGTAGGAGAGAGGAAATTGGGAAGTTTTAGGGAAGGGACATAAAACCTGAAATCCTGACTAGTAGAGATCTGGACCAGGGATCTGAGGAACCGTTTGGTATTGCATGGGATCCTTCTTTTATGCACAGGGTAGGTGGGATTTGGGCCATCCTGTCTTTGGACTGGGTCAAAATAAAAAGTTTGAATCTTGCTGGCTGGTTTAAAGATAACCGCTGTTAAACTTTAGTGGGAAAAAGAGGAGAAATATCTTGATTAGGATATTGTGAGTCAAATCTGCATGGGCACTTAGAGCCTGGGTGAGGCAACATGATTAGCATACTTTAATTAAGTTGAAGTAAGCCAGATCTGCATTGACAGAAAAGTTTGGATGAGTCAAGATAGCTCCTGAAACAGGATGG
>NW_015170887.1:3142926-3245656 GCF_001447785.1 Gekko japonicus
TCTGGTCTCCATTTTGAAGCCCAAGAGCAGACCATCCCAAACATCTACAAGGCATTTTTGTGAGCTAGGAGTCTGCCTTTGTACTAACTTTTACTAACTAACACTAGTCAACGCATCACAAAATAGTGATCGCAAGTTTCACCAGACTGGATGTTAAGCAACACACAACCCCCCAGATAAGGTGTTAACATTAAACCAGAGAATCTTGGCAGTAGAAAGTGAAGGTGGGGGGGATTTTTGCAGAACCCATGCAATGTACTGAGTACCCAGGAGTACCAGTCCAATCACAGAGTGCCCAGCAGAACTCAGTGCCATTGTGGCAATGCCAGCTGATGTCAAGCACATAATTAAGAGAGGGAAAGGTTGTTTTATCTTGCTGCAACACCCTAACTACTGCTTTGTAAGATCTAGCTGAGCTGGGTACAAGGAAAGCGAGAGAGAAAGGCTAGACACTTGAAGAAAATGACCTGCAGGCTGGCAATTACTGCAGTAGCTATCAGCATGCTGGCTTGGTTGTATGATCTGTTAACCAAGTTTACTTCAGTCTTGGAGAAAGGGAAGTCTAGTCAATCCTAGAGTGCTTTTTGCTATCCTCAGACTTCCCTGTGCCCCTTGTGGCTGCAACCAGAACTGCATTTTAAACATAAAATGAAAGAAGTTTGGCTGGAGACAGCATGATGCTGACTTCAAGGACCCCCTTCAAAAGCCTTCCTCAAGCTGTGCCCGGAATGGACCACACCCCCTGCCCCACCCTTGGTATGCTATTGTTTGGCACCTTAAGAAAAGCAACTTGGAAATGCAAATGTGTTTTGCTTCTATTTATGGGAGTTCCCCATTTTCTTTTTTAGTTATTTCTGGCAAAAAAACCCCAACATTTTACTTGTTGATTTTCCCTCTCTTCATACTTTTAGTTCTGTTTCCTTCTGGTAGAAATAGATTTCATTTTGTTAGCATTTTGACAGGTTGTATAAAAATATGTAAAAGCCTTTTCCAAAAATGCCTATTTGCCTTTTTGAAAGCAATTTGAGGAATAAGCAGGGGGAAGCAAGGGTGTTAAATCATGATTTTATTAATGAGTAATGAATAACTGACATTTGCGTAGCTTCCGCCATACAGCTATTCCAAAGCACTGGGTAGACTCAGCAGACCAAATATAGGAATTGATTCATCTAGCCAAGAAATTCAGCCACCTCTAATGTAAGTATTGGAGGCTGTTGAACAGACTTCAGGCAAGCCTTTTTTCAAGCCTCTGAAAGCTGTCAATTAGAAATTTTATGAAGGAAAGAAAGAATAAAATTATTTGAAACAGAAATTAACTGGCATTCCCCATCTTTTTTTTTAATTACATAGATATTTTAAAGGCCAATGACAGAAAATCTTTGGGATATATTGATGTTTATCTTGAGATCCAAAGGCACAATGGCCAAGCTGTATAGGTGGGACATTCAAAAAAGAATTGAGTGATTTGTTGAAAATCACATATAGTGGAGATCTATTGCAGAAACTGGAAAAATGTGACTCCTTCCTCCCAATTCAAATCACTGGATCATTGATTAACTCTTTAATTTTAAACACAGGTGAAGAGTTAGACCCTGTATGCAAAAAGTCATTTTGTAACAATGAAACCGTAGAGCAAAGAGATTTGTTGGAAGGATTCTGATTCTTGTTGGCAGACCTGAATTCTGCAGGGACCCTGCAAGTCACTTACAGTGCCGTCTCAAGCAGTTATATCCTTCTAAGCCAAATGAAAAATCAGCTTGTTAAATGAAAAACATTTTTCCTCTAATTCTGACAATTTGGATTTTCCTTCCTTCCTTCCTTCCTTCCTTCCTTCCTTCCTTCCTTCCTTCCTTCCTTCCTTCCTTCCTTCCTTCCTTCCTGATGCAGGATTCTATGCAGACTCTAGTTTCATGGTACTCCATGCTAGACAGGGACTGTACACACAGCACTGGTCACCACAGTAGTCACTGACAACCCTGGTATTCTGGTTGTGTATATGGACCTTAGTACCTTTTGAAAAGGTGTCAGAGCTGACTGATAATCTTTATGCCAATAAAGGCTAACTTGAACTTGACAATCAATCTCTTATTGGCAGAATACAGTGGAGACATATGAATATTCTAAATACTATATGACTGCATTTTCGTTGATGCATCTTAATGTTGACTGGCATATGATGGAGGTGGTGGGTTAGATTACATGGAACATGGAAAAAAGAAACACAAGGAAATCAATTTACATATAGTTAACAGCAATTCCAAGTATATAAGATGGAGGTGGTGGGTTAGATGACATGGAACATGGAAAATAGAAACATATAGTTTACATATAGTTAACAGCAATTCCAAGTAAAACAGGAGTCCCATTAAATTCCAACATGTAGGATATAAGGTATAATGAATACATAGTATCAATTAAAATATACATAAAATCATTAAAATCTTTAAAATCATGCCAGGAGGAGGAAAGAGATGGACCCCTATATATGTATGGCTCCGTTACTTACTATGGGATTTTATCATGTGAACACAAACCTTGGCTATTTTCCTAGAGATGGTTGGGTTCTCATCAATTAAACGTTCCTCCAGGCAGGCCTTATCCACAAATACCATTGGTCTATCTAAGAGGGAGGAATAATCTTGTCCCATAGTTCTTCATAAAAGGGGCAATGGAAAAAAAAACATGTCCCAGCGATTCCACTTCTCCCTTAGTGCAGGAGCAAAGCCTTTCTGCATATGGGATCTTTTTATATCTCCCTTTCAGTACCTTTAATGTCACAGTAACACATCTATCCAGGGTAAATGCTCTCCTATGAGAAGGAACATCTAACTCACCAAGCTATTGGGCCACGGTTATAAGTTCCAATGTTCCCTCTAAGCTGTGGAGTCTTGTGAGCAAAAATTACTGGCATTAAAGTTGTGAGTGGCTACTGCATAAATTAACTCAGTGAGTTAATTAACTCAGTGAGTTAATTTAAATCTCAGTGAGGCTGATAAAAGGGAACACAGGCTATGGCAAATAAAATGCAAGTCTGTGATCAGGCAGGCAAAAAGGGAATATGAGGAGTATATAGCGAAAAATGTAAAGACCAACAAAACTTTCTTCAAATATGTTAGAAGCAGGAAACCAGCCAGGAAGGCAGTGGGGTCCTTGGATGACCAAGGGGTAAAAGGAGTACTGAAGGATGATAGGGAAATGGCTGAGAAGCTGAATGCATTTTTTGCCTCTGTCTTCACTGTGGAAGATGAGAAGTGCTTGTCCACTCCAGAACCATTGACTTCGGGAGGGGTGTTGAAAGACCTGAGTCAGATTGAGGTGATGAGAGAGGAGGTCCTACGAATGATAGACAAAAACTGATAAATCACCAGGCCCGGATGGCATACATCCAAGAGTTCTGAAAGAACTCAGATGTGAATTTGTGGATCTCCTGACAAAAATATGTAAACTTTCCTTAAAATCTGCCTCCATTCCTGCGGACTGGAAGGTAGCTAATGTCACTCCCATCTTTAAAAAATGTTGTTTACCTTGACTTCCAGAAAACTTTTGATAAAGTTCCTCATCAAAGGCTCCTAAGCAAGCTCAAAAATCACGGGCTAAAAGGGCAAGTCCTTTTGTCAAAGACTGCTAATAGGAAACGGAGAGTGAGTATAAATGGGAAATTTTCTCAGTGGAGGGTGGTAAGCAGTGGGGTATCACAGCGATCAGTACTCAGTCCGATGCTTTTCAACTTGTTCATTAATGATTTGGAGTTGGGAGTAAACAGTGAAGTGGCTAAATTTGCGAATGATACGAAGTTGTTCCAAATGAGGATATTATAGCTTTGGAAAAAGTGCAGAAAAGGGCAACTAGAATGATTAAAGGGTTGGAACACTTTCCCTTTGAAGAAAGGTTAAAGCGCTTGGGGCTCTTTAGCTTGGAGAAACGATGGCTGAGTGGTGACATGATTGAAGTTTATAAGATTATGCATGGGATAGAGCAGGTAGAGAAAGAGGTACTTTTCTCCCTTACTCACAATACAAGAACTCATGGGCACTCCATGAAACTGCTGAGCAGTTGCGTTAGAACAGATAAAAGGAAGTATTTCTTCACCAAAAGAGTGATTAACACATGGAATTCACTGCCACAGGAGGTGGTGGTGGCTACAAGCATGGACGGCTTCAAGAAGGAACTGGATAAACACATGGAGCAGAGGTCCATCAGTGGCTATTAGCCACAAGGTATAGATAGGAACTCCGGGGCAAGTAATGCTGTGTATTCTTAGTGCTTGGGGGGGTCAATAGTGGGAGGGCTCCTAGTGTCCTGGCCCCACTGATGGACCTCCTGATGGCACCTGGTATTTTTGGCCACTGTGTGACAGAGTGTTGGACTGCATGGGCCTTTGGCCTGATCCAACACTGGCTTCTCTTGTGTTCTTATGTTCTTAGTTTACTGTGGAGCCATCCTTCCTGAGCTAAGACAAAAATGTGTGAGCCAGAGGTTAAAAACTGTGAGCCAACTCACACTAACTCAGCTTAGAAGGAACATTGGTCATAACATATCTAAGCTTCATGGGAGCCATAAAGTTTGTTGATTTTGTTAAATCTTGTTGATGCTTGAATCGTTTGTTTAATAATGCATTTCACCTGAACATTATTCTAAACCAAAAGGGCACAAGATGAAAGTCCCATTCTTTCTAAATTGCTCTCAACCATTCACATCCTCCTTGGATGGTAGAGGTCTTGTGTTATTAGGGGAAAGGAGGCCTTTTTGATTTGTATGAACCTTAAGCCACTGAAAAGCAGATAATAACAAAATTCTAGCCTTGATTCTCATTTGGCCTGTTTCTAAGCAGAGGAAGGCATTAGGCACACCTGAGGGGTACCTGTAAAATAGCACAGAGAAGCTTCTGAAGGGAACACAAGCTAGCAGCAGGAGTGCCCAAATAAACACCATAGAGGAGCAGTGTTATAACTTTGGCTTGATATAGCTTCAAAGATGCTGGAGCATATAAACCCCCCTTGGAACAGAAAAACCTCATAATAGCATACACAGATCTCTCAGCACAGTCAACCATCAACTGTCAGTGTGCTGTTTTGGACCTGATCTCCTGCAGTACCACCTCCAGGTAAGTGGATTTACTTACTTGTTCAATTTTGTTCCCCTTCATTGTCCAAGACCACTTTTTTTTGCACCTGCCAAATGCCATCACCTTAGTCTTATCAAAATTAATTGTCAGTTGTTCTTTAGCACAATATGTTGTGAAACTATCTAGTGCCCTTCAGAGCCCCAACAGAGTTCTAGATAAAGGGCTGCATCATCTGCATATGATGTGCAGCAAGTTTAGGCTGGTAGAGTTTGATGTCAGTCATGTGTTTAACCATATCACTAATATAGTGATTAAGTAGCATAGGGGCCAAAAGGCAACCCTGCCTCACTCCTTTAGAGATTTTTATTGGGCCAGTGAGGAATCACTGTGCATTACATTTCATCCTGCGAAAAGATCACAAGGAAATCATAGCAAATAGTGCTTGAAAGTCAACTTGACTCTATCCCATCTTGCATATCCGTTTGCTGAAGACATCGTGCAAGCTACATTCAGTAACCCTACACACCCCATAAAGACCTTCTTCGATCAAATGATGTTGCATCTCCAAGGTGGACAGTTGTTAAAGGCAGTTGTTAAAGACAGTTTTTAAATTGTTGAATAGTTGTTATGCATTTGGCCAGTGTATGCATTTGTCTATGACAGACACGCATTGTATCTGTAGATCAGTGGGTGCAAAGAATATACTGCAAGAGATATTCAGAAAGCAATGGAAGAGGATAAGTGTTCAACAGCCAGTGGCCTTGTGTAGCTTCTTGGGATTGGATTATGAAGTTGGCACATTTTGCAACTCTAGCACATAGACTTGTACATTGCTACATCCAATCTTATCTTCATTTTCTTTTAAAATCTGTGTCACGTAGCCAAGATGCAGTTGCTACAGGAAATAAAACTTTGAACAGTTAAAGGCTGTATGATTGCAATCTCGGCTGTAATTGAGATTCTTTTTTTTTTTTTGCACTGATTACCCTTGTTCTTTGCTTCCTAGTTTGTTTTATAGAGATCTGTGATTTCAGAGATGTCTCCCTTCATTGCTGAGGCAAGTTGTTATTTTGAGGCACTGGTTTAAGAACTTCAGATTTGACCCCCTGAGACATAGGGGTGGCCAGGTATCCTGCTATAGTAGTGGGAGACCTTCTGAAATCCCAATACATTGGGGTGAAAACGGGAGGGTGTAAAATGAAGCATACACCAGCTCCACATAATGGATACTCTAGAATTTACCACAGAGTTTTGTACATTCTAGAGTACCTAATGATATAACTTTTAGCTTTTACTGGAAGTGATGTCAGCACGCTGGCATTGGCCCCACCCCCAATTTATTCTGGTGATTGCTGGCTGAGGCCTGGTAGCCCTACTTAGATGTGTGCTTCTGGGTTATGGATTTCAGGATGAATAAGAAGCTTGCCATATGGAAAGGCAGAAAGTGAGGGAGGTTTTACTAGGATGGAGTATCTAAATCACAGAAAATTATATAAAACAATGAAAGATGTGATAGAAGTGATTAGGGAACTGTTATATTTACCTTTACTAATAACATGAGAACTAGAGGACATTTATTATATTAAGCAATAGAAGGCTTTTAAAAGGTTTCCCCCCAATATATGTCGTATAAGCTTTCACATGCATGCACACTTCTTCAAATACAATTAAATGGAATTTGCTAGTCCATACATATAGGTAGAAGATACGCAGCAAATGAGCATACAACGTAATGAAGATATTTAACAGATGCAAGGACTAAACAGGAATAACAAGCTTAGGTTACCATTTGTTTGGGTTTAATTTCCTCATTATGTTGTATGCTAATTTGCCTCCCACCCTCTACCTCTATGTATGAACTGGTAACTTCCATTTCATTGTATCTGAAGAAGTGTGTTCGTACATGAAAGCTTATACCTTGAATACAACTGTTGGTCTTAAAGGTGCCTCTGGACTCAAACTTTGTTCTGCTGCTTCAGACCAACATGGCTATTCAGCTGATTCTACCCCCCTATACATGGTACACTTGATTTATAGAATGCATTACCATGGGATATTGAGAAAACATTTATTTAATATCATCCTTTTCCCCATTGGGGGACACAAAGCACCTTACTGCATCATTCTCCACTCTTCTAACTTACCCTCAAACCTGCAACCCTGTCAGTTAGGTTATACTGAGAAACTGTGATGGAACCAAGGGCACCCAGCTTGCTTCCATGTAGAGCAAGGATTTAAACCTGGCTGTCCCAATCCTAGTCTGACACTCTAAACATGACACCATGATGGCACCTTGTATATAATGGTGTTAAAATGCGTCCTTCACATGCATGGAGATTATATATGGACTCATAATTTTCAGGCCTATTTCCAGGGCCACAAATATGTACTTTGGTTTCAGGGGATCAAAAGTCTTTTCTGAATGTTCTTGAGAGTTTCTGTTCCAAAATCCATTGCAGTTTCCCAGCACTCAGTGAGCAACATTTTGGAAAATGCTATTTGTTCTCACTTAGCATGTCAATAGTGAATACTGTGCAGAATGTGGTTGTACATGGGCCTCTTTTGCATAGTGCTTGTGACCACTGACATACCTGCACCATGCTGTGATGGTATGAAGCTCAATTTTATTTTTATTAGAACTTTCAGCCAGAGAACTCTCTTGTTGTGTGGCTGAACTACAGGACTGGGTGTCTCTGAAAAAGGAAAGATGAATAGAAGCAGGCCATCTGGTCCCTTCCACCCCAGATATAACCGACAATATTTTTTTTAAGTTCTTGGGATGATGTGTCCTATATTTCTCTGCCCCTACATGGCACATCTCTTATATGGTTGAACTGAAGTCATAAACACAATCCCCCCTCCCCCTTCAACCCAGCCATCCCCCCTCCTCCCCATCTACCTCCTTCAAAAACAATTCCTAATTGATGAATTGATAGAATTGCTGCAAAACTGAACAGTGTGTTGATCCTTGGGAAAATGAACTAAGCTCCTTGGGGCACTGCTGAACAATCCATATGGTATCTGGTGAATTCTCTTTCTGTTGGCTAACAAAGAGGAGATCAGATGTCTCTGCCTCTGAGACTGGATGAGGTTTTCCCACTTCCTTGCCAAGCCATTGGGAGCCCTGAGGTGTGAACGGGAAATTCATTTGAGTCATTCCAGATTTCTTATTAGTATCACTATCTATACAAACATGAGATTATGTTAGAGGCATCTTTTAGGTAAAATTAAGACAGGTGAAAATTCAACTGCAAAAGTGTCCTGACAATAAAACCTATTAGACTGTGCATTCATCTCCCAAGGGAAATGGTGGAATCATCCTCACTTGCTGGATTTAAAACCAGACTTGACAAAACAGGAGTAAATGTGCCGTGGGGAATAACTGGCTGGTGCCTCCCAGACATGCAAGTGAATATAGCTTTCCTGTGCCATCTTCTGTGGTTGTTTGGGTTCGTGTGATTTTGTGAGGCTTTTATGCTTATCTGTCCTGGTTGTATCTGGCAGGGTTTTTTTTTTGAATTCTGTAATTAAGGCGAAACAAAACAAAAAAACCCAGCAGATTTTCCCACAAAAGTGCCAGTGTGTATAAGGAGGCAGGGAGATGGAAGAGAAGAGTTTTGCTAATTTAACTTTAAAACAAATCCTGAAGCAACAATGGAGATTATTATTAAGACAGAAAAAATAGGAGTGCTGTCTCAGAACCAGGAAAAGAAATCATACATTGGAAGAAGGTGTCTATTTTTTATGAGTGTAGGCCATGTTTTTACTTATTTATTTAAAGTATTTATTAGCCACCTTTCTCCTTTGCAGAACTCAAAGTGGTTTACAATATAAATAAAATGTCATAAAAACACACAAAAAACCCAACATAAAACCCATAAATGTCACAGTTTAAACTCCATTTAGGACTGCCAATAATAAAACTAAATCAATTAAAACACAGTCCTAAATCAAACTGTCTTCAGCTGCCTCCTGAAGATCAACAGTTGAAGGGGCTGGGGGAGGTTGTTTCATAATTGTAGGTCTGCCATGGGAAAGGCCCTCTCTCATGTAAAAACAAGCATCTTTAATTGGTGGGACAGTCATAGAGTTGCCAGGTCTTACTTGGCTGCCAGCAAAGGGGGGTGTCCTTCCATCGGTCTGGGATGTCTTTGGTTCACGCACTGTGATGACATCACCCGGAAGTGATGACATCGCCCGGGGCATGTTGCTGTGGACACTCTATTGTTTAAGGGAAAACTCTATGGAAAACAGTCTTTTGCATTCAGCAGGCAGCCACCAGGAATGGACGCAGTTGGCGCACCAACCAGAGCTGGGCAAATGCATAGAGTTAACCATATAGTTTCCCTCTGAATAATAGAGCATTCCCCTGCAACATGCCCTGTGCGATAACATCACCTCCAGGTGACGTCATTGTGCCAAGCATGTTGACACAAACGAGGCACTTTGGGGGCAGGGTTCCTCCTGCCAGCTGGATCAGGGCCGGTGGATTGGTCCCCCCGAAAACAGGCAAATCGCTGCCCCTGTTGAGGGAATGGGAACCCTAGGCAGTCAGGAGGTCATCTCCCGACAATCTTAATGGCTGGGCAAGAATGTATGGGAGAAGATTGTTCAGATAACCCAGGGGTGTCAAACATATGGCCTACAAGCCAGAACCGGCCCCTGCAGGGTTTGTTTCTGGCCTGCAAGCAACTGGCTCTCTCTCTCCGTTCCTTCTCCAGGGCTCCTGCTGCATCGTAGTTTGCTTTCACCTGGCTTCCCCAATTGGGCAAGTACCAGCTGAGAAGGCAATCAACAGCCAACTCAGGGCTGGGCACATAGATTAAAAAGAGGGAGGGAATAAGTGACACTCCCTCTCCACACACACACACAGGCATGCACCAGGCTTCCCTGCTGGGGAAAAGAGTCTTTTGCATTCAGCAGGCATCCACCAGGAATGGCCACAGTTGGCGCACCAACCAGAGCTGGGCAAATGCACTCCGAGCCACAGTAGCCTCCTGGTTTTCTAAGGTGACTGCTGTGCCAAACAACATTCCCATCCTGTGAACCAGGCTGTTCAAGGGGAGTATAACCCTAGGGGAAATCTGAAGTCAGTGGTCTGCCTTTCTACTAATCCAGTGAACCTCTCCCTTGTCAGGATTAAGTTTCAGTTTATTCATCCACATCCAGCCTATCACTGACTCCAAGCAGCAGCTGAGAACATCAGCAGCATGCTCAGAATTAGGTGGAAAAGAAAAGTAGAGCTGGGTATCATCTGCATATTGGTGACATTGCTGCCCAGCGTGGTTAAGAGCAGCAGACTGAAATCTAGAGAACCAGGTTTTGTTATCGAAACTGTTCTGTTTTGAGAATAGTTCCGGGTGAGTCGGGTAGGTCTTTGTATACAGAGATTTTAATCAGAACAAGCAAGCCCATCTCCAGGAATGAACAACACTCTAGGGTTGTGAATGAATGTTTGTATTTACTAAGCAATACTAAAGCACTCCAAATAGATGCATTTGATCAGTCTCACAATATATCCTTAGTTTACACAGTTTACAGAAAGCAATAAGCATAGAGGATAACATATCAAAGCTATACAATGAGTGGGTTAAAAGGGGGGGAAAACTCATACTCATCTGGTATCCAATGAAAAGGAGAAATTTCCTCTTTCCAAGAAAGGCAGCCAAGGAGAGGCAGGTGGCTCTGCAGATGCCCGGCCTGGATAAGCCAGACCACGTGCGCATTGGGCAAGTACCAGCTGAGAAGGCAATCAACAGCCAACTCAGGGCTGGGCACATAGATTCAAAAGAGGGAGGGAAGGAGTGACACTCCCTCTCCACGCACACACTCACACATGCACACACACAGAGGCACGCACCAGGCTTCCCTGCTGGGGAAAACAGTCTTTTGCATTCAGCAGGCAGCCACCAGGAATGGACGCAGTTGGCGCACCAACCAGAGCTGGGCAAATGCACTCCGAGCCACAGTAGCCTCCTGGTTTTCTAAGGTGACTGCTGTGCCAAACAACATTCCCATCCTGTGAACCAGGCTTTTCAAGGGGAGTATAACCCTAGGGGAAATCTGAAGTCAGTGATTTGCCTTTCTACTAATCCAGTGAACCTCTCCCTTGTCAGGATTAAGTTTCAGTTTATTCATCCACATCCAGCCTATCACTGACTCCAAGCAGCAGCTGAGAACATCAGCAGCATGCTCAGAATTAGGTGGAAAAGAAGAGTAGAGCTGGGTATCATCTGCATATTGGTGACATTGCTGCCCGGCATGGTTAAGAGCAGCAGACTGTAATCTAGAGAACCAGGTTTGATTCCCCACTGCTCTACATGAAGCCCTACTGGGTGACCTTGGGACAAGCACAGTTCTCGCAGAACTCGCTCAACTCCACCTACCTCACAAGGTGCTTGTTGTGGGGAGGGGAAGGGAAAGGAGTTTGTAAGCCGCTCTGAGACTCCTTTGGGTAGAGAAAAGCAGGGTATAAAAACCAACTCTTCTTCTTCTTCCATACCTCCCAGTGACCTCTCTAGTGGATTCATATAGGTACTAAATAGCACAGGGGATAAGATGGAACCGTGCGACACCTCACAAGTTAACAGCCTTGGGGCAGAGCAGGAATTCTTCAGCACTGTCTTCTGAGATCGATCCCCCCAGATAGGACTCGCCCCACCATAATACGGTGCCCCTTAGTCCCAGTGCTGAGAGGCAACTTAGTTGGATACTATGGTTGATAGTATCAAAGGCCACGGAGAGATCAGGCAAAACTAGCAGGGTCCCTCTCTTGTTCTTAATAGAAGTCATCAGCCAAGGCAACCAAAGCAGTCTCTGTTCCAAATCCTGGCCTGAAGCCAGATTGAAATGGGTCCAGAAAATCAGTCTCTTCCAAGAACCCCTGGAGCCATTTCTACTATCTTTCTGATTTTCTAGTATGCTCTCTCTGTGTGTTTTATTAGTATCATTAAATGCATCCTAGTCATTATGAAATGATCAATGGAGTTATTACTGCCAGTGTCTGCTAATGGTAGCCAATGTTCCAAAGACTTATTGTCTAGCAAACATAGATTGTATGTAAGATTCAGTTAAACGGATTCAGGGAAGGGATGTGCCTCAGTGGTAGAGCATCTGCTTTGCATGCAGAAGGTCCTGAATTCAATCCCTAGCATCTCTGGGAATGATCAGGTAGCATGTGGTGTGCAAGATCTCTACCTGAGACCTTGGAGAGCTGCTGCCAGTCTGAGTAGACAACACTGACCTTGATGAACCAGTTGCCTGACTGATTATCAAGGCAGCTTCATTTGTTCATGTGTTGAATTGGGATTTTTGTGTAAATTATCACCAGAGGCCAAGGAAACGAATATTCTGATAACCAGCAAAGAGGCCTTAAAATGAAAGTTTCAGGATTATTTATTTAGGAATTGGGTGAGGGCAAAATGTTTGTAGTGTGGATAGTCATTAAATGAAAGGAATAAAAAAATCCTGGGCATTTGGATGAAGCATGCTTGTATTGTGTATTCTGGAACTATGTGCTGTTCCTAGCTCTGTCATCGATGTGCACTGTCTTCAGGGCAAGTCAGAGTTTATCTCTTTACTTCTGTTTTCCCTGTTTTGTTTTTTTTAAATGGTGTGGGAATATCTGCCTGCTATTATAAGGCACTTTCAGGTCACTGGATTTGATGTAACACTGTAGTTTCCTGGTTTTACTCCATAAAGCTGTGCTGAAATCAGTAGAATTGCACTGGTGTTAAAATGGACTAATGCAGTAATGATTCAAGCCTTTAGAGCTTAGAGTACTCTCTTGAGACACTAAGTACTGCGATTATCCAGGACTTGGATCCAGATACTACTTAAAATGTAATAAACAGCAAAACCATTTGTGAAGAGGGGGTATGTAGAATTGCTTTGGATTTGTCCTGGTTGTTGATGACATCACTGGAAGCCTGGTGTGCAACAAACAAAATTTCACCCTCCTTTGTCTGTATACATTCTGGTGAATGCCATACTATTTCAGTGGGTTTTCTACAACCTGAGATGAAAATTGCTACCCCTCAGCATGATGGTTCATTAGTTACCTAGTTGTTTGTTTACTTCCTTTATGAATAGAAAAATGGTTGCATACTTTGCCAACAGAAGACATGTCATCACAGGAGATGGATGCTCTCTCTCTCTCTCTCTTTGTATGTATGTGCATGCGTGCTTTCTTTTTCTGTGCAATAACTGCAGGGGAGAAGTCAGCTCCGCCCTGGATTTGCAGTTTTCCGAGAAGCACAGTGAGTTGGCAGTACTCCCAATGACCTTAATGCATATTTTTAATCAAGTCTTTTTTAAAAAGCACTGGCCCTTATTCCCAAGAAGCTTTGTTGAAGGATTAAACAAGATGCCCCCTGGGCCCTGTATTTGTGTGTGTGTGTTATCTCACTTGTTCACAGGTTCCAGAAGGTCATGTGGCTTGAGAGATAACCCTCCAAGGCTATTCTCAGGAGAAAACTGATAGCTGGTGCATATTTATTTTCCATTTGAACCCCTTCACTGTTCTCTTGAAACAGCTATAAATTTGTTCAACAGCTTGAAGAGTAGAGCAGAAGATGGCTGAGTGGCCCTCCAAGAAGCCTGGAATTTTCCCACAGTAGTTTTTTGAAAAAGCTGTATAACAACATGCTCATTTCATTGTCTTGAATTGTCCACTGATTGTGAATTGTATTTCAGTGAATAGCTGAAAGACATTTATATTCTGAAAATAGACAGAAGAGGGAGGGAGGAGAAAAGAGTTTCCCCTCCTTGTTTTAACTTGAACAATGTCTCAGGGAGATAGATCCAGGTGGGCAGCTTAGCTTGTTATTGCTGTTTAGTCTTTGCATATGTCAAAACATCTTCATTAAGTTGTATGCTGATTTGCTGTTCACCTCTGTAGAGGCATCTGCCTATATATACGAACTGTTAACTTCCATTCCAATGTATCTGAGGAAGGGTGTGTGCACACGAAAGCTCATACCTTGAATAAACCTTTGTTGGTCTTAAAGGTGCCGCTGGACTCAAAATTTGCTCTAATACTCCAGGGAGCCACTCCAAGGTCCCATCTTTGTGCCAGTAGAAACTGATACAAACTGGACTTCCTTATTTTATGCTGGATGGAATCAGAAATGTTCCCCTCCGATAATGTTTCTTTTGGCTGAGCGAAACCAGTACTATTCCTGGAGGGCAGATTTCAGAAAGGGGCACACAGCGAGTGCTCTACTTCCTAGTGTTTGGTTTGTGGGGTTCTACAAGGTATCATCCTGTATCCTATGCTGCTGAACATCTACATGAAAGTGTTAAATGAGGATCTCCAGAGTTTTTGGTCACAGTGTCACCAATATGCAGATGCCACCCAGTGCTAACTCCTCTTTTCATCAAATTCTGAGGAAGCAGATGAAATCCTGAACTAATGCTGTATTGGATGAGAATGATACATCGATTCAGTCAAGATGGACCTACTGATTGTTGTGATTCTGTCTAATCTAGGAATAGGGGCTCAGCATTGAACCAATGCGGATATAGCCTACACAGACTGATGGTTTCTAGTCTCATTTTGATAGCAGCCAGGTTGCAAGGAAGAAAAGGCAGGGAGTTACAAAATGGTGGGGGCGAGAGGATATAATATGCTAAAGTGGGACGAGGGGAAGGAATCAAAAAGAATAGCTTGGCTGAGCTACTGGTGATCTTGCTCTCTTGGGCTACACAGCAAGCTTCTGCTTGTACAGAACTTCTTGCATTTTGGGTTTATAGAAAACATTCGTTTTGTTTTTCCAGCACACTGAAAGCCAAGCGACTGTTGTTGCTTTTCCAGTTGCTTGGAATAATGTGGCAGTGGGCAAGGGGCCTGCCCTTGTTGTATATAAATTTTCCCCGAGCCAAAAATCTGAAGAGAGGTTTTTTTGTTGCTGCTTCTTCGTCTTCTTCATTGAGATTTTCTATTTTTACGTTTTAATTTTATATGTGCTTGCTGGCTTATCTCTGATATACTCCCTTGTATTTCTCTGAAATACAATAGTAATTTTTCTCAGTTCCCTCGCCTCTCTTAGGCAAGGATTCCCCTCTAACAGATGATACTTGTGCTGACCAGTGTTGACTCAGACTTGGCATCCATGCTCTGGCAGGGAAACGAGGATGCTTTGAGCTTCTGCCAGTGCACAATGGTGTCAGCTGGGATGAGCCTGTGAGTAGTCTTTCTTTTGTTTATTTGCAACCCAGAGTGTAGCTACAGAAGCAGGGCTGATGGACATTTCAGTTCTCATCATCTGCACAGTCCTTTTTTATTTTAAACAGTAGTATTTATAGAGTACCCAGCAGAAAAGGAAGGCATCCGTCTGTCTATCTGCTTACCTACTCACCTAATTCACATCCCCATGCAAGAGTCTGAGGTGGGGGACTGAAGGGCACGTCATATTACAAGAGGGTTCTCAGTCTCTCTAAAGTTCTCTTGGGGGAATCCAAACACACCCCGATGATTGCTAGTGGAGCAGTGAACTAAGAGAGTGATCTGGGAGGTCCTCTGTTCAAATCATACCTCTGTCATGAAAGTAGGAGGTGATCTTAGGCAAGCCGCTCCCACTGAGCCTACTAGACTGCCTTACAGGGTTGCTTAAAGCAGAACTGTGAAAATGCACATGTAATGTTTCAAACACTGGAAAGACAATATAAATGGTAAGTATAATATTATTCCCTAGGTTTAGTTGTCACAGTCTGGGTCTCACAGGTGCCTTGTATATCCTGCCACCTATTAGACTTCATAGCTTTCCCTAGTAGCTCTCTAAGGCTGTGATCACATGCACTTTCAGATCTGACATAGGTGCGAATGGCTGATGGATCTAAAGGGCACGATCAGATAGCAACATCTGGGAAGCGTCCCACAGTTGTCAGCAACTTATGCTGCTCCACCGCAGAAGCAGAGTTAAAAGACCCTGGGGAAAGTCCGACTCTAATGGGGTCTGGTGGGCCACGGATGGACTTTCCCCTGTCTGATCATGCAAGCATGCTCTCATGCTGTCGGGATGGTCTCATCATGCCATCCCGGCTCAGTGCCGCCACCCCCTCGCAGTATGCACATCATTGAATATTCCATAGGGGGCCTTCAGTTCGGAGGTGCAATTCCTCATTTTTGCTCATGGGAAACAAACACCCCCCCCCCAAAAAAAAGACTCACCTGCCATTGTGTCTGATCACACAGTGACGGGCTGCACCCACAGGTACAAAAGGAGGTGTGATCTCGCAACTGCGTGTCAAATTCCTCCGGAGGAAATAGCCTCACTTCTCCACTGCTTCAACTAGCGTGTGTGACCACAGCCTAAGATCTGCAGAGTCTTGCCTATCTAACTACAGGGTATACCCCCTAGAGTTGTAGAGGGTTTCCTCATTAATGGAATATTATCAGACTAGGACCCTCAGGAATGTAAGAGTGTGAAACCATCTTAGACAACCTGTGGTACTCTACAGGAGTCTTGTTTGTTTATTAAGATAACTTCTATTTCACTTTTTCAAGTAGCTTTTTCAAAACAGAATACAAATCTTGATGGTGCAAGGGGGAAACTGATGGAAATAATCCCTGTTAAATCTATAATGCTTTTAGGAGTTAGAGTACACATTCATACAGAAGAGTTTATTAAAAGTAACCATATGCTATTAAAATATCTCTGAAAGTGTAAAACTTTTGACAGTGTAAAGAAAAGAGCCAGCATGGTGTGATGGTTAAAGTGGCAGACTAGAATCTGGGAACTGCAGTACCCAAAATGAAGAATTGAAACATCCTGGCCTGGGTTATCTCCCGAAGCCCCCCACCCTAATTGCAATGAAAGCCAAGGTCATCTATGGCAGGTTTAACTCATCAGAAAACGAAGCTAGGCATTCCAAAAGTGGCTTCCAGCTTCAGGATGACTGTGGAACTTGAATGCGAAATATGAAGGGAACTGGAACCTCCTGCCTCCCATTAGGTCCAGAAACCCACCACACCCTAATGCTATTTGCAACAGAAGCAGGTTTACTCATGAGAAGCCAGGAAGGGCAGGCAGCTGATACAGGGAGGATGAAAAATATTCTCTCTGTTACAGAACAAAGGGGGTTTAACAAATCCTCTGGCGTTTCGGAGTGTTGTGTAGTGACTAGGGCATCTGAGTAGGATCTAGGAGATGGAGACCCAGATTTGAATCTTACCTCTGCCATGGAAGCTTGCTGGGTGACCTTGGGCCAGTCACACATTTTCAGCCTAACCTGTTTCACAGGGCTGTTGTGAGGATAAAATGGAGGAGAGGAGAATGATGTCAGCCACTTTGGGTCCCTGGTGGAGAGAAAGGCAAAGTATGACATTTGTCATGAGTCTAATTTTGGCTGCAGTTCCCAGTAAAGGATGATTGCTTTGGCTGTTGGTTTATCTGGTACTGCTGCAGCCTTTCAGTAGGAGGCGGAACTGCTCTTTCAGTATCCAAACTACTATTAAATATTGTGAGGAGGGCTAGCAGGCATGCCTCCAGTAAACAAATTCATAAAGCATCTGTTAGATCAAGTAGGTTGGATCCTAGCAATTGCGAGTGCAAGAGGTTTGCAGAAGCAGATCTTTTCTGTTGTTCACCCTCTCATAGCAGCCCCTATTGAGCCATAGAAAGCTGATGTTGTGGGTTGGTGGGCACATGTGGCAGGGGTCTGCAGTAAGGAGGGAGGAGGGTCAGAACTCTTATTCCCCCTGGCTCTTCCAAAGATGCTTCCACTGGTGAGAGAGTCTCCATTGGTGTAAGAGGCAGAGAGCGACCGTTTTGCTTGCTTCCCTCTCCTGCACGCAGCTTTTGTTGTGTGGTTTTCCTCCCTACAGTGGTCCCCTGCCTTCCAGTATAAGAGTTTGTGAGGAAGATTGATGTCAATGAGTGCTTTCCAGTAGCACCTCCTAGGATCCCTATCATTGTTGCAAATTTTAGAGGGGGGGGGAGACTAATTTGCCAGCTGTTTTGATTAGAAGTGCACATGGAATAAATCCAAACAGAACAACTCATCCAGGCTTAATGAACAGGCAGAAATTAACAAGATTCTAAAATGCCCCACAATTCTTGTATGACAAAAACAATCCTTGAACCATATATCCCCAAAGGCATTTTCTATTTTTGAAAGTCAAGAGGGAGGCATTCTTTATTGGAGCAATTGACCTAGGGGAAGGCAGGAACAGAGGCTACCATCACAAGACTCCAGTGGTCTTAATATGCAAACCATTTTCTGTTACAATGCCTATACATATATTGCTTATATGTATACATTAAAAATTGTACTTTGAACATGTGTCTTCACACATTTTCTCAGGTTAAAGTTGGGTTGCATTCCCACAACCTTACTTGCTATATTGTATTTAATAGATGGTTTTACATTTTTTAAATGTTTTGATAATATGTAGTGACTTTCAATATACTTTTCTATGTCATTTTCTACCCTGTATACAGTGAGTGCTATAAAGTAACGATGTTACCAAATGTTATAAGTACTTTGTTTCTAACAGAGAATTCTACTTTCTGACATGTTTTCTCCCTATGTGGGAGTTGGAATTATGCTAATAGATTCCCCCACCCTGACTTTACTATCAAATACAATATTTAGTTATTTTCATAAGAAAATTAACTTCTGTAGAGACCCGCTTAAGGTGGCTCACAAAGTAAAAAATATAATACAGTAAAAAATGTAAGCGCTCTTTCCTCCAAATTAGACAGCCTGGCTGTTCTGCTAAGCAAGTAGATTTTCTTACCATGGGGAATCTGAATTCTGCTCTGAACATTTCCCTCTCCTTAACATTTCCCTGAAAAAGCTAGGAAGAGAAGTTCAACTGTGAACAGTATTTGCAAAACCAAATGCAAAAGCAACCTTTGTCTTTATATATTATTTAAACTGCACCTGTCATTAGGTGAGGTGTCATATACAAATTAAAAAAGACTCGGCTTAGCCCACAGGCTTACAACTGAATAAAACACAGGAGGAGAAACAAAGGGATAACATGCCAAGTTATTGGGTTTTTTGTTATTAGGACAATATGAAAGAACAAGGGAGGTATCATCTCTGCAAACTACAGATGCAGTCCATAGAATTAAAGTTATCAGATGTCATTGCCGGTGGGAATAAGAACATGATGTGAAGATTCCTTTTTTTAAAGATGCTTGATCACTTTGTCAAAATTTTACAGAACATGTGTCCTGTAAGATAACTCACATGGTCACCTATCAGTGACCCACATTTCCTGCCACTGCCTTTCAGTAGCAGGGTTGCCAGAGCTTGGTTTGGATGGGGAACATTTGACATTAGCAAAACCCCAAGAGTTCTTGGTTGTCTATTTCCATTCCCATGTGTTCTTCCAGCTCAAATCTGGCCAATCTTGGCAGATCAGAATGGGAAGAGGAAGTCCAAAAGAGGGTCCAGTTGACTGAGACTGGTTTTTTATAATCAATTTGTCAGTGTTGCTACACAGAGGTCATTTCAGGGGGGATCGCGGGGGATCGCAGTTCCCCCGGGTGAGGTACGGGGGGGCACATGATGAAGCCCCGCCCCCTGCTTCTGGCCGCCCCGCTTCCGGCCCTCATTCAGCCAGGAGGAGAAGAGGGAGGGTAAGTTGCTTCCTCCCTGCCTCTCCCCACGCCTGCCTGGGGCCAGGGAGGGCCTTCGCAGGGCTTCCTTGCACTCCCGCCGGCCTTGCAGGTCCACCACCAGGCCCCTCATGGGGCTCGGCAGTGGAGCTGCAAGGCCGGCGGCGGTGGCCGGGACCGTTGGGGGCGGGGTGTGTGACCTTATGACACACTTCTGGTGATGTCAGGGTGTGTGGCCTTATGACACACTTCCGGTGATGTCAGGGGGTGTGGCATATGCTAATGAGTTATGCTAATGAGTTTCCCTAGCTCTTTTTCTACGAAACGACCCCTCTTGCCTTCTTCAGCATTTTAATCATGGATGTTACCATGTTGTAACTGGTTTCCATTCCCTTAATGAAACACTAGTTGTGCATGGACACCTGGTGCACCAGCAGAAGTGCTACAGAGGAAAACGTCAGATTGTCAGAACTATATAGTGTACTGTCATTGGCAACTTCAGAGGCCACTTGGCTAGTTTGTTCGGTTCCCCAAAGAAATACTTTTTTGATGAATGTTTTGGATTGATTTTCCTCATTTTCTTTTTCTGCTACTCCTGATTAATGGGAATAATTGATTTCAGGTTTTTTTTTAAATATTGGCTCCTTATACCAGCAGTAGCTGTTATGTTTACTTAAGTCTGTAGTCAAATCTCCCCAGACTGCACATGCCTCATTCTCCTAAAAAGTCTGGTACAAATTGGATATAAATTGTAATGTCAGAGGGGTGGCGGTGATGTTAGATTATACAGGATCTATCTAGCCTCTTCACCATAGGTTTTGACAGGGGAAAAAACATTTAGTGAATGTTTTAAGTGTCTTTGACTTGTTAAAAAATCCCTAGCTATGGAAAATGCATGCCTTTGAAAGAAAATGAAATAAACTTATTTAAGTTTTAAATCATTGCAAGCAGCAATACTGCCTAGAGAGAAAAGATTTCCAAGTTAGGTGATGGTGAACCTAGCTTCTCTTCAAAAAGGCTGGTTTAAGGACGCAAGATGGCTTATTTAAGGAATCAAGATGGCTACCATATCCAGTCTCCCCAGCTGACAGTGTCATTAGTTAATATGTTCTGAATGTTTGTGAGAGGACACCCATATATCTTTTTAAATGGAATGTACCCTCCATTTCTCTGACAGTTCCATGAACTTGAATTTGGGGCACAATTTATTGTTTAAGCAAACTGTGGGTTGGATCCAGTGACTCTGTTCAGCTTTGCTGGATCCTGTGACTCTCTTCTGTTAAGTCTTCCTTTAAGGGATAAATACATCTTCTGATAGAGAACAACTTTTTGTGACAGAAAGAGGCTGCTTCTTCCTCTATTGAAGAGAGGTTTTTCTTTGCTGGGGGAAGCCTCTGTCTCTTGGAGGAAGGTTTGATGGAAGGGAGTCATAAAATCCAACCTTGTCAGTTTAAAGTGTACCTTTAGCACATTCCAACCTTTTTCAGGCTAGAAGTCTCAGTTCCATGGCAAGATCCAGCACACAGAAAATATGTGGGGTCACAGCTTCACGGCAGAACAAACATGGCAGTCCTAAGGTTCACTTTGCCCTGAGACGACTCTGTTTTCAGCTCCTGTGTGAGTCTGGTGCTCTCAAGATACAGCTTCACAATGATCATAGCAGAAAATGGTGCAATATGCTTTATATGATATTATGGGCAATATCCAATAGATACCTGTGATGCATGTCCAGTTTTTCTTTAGACAGTGGTCCAAATTGCAGTGTTGTGAGAAGAAGAGATGTTTGATGTGCATTTTACAAACACCACCAAGTTGTGGCTTGAGTGCTGGGAAAAGCTGATGTACTCTCAAACGGGATCAGTTCTTTGGAGAACTTCTTGTAATGGATGGGCCAAATGATAACAACAAAATTGACTGGAAAGGCTTTATGTTTATTCTTTGTTTAAAGTTTCTCCTGGTAATTTATTTTATTTATTCATTTAAAATATTTTATGCCACCTTTGCTCCTGATCAGGGTTTCTAAGGTGGTGGGTGTAAAACATTAAAACAATTTAAAACAGATAAAATGATAAGATAATTCAATAAAAAAACAAAACAACTCCAGAAGTAGGGAGGAGGGCCAATTGCCATTACTGGGGGTAAGCCAAATGAAACAAAAAAAGCCTTCCCCCACTGGCGGAAGACACAGATAGAGGGAGACAGACAAATCTCGCAGAGGAGGAAGTTCCAAAATTTGGGTGCCATGACCAAGAAAGCTCTTTCTCAGGTTGCCACCTCTCTATCCCAAGGGTGTGCATTTGGTCTATCCGAGCCGGGGTGGGGATGAGACAAAAAATACCTTACTAGTATTTTCTGGATATTTTTTCAGCTGCATATAGAAAACCAGTATTTGTTCGACTATCTAAAATGGCCAAGTCTGAAAAATCCCAAAAATATTCGGGATTTTTTTTGGGGACTGTCAGAGGGCACTCAGTCCCTTTAAATGCCTTCAGAGTGAACTCTTTGCTTGGAGAAGGCATTTAAAGGGACTGTGAGTCCTTTAAATGCCTTCAGAGTTCACTTGCAGGTTCACAGCTTGCAGAAGGCATTTAAAGCAACTGTGATCCCTTTGAATGCCTTCTTTCCCCCTCCATTGGAAACAATGGAGGAAGGGGGCAGAAGAAGCGAGCCCAGCCAGGATTGGCTGTGCCACGTAGATGCTCCTGAGGCTCACTTTTCCAGCAGCCCAGTTTAAACTGGACTGCAGGAGAAGTGAGGCCAGCCAAGTTTGGATGTGCCGCATGGAGCAATTTGCTCCATATGGCACAGGAGCTCCTGGGGCTCACTTTTCCAGCAGCCAATTTAAATTGGACTGCAGGAGAAGCGAGCCCAGCCAGAAACACTGCAGGAGGAGCCAAGCCAGCCCCAGGATCTGCCTGTGGTGGGGAGAGCCCTCCCTGCCACATGCAGATCCTGGGGCCAGCTTCCCCTGCATCATGGTTTTAAACTGTGCTGCAGGAGAAACCAAGCCAGTTCCAGGATTGGGCTGGCTTTTTAAAAAATCCAGTATTTTTCTTTTTGGGTCTATTAGACATGAAAAAATTCGAGATTTCTGAAAAATCCCAAATCTGAATACCATACTGGTATTGGGATCCAGGTTTTTTCGGAAATACCGATTTTTTTCGGGTCCAATTTACCCAAACCAAAAAACACTAGATTAAAAAAATTGCACACCTGTAGTCTAGCCTTAGATAGCAAGAGTAACCAAAGCTGGGCATCTGAAGAAGACTGGAGTGAGTGGGTAATTTCACCTGTGAGAAGATGGTCCTTAAAATATGTTGTTCCCAAGTCATACATGACGTTAAAGGTCAAGGTCCAACACCTTGAATTGAGCCTGGAGGCAAATCAAAATCTGTGTAGCTGGAACAAGATTGGAGTGGTATAGTCCCTACAAATGAACTTACTTATTTGTCTCCTGATGTCTGCTTGTGGCATCTCTAATATGGTTTGATCTGAGGGCAGTATGTGTGGGCTAATGCTTGAGCATGGTGTTTCTTGCCTCTTTGGAAGCTGTGAGTTGACCTTTGAAGTCCCATCCAGTTCTATGTTTAGTGTTCTGTTAATCTGACAAGCTTCACAAGAGCAATACATGAGGCAAGGACTGCTGTTGTTTCAAAGCAGGGTTTTGCAAGCTTATATTTGTAACCAGATACCGTAAGTTTTAGGGCACCTTAAGGTTACACGCACACAGAGCATCATGCCTCAAAACCAAAATATAAAGCTGCACAATCTAGTTTTTAGTGCCCCATGCTGAGAAGCAGACATAAAAATAAAACAGCATGTGTGCTGGAAGTTACGGTTAATAGCTTTTCTTTGTCCTGATTTGTCATGTTATTAGTCATGTTGGTGTGTTTCTGTCTTTAATATCTGGGTTTTTTCCTCCACTTGACCCTGTTCCTTTAACCTTATCTTCTAAATTTCCAAACATTTGATGGATTTTAATGCTCTCCTGCTGACATTCCCCTCCCCCAAGTCTATTTCTCAGTAAATGAAAAAACAAAACAAAACCCAAAAACCTTGCTACCATTTATTCCCAGGCAATTGCTGTTTGAGGTTTTCATGTGAACACAGCCCTCTTAATCCTAGCAAACAGGATTCTCCCCCTAATCCCTGAGTACTTTAGCTATTAATCTGGAGATGCTTCCCCCCCCCTACCCAGTCATGATTAAGATGAGAATGGTTTCCCATGGTTACCAGTTCTTTCCCTCCTGTTTGCTGATAGCATTTCTGAGACTCTCTTGAAGCCTTTGGTCCATATTCAGCCTGTGAACTCTCTATGCCTGCTGGTCTACCACCAATCTTGTGTGAGATCTGCTGAAATGCAGAACAGAGTAGCATGTGCAGTGACCAGAATACTACTCCTGCCGTAACAGAAATGGCAAATTTCTGTGGACAGAAGAAGCCCAGATTTGTTGCTTTCAAGAGCTTTCTTCTGCTGGGAAAAAACATTGATACTTTTCCTGTACTGTGTGGTTTTTCTATTTTTGCCACCAACTACACCCCTGTATGGTAGGTAGCTCTTTGCATTTTATGGGTAGTGTGAAAGTAAGTATCTTGGCTGAGAGATCCTAGTGCTTGCTGAACAATGATTTGAACTGGGATATCAAGATCCGAGCCAAGAACACTTGAACAAATTGTGATATTTAAAAGAAAAAAGAAGATGAGTTCTCTGTGTAAGGAAATTTCTGTACCACTGCCCACCTCACATATTGGATCATGCCATCTATTGTTCCCCATCTCAACACTGCTTTTTCTCATTGTCCATCCAGGACAAAAATATGCCTTTTCACCAATATCATATAGTAATCGGACAAGGGAACGCTGGAAATATCCTCACTGCATTCAGTTCAAATGCATCTGTTCCAGTGTGTTCTGCATGTTTTACATAGAAGCTGCCTGTGCATAGTGTTGATTGGCTGGCACTTGTAATGCCACTAATGCAGGTTTTTTTCTTCAGTTTTTCAAAAGATAATTATTTTAAATAAAAGTGATAAACAACAAATGAATGGATAAATGCATGAATGTTCATAGAGATGGACAGCTTGCCTGAAGCAGAGGATGGGGAGACTGATGGCTGAGCTGGCATCTGATTACATATGCTTGTCTGTCATTTCAGCATTGAGAAGTCAAGAAGAAGCCAGCTTGATAATTCACTGTGAACTCTAATTTCATATTGCACCTGTCTCACCCGTAGTAAATACTTTATATAAGTGAATAGTATACTTAACTTACATTTCCTTGTAACTCTTGCAACAATTCTGTTGTATCTGTGTAAGTGCTGTCAGATCACTTCCAACATGGCAACTCTAAGCCAGCATTATTAATCCTTCACTTGTGATGCTTTTATTGACCATTTATGTTAGGGTTGCTAGCTCAGCGCTGGCCACCAAGGGGGTATTTTGGGGGTGGAGCTCAATATCGCAGTGTCACTTCCAGCTTGCACTCAAAAGTAGTCTTGATGCCCCCACCCATTTGCTCCTGCTGGAGTGAAGAACCGTATGGGGCCTGTAGCCTGGGAGTGAGATCTTGTGTTCTGCCCCTGGGCAAATGGCAAACCTAATGTGTTTACATTTATTTTGTAAATAGCAACCATAGCATGAGGAAGAGGGGTTAATCTGTTTCCTCTGAATAACTGGCAATCCTGCCTCTGCACTTCTACACCAAATGGCTCCATCCAGAGCTCCTATTTGCCCACTGAAGAAAATATGCTGACCTCATACAGGCAACCTACATATTCCCCCAGGCAGAGCAAGTATCAATCAGAGGGGCATTTGACATAACCCCACCATTCCATGGTCCCAAGCTAAATCAGGTCCCAAGCTGAATGCTGCTATTTACAAAAAAGAAGAAGATAAAAAAGAATTATGCTGGAGATCTAATCACATGCCTTCTGGCATCTTATTTAGTTTTACCCTTCATTTTGGATCTTTCCGGGAACCAGCTGACTTGATTCTTCCTTGCTTATTTCTGGGCATAAGGAAGACACAGCATTATAGAAGCTGTGATGCTTTACTGATTCATTGTTAGGTGCATGTGACAAAATGTGTCAAAGGTCAGCCAATGTCACTCTCTTTTTCATGTGAGAATTACCGGTGGCTTGGGGACTAGAGGCCTGCCATGATCTATCACAGCTGATGGATTCATTTAAATCACTTCTGCAAGGTAGTTCAGAATTGGTATGAGAGATTAAACTTGTAATATCAAATAAAACAAATAAATAATATTTGGCATTGTAGACAAACACCTACAAACCTGGTTGGTAGGGTTGGGTTTTGTTTGTTTTTTGGCCATGAAGTCACAGTTGATTTATGGCAACCCCATGAGGTTTTCAAGGCAGGAGGTGGTTTGCCATTGCCTGTCTCTGTCTTCCAGCCCTGGACTTCCTTCAGGATCTCCCATCCGAGTACTAAGCAGGGCCAACCCTGCTTAACTTTTCAGATCTGACAAGATTGGGCAAGGTCAGGGCTAGTTAAATGTGCCAAAATCCAGAGATAATCCAGGTAGCAGGCTCAGAATCACAATGGTGATTTTGGTTACTATAATTCTTCTGGGCAACAGCAGTCAGCTATACTAATACTATACCTCATTTGGTCTAGGGATAGAATCTTCAATTTAGGATACTCTCCTCCCTTTTAAAAGAACTTCTGACCATCCAAAGCTAGAATGCAAAAGCAGCCATTCATACAAACATAGTCACTGACTCAAAGCAGCCCATAGATTCCCGGGGAAGATTTTCAGTTGACAGCTTTCTTATATGAGTGATATTCCTCACCTTTGATTTCACATAAAGGGCAAGCATCATCTTTCTGTTTCCCAGATTCTTTGCATTAGATAACTTGATTCCTTTGTTTGTTGCAAATATAACAGTAATGAGAGCTAGAAATGGGGTGTAATTTCCCTCCTATGTTATTACCTTCATCTTCTCATAAATGAACTCCTAGTGAAATGAATACATAAGAGGGTGTAATTAATCTTCCCTTGCCCTGGCTCTTTCCAAGTTGGTGACCTTTCTAATGAGAATGACCTTGTAATTAAAATGCATCCCATGGGTATTTGATCTCTCTGCCATGACAGACTCCCATCTGACATCTGTTGGAAGAGTGCACTAAGAAATGGGCAGGTTGAGCTGGGACTGTAGACCCTGCTCAGTCAAGGAGAAGAATGCAAGTATCCATGAATGAGAAAGGACCTGTTGGAGACATCAGCATATCCTCCAGTTTATGCTGCAGGCTGTATCCACATAAGCAAATGTGAACAGCATTGGTTAACCTCTAGGGAATATTCAGCTGAGAGTACTCCTGTACTGATCACACATGTTTTAAGAGCAGGAATACATAGTTTCTTTGCCTGAAGGATGTTAATAAGTGAACTTATGTTAAGTGTATTCCATGACATTTCCTTCTTTCTGTACAAGCAACCATACTTCTTAAGGTTGACAGAGGCTACCTGAGAAAGGGGGGGAGGGGCCCTGCTGCTCTAAGAAGAGCCAGTATAGTATAGTGGCTAGAATGTTGAATTAGGAGTGGAAAGTGGTCCAGTCGTCCCGTTTCTCTCAGCACAACCTAGTTCTTAGGAGGAGAGGAGAACCACGTACACCTCCTTGTTGGGAAAAGTAGATAATGATGACACATGCCAACAAAGCATTCTCCAGAGCAGGAAGGAAGGCCTTCTATATCCTTTGGGTTTGCCAGTCCTATCAGATGCTGTTCTTTCATGTCAAAAAGAATATGAAATGACCTTCTGCCTATTCTGAAGGGGAACGAAAGGGAATTCTTACCATGGATTCCTGTTCTCAGGACAGAGGTTTACCAATCTCCAGGTGGGCCTGGAATTATAACAGGTGTTCAGAGTAAAGACATCCATTTCCCAGAATAAAATGGCTGCTTCAGAGGGCAGACTCTATGGTATCACAACTCTGTTGAGCTCGCTCCCCAAACTGTGCCCTCCATAGGGACCACTCCCAATTTTTCCAGTATTTCCCAAGCTGCTTTTGACAGCCCTGTCAGGACAGCTGAGATAATTTTGATCCTCCACTGTCACTTCATTTAGTATTTAATCCATTATTTTGGATGGCTAGCTGTAGGGGAAGTAGCCAAGTAGCTACAGTAGGGCATTCTGGGGCCTAGCCCCCCGACTTGCCACCTGGCAAGGTGCCCCAACTTATTTCTGGCACTTGCTGCCGCTGACAGGGCAGCAAAACAAGCCTCACGCCGTCCTCCTCTCCACCCAGCTCTCCTCGGCAAAGAAAGCCACGCCCTACACTTCCATGCTGCTACTCTGTCTCTGGCTCGTGGACAAAGGAGCAAACCTCGCCTCTAGTCTCACCACGCTGGTAGTTTTGTTGTAGTGTTGCCTCTCTTTTGGACTCCTCTTGCTGGCAAGCAAAGCCAGCAAACCCCGCCTCCAGTCTCTTGTTGCTGTGCTGCCTCTCAAGCCCCGCCTCCAGTCCCATACTGCTACTTTCTCATTGCCTGCCGGTAAAAGAAGTAAGCAAGCCCTGATTCTACTCTCACGCTGCTGCAGTGATTCTGTGTTTTGCTATTGCAAGCAACCCCCAACCATCTACATTCCTGCATTTCCACCTGTACCTGTACTGGCCGTGAGGCAAGAGGAGAGAGGTGCAGGAGGACAGAGGCTGCTGCACCTGTGACTTTCCCTCCTCCTGAATCTCCAGGTGGGGGAGAGATGCAGTTTCTCTGCAGGGCTCTGGCAGCCAAGGCTCTTTTGCACAGAGTGGGGTGCGAGGGGCTGGAGAGGCGGAGAAGGTGCTGCTTTGGCTAGAAGGTGCCATCCTCCTCCCTGCGCTCTGGAGAAAGATCCTTGGCACGTCTTGGTTTCCCTGGCCCTTGCAGAGGCCTGGGAAGCCATCTCAGTCCCTGCTCAGCAGCTTCTAAACCTACCAAAGTTCTGGGGATGGGATTCCCCCAGCTTGAATCCCGGGACTTTCCCACCCAGGGCGGGAGGTGCTTTGCAGGGCGCTGGAGGCCTTGGCTTGCCTTGGGCATCCTTGCACACGATCCCCCACTTCACAGGACTGCCCCTTCAGCTGCTCCTTGCAGAAGGATGCCGGCCTCAAGTCCCCAGCAAGCCCCACTTCCTTGGTGACGCCCCTCTCCTCTGTGGGGTCCAGGGTCAAGGGAGAGCCTAGCAAGCTGGCGCTGGAGATGGTAAAGCAGGAGGGTGCCGTGGTGATTAATGGGAAGACCAGCTGAGGCAGGGGCCGGCCAGCCAGGGGGCGTGAGTTTTTTAATTTTATTTTTGAGTGCTCCCCAACTTTTTACAAGGCCCCCCGATTTAAGAAATCCTGGCTACGGGCCTGTTTGTGGGTACCATTTCTTCCATCTCTTGATTAGGTATTAAAGTTAGGCATAGAGAGCTTAGATGTCTAGAAGAACGGTTGTAACCTACCATACTACCTGATATGCTAGTTTGCGATGTGTACTTAACTCCCCCTCTCCCGGGAGCATTCAGTAGATTGTGTGCAGATTGCAGATATCTTTTTATGGCAATAATAATAATAATAATAATAACAACAACGATGATGATGATGCTTTCGATTTATTAACCGCTTTCCCCACGAGTGGGATCAAAGTGATTTACAGTTACACTTGCACTTGTCCACATTATCCCACTTGTCCTCCAAGGAGCTCAGGGGGGCATACATGTAGTCTAGGAGCCGGTTTACCACCTTTCTTGCTGGTCATGCAGGCCTAATGTTAATTCACCTCCACTGATTTTCCTGTGTATTTAGTATCCTTTCTTTAAGATATAAAAGCTCGGGGGGGGGGTCAAATTACCCCCCCAAAATAATAAAAGATGATGACACAGATGTCATTGGTTGCAGCGAAATAAGCTAGAAGGTTAGTATGTTTTATTATTGTATTTATTTTAGGCTTTACTTTCTGTTTGTTTTAATGATGTATTTGCATGTTGGTTTTAATAGTTTTAATGGTTTTTAAGGCAATAAATTTGTATATTTTAATTTGTTAACCACCTTGGTGGCCCTATGGGTGCAGAAAGGCAGGGGGGAAATCTTGTAAATAAATAAAAAAGAAATATCAGAAACAGAAAAAAAATCTTCAGTAAAATTTGAGCCCAGTAGTACCTTAAGGACCACCAAATAAGTCAAGGAAAAGTTTTTTGATCTCTGAGGTGCTACTGGATCTGAATTTTGATTGACTACTAGGGTTGCCAGCTCAGGGATGGGAAATACCTGGAGATTTTTGGGTCAGAGCCTGGGGAGGGCAGAGTCTGGGGAGGTGAGGGACTTCAGTACCATACAATGCCGTAGAATCCACTCTCCAAAGAGGCTGTTTTCTCCAGGATAACTGATCTCTGTAGCCTGGAGATCAGTTGTAATACCAGGAGATCTCCAGGCCTTACCTGAAAGTTAGCAAACCTGTTGGCAAACCTATCTACTACTAAGTCATGGTTACCTATCAGAAAAAAATTCTTGTGATCCTTTCTCCTCAGTTTGGAGGATTTCTTTTCAAAGGTGAGGTCTTATTTTTCCATAATTCTTTTTACTGAGGGAAAAACTGAGGCTGATGAATACTGAAAGCTGCAGTTCTCCCTTCTTTCACTTTACAAATATCTATGGAGATCAAGGCAAACAAATTACTTTGTACAAGACAGTATAAGGCCAAATGAGTCTTGGTGATGCTTTCCATAATATTCCAACTACAGCTCTTGATGTTTAGTAGTAATTAACTTGTCAAAAACACCTTTTCCTTCATATGCCATGGAATTTTACATTTTTTTCCTCCCTTTGCTTTTTATTGATTGGGAGAGGGGGAAAGAGCTTTATTCATTAATTGAATATTGATAAAGAATTTGAAGGAAGGACAGAGATTAGAGGTCTTTGTTTTTGGTTTACAATAGCTGTAAAAAAAGAGTTGGTGTGTGTGAGAGAAAAAAAGAGGAGGAAAAGAAGTTTCAGAATCACAGCTAGGAAATCATTCTTTTAGTCTATGTGGTCATGGCAAGATCAATTTTCAGTATGTTCTTTTGTCGTCTGTGTTTCTTGATGCTTGCATTTAACTGGCATCCAATGTCCTCCACTAGGGACTGTTTGTTTAAAACAAATAGTCTGTATAAAATGTATTTTCCCACCAACCACATGTGACACAAGGACAGCAATTCTAAGGTTCTGACACTCCTCTTAATCTTTGTACATGAATGTAAGCCTGATTCAGTAGAGTTAGTAACTTCATGTATAAGGGGTGACCTGAGCTTTCATTCATTTATTGGTTTATTTATTGATTTATACTCTGCTTTTCTCACCAACGGGGACTCAGAACAGCTCACGGTGTTGTTCTCCCCTCCTCTACCTAATTCTCACAACAACAATCCTATAGAGTAGGTTAGGCTGAAAGAGAATAACTGGCCCAAGGTCACCCAGGAAAGGCCCTCTCTTTTATACCAGCCAAATTAGGTCCTTTGATTAATGGGACAGTCAGGATGGCCTCTCCTCTTGATCTTAATTCCTGGACAGAAACAAATTGGAGAAGGCAGTCCTGCAGGTGCCTTGGTAGCAAACCATGTAGGGCGCAGCTATCTAGATAGTGCCCAGAGCCTTGTCATGCAATGCTTGTGGTTCGGGGAGGGATGTGTGATCATCCCGACCCGGGAAAAAATATTCCTGATCAAATCTATAGTGGGGAAAAATCACAATAAGCTTGCCATGTGACCACAGCCTGATTGTTGTAATACCAGGCTCACATGCAGTAATATCAGGTTCACATGCTCCCAATAGCTGGCCCCAACCAGTTGTAGTGTGCTGCACTAACTGCAGCATTTGAACACTCTTCAAGGGTAGCCTCAAGAAGAGAAGAAGAAAAGTTGGTTTTACACCCTGCTTTAAAAGTCTCAAAGTGGCTTACAATCACCTTCCCTTCCCTTCCCCACAACAGGCAGCTTGCGAGGTAGGTGGGCCTGAAAGAGTTCTGAGAGAACTGTGACTGGCCCAAGGTCACCCAGTGGGCTTCAAGTGGAGGAGCAGGGAATCAAACTCAGTTCTCCAGGTTACAGTCTTTTGCTCTTAAGCCTTACCATGGCTTCCACTTGGCCTTACCAATCACAATATATGATCCACCCTTTGGAGGGAGTGAAGTTATATGTACACCATTGATTATCTGGAGGAATTATACTGTTTTATCTGTTTTAACCATTTATTATTTTCTATTTATTGTTTTTAATTGTTTATGTTTAAATATTATGTACACAGCCCTGAGCCCTCTGGGGGAAGGTGGTTTATAATTTAGATGATGATGATGATAAACTGTGCTGGCTCCCAAGTAGAGCAAACTGCAGTAGTCTAGTCTAGATGCAATTAAGGCATGGATTACTGTGGCTAAATCTGACTCACTCAGGAACTGACACAGCTGACGCACCAGCTAAAGCTGGGCAAAAGCACTCCAGATTACTGCAGCCACCTGCTTTGTTGCAGTTTGCAGGTGAGGAACTGCAGTGTATGTCTTGGCAGGATTCTTGAATTGAAAGACAGGTGTGAAGGCTGGATGGAAGAAGAGTTTTAGAAATGGGCTTAGATGAAAATAAATGTTGCCAAATATAAAAGTATCTCCACTTACATAATTAGATGTCAAGCACAAGGAGAGGTAGAGATCCCTGTACAGATTCTTAGCATGGGACCCATCTCATAAATAAATAATTGTGGCTAAGTTCCTGCGGCATCTTCCAGAGCCTGCAAGTGAAATCACACAATAGGAGTCTCTAATGCCAAGGAGTGCCTGTCATTCACAGACCCCCTTGTGATCTTCTGGTCTTTTAGAGCAATTGGTGCTGCTTCAGAATATGCATAGGAGTGTCAGCTATGCTGCCATAAGGGTTGGGGGTGGGGTGCTTGCTTGCCCTGTGTACCAAGTACCGCTGCATTCCTTCTTTGCTTCTGTAATGCTTGCTTATCTATGGCCTTGCAGGTGGTGTGTAGTGTCTGGGATTCAGGGAACCGTGGGAGCGCTGTTGGTTCCCAGCTTCGACTCTAATGGCCTGGGGCTCCTTCTCCCACGTGCGGGAATGTGGGTAATTGGCCTAAGGAAGGGGGTGTGTGCATACGAATACCCTATATCCCATTATGCTTGTAGGGGCGATGTCATTCTTAACAGTGACTTTGTTACTGCATCTATAGCTCCTCAATAAAGTATAACCTTTCTGATAAGTGTACTCTGTTGTTGGCTGTGGAATCTGACAAGGAGCTGCTTAAGGACTTTACTCTGCATTTCCATTTTGTAAACATATGGATCGCTATGCTGGGCCAGTCTAAAGGTCCAGCCAGCACAGTTCTTTGCGCTCTGACATGGGTGTTCAAGGATTCGAGAGAATTAATTTCTCAGTGTTGTTTTCCCCTTTCCTTTTGAAAAATGTTTTGATGTACGTTTGATGTGTAGTATATAAGTAAAGGCTTCCCTTGCTCGAAAGCTAGTCGAATCTGACTCTAGGGGGTGGTGCTCATCTTCATTTCCAAGCCAAAGAGCTGTGGTCATGTGGCCGGCATGACTAAATGCCGAGGCACATGGAACTCTGTTACCTTCCCACTGAAGCAGTATCTAATTATCTACTTGCAGTTTCTTGCTTTCGAACTGCTAGGTTGGCAGGAGCTGGGGCCAGAAACGGGAACTCAGTCCATCACATGGCCCTAGGGCCTCGAACTGCCGAGCTACAGACCTTCCGGTCTGCAGCTCAGCATCTTAACCTTTGAGCTACCAAATGTCATTAAAATTTGAAGATATTTACATTGTTCTGAAGGATCAAATGTTCAAGTGTGGTCCCATCATTGAGCCCCTGACTATGATTTGGAGCAGAATATCATAGCAGCAGAAGACATACATACATGACATTTTGGTGTATAGGGCCAATGTGCATAGAGGGGGCGCAAGAGCAGGCTCTGTCCATGAGACTGGACACAAAATACAGCAAATCACTACTGTCAAAGCCTGCAAGATTCTTAAGCACTGACATATCTACAGTGCACCTCAGACCCTGTCCTTGGTCCTGTAATCACTGGCATCTAATCATTGACACTGATGTATGAAGATGTTTATCCTGACTCTTACACAGACTTGGATCCAATGGATCTGTTGCAGCAGCAGCTCCTCTGATAGAACAGCTTTTCTCTCTGTAGAGGAGGGGAGGGTGGTGGTAACTGGTTCCCCGCTCCTGCTGCAGACTCCCAGTGTGCTTCCCCTCACTGTTGGGGGGGGGGCAAAGAAGGCTGTAGTGAGAGGGCCAAGGCAGAGAAGTTACCTGCCTCTAATGCGACTCCCTTCATGGTGCTTAGGATCTAAGCCACAGTCATGAGAAAGGGAGAAGTCTAGAGTTCCTGCTAATGGACAGACTCTTTATTACAGGAAGTGTGCCCAGGGTGTAGAGACATGAGCTGCTTAAGGTCAGCTCTGATACATCTGATAAATATCAGGAATCTTTACAATGAATACAGTTGGCGTTGGTGACTTTTTTATTCTGTGTTTCAGTCTGGATTATTGGGGGGGGGGGAGCAGAGTACATGATGGCTCCATGCCATGCTGGAACACATTTCAGCCAGTATCTGTGCATTATGCTCTCTTGCTATTAGTCAGAGGCCACAGAATGTCCAGCTGGTTTGACTGGCAGTGTTTAACCTTGTGCTGTCTTCAGGCCCGTTGCTGGCCATGTGTCTTCTCCCTCGTGAGCTGGGGTGTGCTTGTCTGATTAGGGGGAAAGGTGTTCGACACGGTTGAATTGCTCTTTGTCTGAGACTGTCCTTCGCACATGATAATTTGCATGCTAGGACTACTCGCTAGTCATTTTGCCTTGCTCTGTCCCCCCCCCCCAATCTGTGCTCTTTTCCTCGCCCTTGTTTGCATTTTATTAGGCTGACGTGATTCAGCTCTCTTTCTGTTGGTCAGTAGCTATATATATCCATTTGGCTCAGAGCATTATGTTTGGGCAGCATTAGCCAAAGCAAGGCCATGTTTTAGCTATTGGGTCTAATAATTTGGGTAACTCTCTGAAGCTAAGTGACATTTTATATATATGTAAGAAAGTAGCCTGGTACGGTAGTGAGTTATTCTGGTTGTTTAGAAGATGGGCATTTCAAATCATTCAGTTGTAGGCCACTTTCAAATTCATATTATCCAATTAACTGCTCTCAGTTGGGTTCTGGGTACTTCACTGACTGCCCTAAACTCACGCATGGAGTTGCTACATTTCAAGAGTGGCATTTTCCACCGATGGAGCAAGTCGTTTTTGCTTGATGGTTTGAAAACCACCTTCCTGATGACAGGGTATATTGAAAGGTATAAAATTATTATCATTGTAGCTCAAGAAGACTATTATACTGGCCAGCGTGAACTAGAAGGAACAGTGAGTTCCAACCTTGTTGAACACTAGCAAGTGCTGTGACAGTCGCCTGGAGTATCTTTTTTCAGAACATGGGCTTGCATATTTGAATGCTGAAATGTTCAAGTTATCTAGCTCTTGGGGTCTGCTTGACAACTGCAGTTCCTTTCCGAGGCTTGGAAACAACAAGGTGGTGGTAACAGGGAACTACAGGAGGGAGAGAAGGAATGACTGGTATAAAAGCAGCAAAAACACACATAGGATAGTTAGCATTTCTTATATGCAGTTCTCAGTTATTTTGAACATAATGGGCCATAACAATGGGGATCAAAACCCTTTCACCAAAATTGCTTACTCCATTCCCTTTTTGAACTAGCCAAGTTAAAAATGATCCACCATTAAGTTCTCCTTGTACTGTGGGAAGGGGCTTTTTATAAGAACACACCATATTTACTTGAAAGATAGGGTTTTGTTTTCTCATGTCATCAAGAATAGAGAGGACTGTTTTAAATTCACACATGTTACCGTTATATACAGTAAATTAGAGTTATATCTATATTACAGTATACCTTTTCTGTCTGTTAGAGTTATCATCTTACATTCAGGGTAATCTTCCTTTTGGATAAAATGCGTATTAGAGTTGTCTTGATGGATCAGATCAAGTGTACATCTAGTCCATTTAGATGCCTCCAGGTACTGTTGTTATGGGGAGGGGAATTTCTTTTTTGAAATTCACTTGTTAAGATGTATTTGATTCTTCTAATTCACTCTTTTCTCCTTTAAAACTGGTGTTTCTCTTTCATTTTTCTTGGATTTCTCTTTGTAGAGAAATCAGTTGACCTTTTTGTAACTGCTGCCCTTGCAACTATATTATGCTATACACCACAAGGTAGTACTCTAGCAGGAAGATAGGAAGGTTTGGGAAGACATTGGCGCATGTACAGCGTGAGATTTCAAAACTTTACAGAACCTCACTTCCTGCCCCACTTTTCTTCAAATTTCTCTTTGATCAAAATGTAATTGATCAGAAACAGACTCAGAATTCCTAAAAATAAAAAAGGGGGGGGAGCAGTTGTTGGATTTCAGGGAGAAACTGGGCAAAGAGGAAGTAAGATAATTTCTCATAACAATCCTACCACCAGGGTACTCATTAGCAGGACATGGTGTAAATCTCCTTTTACACTGGATCAGAAGATCTTTAATTGGTAACAGAAACTTTGTAGGGTTGCCAGGTCCCCCCTGGCCACTGACAGGTGATGGGGGTAGGAGCGCCAGATCCAGGTTAAGAAATTCCTAGAGATATTTCCTTCATTATGTCCCCCCCTCCGAATTAAACCCAAACAAATGGTAACCATATAAACTAAGCCTGTTATTCCTGTTTGGTCCTTGAATCCGTTAAACATTTTCATTATGTTGTATGCTAATTTACTGCTCATCCTCTACTAATATGTATGAACTGGTAACTTCCATTTCATTGTATCAGAAGAATTGCGCTTGCAATGAAAACTTATGCCTTGAATAAACCTTTGTTGGTCTTAAAGGTGCCACTGAAGAAGAAGAAGAGAAGAAGAGATTGGATTGGACCTCTGCTCCATATGCTTATCTAATTCCCTTTTGAAGCCATCCATGCTTGTAGCCGCCACCACTTCCTGTGGCAGTGAATTCCATGTGTTAATCACTCTTTGGGTGAAGAAGTACTTCCTTTTATCCGTTCTAACCCGACTGCTCAGCAATTTCATTGATTCCCCACGAGTTCTTGTATTGTGAAAAAGGGAGAAAAGTACCTCTTTCTCTACCTGCTCTATTCCATGCATAATCTTATAAACCTCAATCATGTCACCCCTCAGTCGTCATTTCTCCAAGCTAAAGAGCCCTAAGCGCTTTAACCTTTCCTCATAGGGAAAGTGTTCCAACCCTTTTATCATTCGAGTTGCCCTTTTCTGCCCTTTTCCCAAAGCTATAATATCCTTCTTAAGGTGTGGTGACCAGAACTGTACACAGTATTCCAAATGAGGTCGCACCATTGATTTATATAGGGGCATTATGATATGGGCTGATCTGTTTTCAATACCCTTCCTAATAATCCCCAGCATAGCATTGGCCTTTTTTATTGCAGTCACACACTGTCTCGACGTTTTCAGTGAGTTATCTACTACAACTTCAAGATCTCTCTCTTGTTCAGTCTCTGCCAGTTCAGACCCCATCAATGTGTATTTATATTTAGGATTTTTGGCTCCAATGTGCATCACCTTGCACTTGGCCACATTCAACCCCATTTGCCATGCTGACGCCCACTTGTCCATCCTTGACAGATCTCTTTGGAGTGCCTCACAATCCTCTCTGGTTTTCACCACCCTGAACAACTTCGTATCATCCACAGATTTAGCCACTTCACTGCTTACTCCCAATGCCAAATCATTAATGAACAAGTTAAAAAGCAGTGGACCAAGTACTGATCCTTGCGGTACCCCACTGCTTACGACCCTCCACTGAGAAAATTGCCCCTTTATACTCACTCTCTGTTTTCTATTAATTAGCCAGTTTTTGATCCACAAAGGACTTGTCCTTTTATCCCATGATTTTTGAGCTTACTTAAGAGCCTTTGATGAGGAACTGTATCAAAAGCTTTCTGTCACTCCTTCTGACCCCGAGAAGCATAGTTTCCTGGGTTGTGGGACCTACATAAAGGGTTGGGGGTGGGGACTGGAGTGAAGTCAGATTCTTATCACTCCTTTTCCTGCAAATGTACCTCTGCTGAGGGACAGGGTTTATTTAATCCCCTTTAAACACACACACATGCACAAACACACACACATCCTGGCTTTTGATAAATATGAGCTAAAGGCAGCTAAGAGCCAATTCACTAAAACAACAACAAACAATAGTAAAAATCTAGCATATTAAAAGAAAAAGAAAAAGCACTCCAGTATAGAAAGCGCTAGCGGCCTATCTCAATGGCTGCTTTCAGCATAAGCATAATAAAAATCTAAGTCATTTTGCAAAATAAAACTGAAATAAATGCCCACTAGTAATGGTTGCTGAGGTTGGAGAGACCCTGTCTTCCTGAGTGATTATGATAGACCCCTGGAAGTACAGAAGGCACCTTTATGGTACCCATTTATACGCTACAAAGCCTCAGAATGCAGTGGCATACTATACTGTACAATTCAAAGACAGGACCACTGAAGAATGTGGAGTCTAAGTAACATCTGCTACTGTTGCATAGTAACTCACAGACAAAAGAAATGGTCCTAAATCTTGTGACCAGGCTGGTAGCTACGTTGGGGCTTTTGGGGGCTCCGCCCCTTTCTTAAAGCACAGCCGCACAAGAATTTATTCTGTAAATTCTTTTTTCAATTATTTTAAAACATTTTGAAGGTGTGTGCTCCTTTAAGCAAAGTGGGACACTGTAGTTTGACTAATTCCCACTCTGAGCAAGGGCACTGGAGTAGGTGACCTCTAGGATGCCTTCTAACCCTGTGTCAAGAAACTGGTCTCCTTTAAGAGAGTTTTTCTGCCTAAGTGTTAGCTTTCTTGACTATAGAAGTCATCCCCCCCCCCCACCTGCTGGCTTGTTAATCAGAATTGTTGCTTAGGCTGGAAGAAGTCATTAACTTGCAGCCTCTGAGAACTGTCATCTAAAGTGGTTGACAGCTTGCAGTTTAGAGATCTATCCTGGTAACAGCTTTCTATTGGCTAAATGGTTTTTCTTTCTGCACTGAGAACCTCAGCCCCACCAGGAAAAAAAAATTACCCCAGAAGACACAAAATCCTGGCTACGGGCTTGCTTGTGACCATCAAAATGGTTGACTTCCATCATGTATGTACTTCCCATTCTCCCAGCAATTTCCCCTCATTCTTTCTTAACTTATTGACATTTGAGAGGCTAAAGTCAAAGCTGTTCCTTGCTCTGAGAGTCTCCAGGGAGCAGCAGTGAGGCAGAACTGTCAAGTCTGAGTTGGGCAGAAAATGGAGTGAGGAGAATGAGAGACAACACACAGTGTAGGCACCACTGCCGCTGAGTGTTGCGTTCACATTTCCTGTATAAAGTAAATAAAGGAGGGAAAGAAGAGCAATCGTTTTGTGAAAAGGAGAGACAAAGACTGGGGATGAGGGAAGATACCATGGACAGAGAGAGAGAGAGAGAGAGGGAGAGAGAGAGAGAGAGAGAGGCAAAGATAGAAGAGAAGCAATGACCCAGCACAGAGGAAAAGTGCCTTCCTTTTTTGACACTACAAAAACATGGTTCTGTAGAACAGTGTGCAAAGCCTCTCTTTTCCCCATCTGAAGGCTTGTTTTCCCAAGCAGCCCTGATTTCGCAGTTTTAGAAACTCTCCCAAAGTCCCTACCATAGTTTTGCCCAACATAGATTTAAATACATTTGCATGCTACAAGACCTCAATATGTGTACCCTTTTTTTACTGATTTAATATTGTATGCCACATTCTCCATTATAGTGTTCGAGGCAGCTGACAGCAGTCACCATAAAAGCAGCATGAAAACTGTTAACAACAAATTGGTGATCAACCAGTAAGAGAGACAAATAAAAGTAAAAGAAACAAAAAGAAGCAAATACTAGTAGCAGCAGAATAAAACAGCAGTCATCCCACTGAATTAGATACTTCTGGGTAGCCCTAAGAATTTTCAAAATAAGATTCAGCAATATGCCTGGGCGAATAATAAAAGCTTTTATCTGACTCCTAATGCTTATTGGGCTCAGCACCAGGTGAGCCTTTGTTGTGATGGTGTTTCATAATTGAAGCACAGCCATAGAAAAAGCCCTGGCTGAAACTGCTGCCCATCTAAAGGTGGAGGCACATTTATTTGGGCCTCTCCTGGTGGGGTTTTCTTGGCAGGTATTTAAAGAGATGGGAGTACCAGACCAGCTCACATGTCTCTTGAGAAACCTGTATAAGGGTCAAGAAGTGAAGTTAGAACCGGATATGGAACAACTGATTGGTTTAGCATAGGAAAAGGAGTACGAGAAGGATGTATATTGTCACCTTGCTTATTTAATATATATGCAGAGTACACTGAAGTCATTTCGGGGGGGATTGCGAGGGATTGCAGTTCCCCCGGGTGAGGTACGGGGGGCGGGGCACATGATGAAGCCCCGCCCCCTGCTTCCAGGACCCCGCTTCCGGCCCTCATTCAGCCAGGAGGAGGCAGGAGAAGAGGGAGGGTAAGTTGCTTCCTCCCTGCCTCTCCCCACCCCTGCCTGCCTGGGGCCAGGGAGGGCCTTCGCGGGGCTTTCTTGCACTCCTGCTGGCCTTGCAGGTCCACCGCCGGGCCCCTCATGGGGCTCGGCAGTGAAGCTGCAAGGCCGGCGGCAGCCTGGACCATTGGGGTGTGTGTGGCCTTATGACACACATCCGGTGATGTCAATGAATCACAAGCGGGAATTAAGATTGCTGGGGAAAAGATCAACAACCTCAGATATGCATACGATACCACTCTAATGGCAGAAAGTGAAGAGGACCTAAAGAGCCTCTTACTCAGAGTAAAAGAGGAGAGCGCAAAAGTGGGCTTGAAGCTCAACATCAAAAAAACTAAGATCATGGCATCTGGCCCCATCACTCCTTGGCAAATAGAAGGGGAAGTCATGAAAGTAGTGACACTTGAACTGAAATTAAAAGACACATGCTCCTTGGGAGGAAAGCGATGGCGAACCTAAACAGCATGATAAAAAGTAGAGACATCACCCTGCCAACAAAAGTCCGCATGGTCGAAGCAATGGTATTCCCAGTAGTCATGTATGGCTGCGAGAGTTGGACTATAAGGAAGGCCGAGCACCGAAGAATAGATTCTTTTGAACTATGGTGCTGGAGAAGACTCTTGAGAGTCCCTTGGACTGCAAGAAGATCAAATCAGTCAATCCTAAAAGTAATCAACCCTGACTGTTCCCTGGAAGGCCAGATAATGAAACTGAAGCTCAAATACTTTGGCCACCAAATGAGAAGGGAGCACTCACTGGAGAAGTCCCTGATGCTGGGAAAGATTGAAGGTCAAAGAAGACGGGGATGACAAAGGATGAGATGGTTAGACAGTGTCATAGATGCAATGAACATGAAATTGAGCCAACTTCAGAGGACGGCGGAAGACAGGAAGGCCTGGCATGATCTGGTCCATGGGGTCGCGAAGAGTCGGACTCGACTGTGTGACTGAACAACAACAACAACAACTCCTGGTGGGGAAGTATAAGCTCTACCTGTGTACATCCTTTGGGACTATGTCAGGAACAGAGCTTCCAGGACCATGTGAGTTAAAAAAAATTCTTTTAAGATAAAACCCTTCAGCATACAGAAGATACAACGCAATTTATGTAACTGGACACAAAGTATAACAGAGGAGAGAGACTTGCAACAGGCAATGTCTCTGAATTCACTTGTTTTTGTTCATGATGGGCCAAGTGCAGCTTCTCTGCTCCATCAAATGCCAGATTTTTCCAAAGTACTTCTCTTGTAGAAAGGAACAAACTGACTGGACATCACAGAAACCAGGCTTCAGGCTTCCACTTGAGAAATATAGTCGCTGCAACAGTAATATGATTCCAATACTAATACCAGTCATTATAAATTTAAACACACTACTGGGGGGAAAAGCAAGGGGCATAACAAAACAATATTAAACAGCCATCGTACACTCTAACCCCCCCCCCCAATAAAACAGACCTCAGACCAGAAACAAACCGTAAATCAGCTCAAAGAGACAGAATACTGGTTAAAAAAGAGAAGTTTGGGCCTGTTGCATAAAAGACAAGATGGTAGGTGCCACCGGGCAAGCCTCAAGTGGAAGGGCAGCCATTGACATTCTCCCCACAATAGTCATTGGAGTCATTGACCCCATTCTCCTCATAAAGTTTCCCCAGTTTAAATAGAGGGGCTGTGGTAGAACATTTGCTGTGGTAGAAAAAGCAGTGCTGATATGGGCACCCGCTTTTTTCTCCGTGACCAGAGCTAAAAAATGGAGACTCTTCAGATTATGAGAAATTATGGTGCTGGGAAATTAGCTTCATTTCCATAGAACAATGGCCCTGACCCAGATTCCCACCCCACACAGCTGCTTTTCTTGGGGGGGGGGTTGCATGTGTGTGTGCGTGTGTGTGTGTGCCTGGAAGTCATGGCAACCTCTGGCGACTCCTAATGGGGCAAGGAGGACATTCAGAGAATATCCTGCCTCTGAATCCCAACCCTGGTATTCTTTGGAGGTCTTCCATCTAAATACTTGCCAGGGTTAGCCCTGCTTAGTTTCTGAGATCTGATGAGATGGACTATCCAGGTCAGGGCCCCAAAGAAAAAGAAGAAGAAGAAGAGATTGGATTTATACCCCGCCCTTCACCACCCAAAGGTGTCTCAGAGCGGCTTACAAACTCCTTTCCCTTCCCCTCCCCACAACAGACACCCTGTGAGGTGGGTGGGGCTGAGAGAACTCTGTCACAAACTGCTCTTTTTCAAGGACAGCTGTGCCAGAGCTTGTAACTGACCCAAGGTCAAATCAGCAGGTGCAAGTGGAGGAGTGGGGAATCAAACCCGGTTCTCCCAGATTAGAGTCTGCACACTTAACCACTACACCAAAGCTGCTTTTAAAGGTCAACTTACACACATGAAATTCTAGTCTCAGAAATCCAGCACCAAATATAATTTGGCAGTTAGTTTTCTTCTGGAAACACCTGGGGTGCAGAATGGGGGCCTTTTCCTAGGTGGGATAGTTTGTTCGTATGTTATTTGCCCTCCCCTTCCACCTAAGTACTGAAAGACCAGGAGTGGCCATTCATCAAGACCTATTTCCTCTCCGATCTTACCTCCTCTTCAATATCCAGAAGTAAGGAAGATCCTGCATTGAGATGCTCCTGGTTTGGACATCAGCACATAACTTTCTCTGTGTAGTACAAGACGTAATGGAGAAAGCTCAAAAGTTCAAGATCTCCTTTGGATATTTCCACATATAGACAGTAGCATCAACCAGGGCACAATGTGGGACTGTTGCCACTAAAGCTATCATAATAGATGACCTACAGGATAAGTCTTAAGTGTTCATGTGCAACATCCTGTCTCTTTCAGTGACCCCCAAGACGTCCCCAGGAAGCTCAGAAGTAGGACAAGAAGACAGTAATTTTTCCGTGTTTGCTGTCCAGCAACTGATATTTAGACTATTTAGTGCCTCTGAGCCTGGAGTTCCCATTTCACTGTTATAATTGAATGCCATTGATAAACCTGTCCCCCATCTCTAGTCTTTTTTGAAAGCCATCTAAACTGGTGACCATCACCACACTTTGTGACAGTGAATGTCTTATGCTAATTATCTCTAGTTCCAATACTATGATAGAGGGAGAAAGAAAAACCCTTTCAATTTTCTTCATACCATTCATAATTTTATAAACTGCCTTGTAGCATATGTAATGTTGTAACACTCTCATTACCCCTGTAGCTCTCTTGTTTTCTTAAACTGAAAGCTCCAAAATCTTCAGCCTTTCCTCCAAGAGAAGGTAGACCAGGCCCTTGATTGTATTGGCCACCCTTTTCTGCCTCTGCTCCAGCTGTATGATCTCCATTCTGAGATAGGGTGATAAAAACTGCATGCTGGCTTCCAAATACCACCACAGCATAAAATCTGAGCATATTTTAGTAAATGGTCATTGTATTCTGTAGACTGCCCCTGCAGAATGCAATGCCACTTCTGTAGATGACTGCTCTTCAAAGCACAAAAGGGAACCCAGATGTTAACAGGAGGTAAGTAGGATATATCTGAGACAAAGAACATTTTTGTTGACAGGTCCCTGATGTGGCTGGCTCCTTCTCTCTAAATGTGGTCTTCTCTAAAATAGCTAGTTGGAGAGAGCAACTGTATTTTTCAGTGGATACGGAAATGAAGCATGGCCATATCCATTCGTCGATATGTCTGTCTATCTATCATCTATCAGATCAAGAGGCACCCCAAATCTACTGTGTTGGTTGAGGGGGCTTTTTAGACGGAACAGTAGGATGAGACTTGAGGTCAGACTCAGAGGTCCTTTTTCATCTCCTAAGAGATCTTCAGACTTTCCAGTGGCAAGCAGGCAATTCTGATTCTTTGGGTTGGGTAGGACTAGACAGACCCCTTCTGATTCTTTGCAAAATACCTCTTTGGGAATCATTGCAAGGCCTACATGTTTGGGCAGGCTTTAGTGTCTCAGGGTTTCATCAACAGAAGTTCAGTATATGTGTGTGTTTCAATTGAGGTGATTAAATGATGTACTGTTAATGTTCATTTGGTTTTGCAGCCTGAGAATTTGGGATGGGCCTAGCTATAAGATATTTGCTGTCCCCCCAGAAGGTGAAATGTGGATGTTTTATTTAGCCCTATCAAGCTTTTGTCTACTACACTAGTCAGAGGGTGAGAAAATCTGGTTATCATTTGGATTTCTACCTAGTGCTGAAATTCCCTATAGTACATTTGCTAGCCTGTTAGATTGTCTGCTCCTGTTGGCATCTTGTTCCTATGTGTTTGCTTCAGAATGGGTACAATCAAAGCTACAGTGACTTAATCGGGCAACAGAGTTAAATAAGAGATTATAAATAATAGACTTGTGCAACAGCACAATAGTTACAGCAGCTGCTAGTAGAAGGGGTGATGGAGGCCAGGAGAAAGAAAGAGATGCCTGGATTAAAAAAAAAATACATATCTTTCCTTCGAATAAAAGAGTGAATTATATAGTGGGATCAATTAGCTGGTATTTTCTTTTGCTTTCTTTTTCAGTGCTCTTCCCCTCTTTTCCAGTTGCTGTGTCCCTAGGTTAAATTGTCTGCGAGTAGGAAAGTATAGGCTGGCTGTTATCTCTTAAGCCTCTTAATGCATTTATTCCTTTCCTCTGTGCTGTTAATGGATTCATTATTTGGACTGAGAGATAATAGGTGCTCCTGATGTTCCCCTAGCCAAGGCCTGCTTTCTCATCTGGAAGAAGTGTTTACCCAAAAGCTGCCCACATGAGAGTCCAGTATTGTGTGTGTGTGTGTGAGAGAGAGAGAGAGAGAGAGAGAGAAGTGTAGGGGATCTGAGGTAAAGTATTAGAGGAAGTGTGGATAAGGTCGAATAGATGAATTAGCTTTAAAAAAAAAACTAACTAAAAAGCCAAATTCTGATAGCCAACCTGTATTCTTTCTTGCATAGAACACATTCACCCACCCCAGTGACTTTTCAAAGAAGCTTGTGTGTAAATTAATGTCATTAAGTGAAGCATGCGAAAGCTTGTCTCGACACTATACTGATTGTGAATTAGTGCAGAAGAAATCAGGGAGATACAAACTGCAAGATGCTCTTTGGATTGGGGCTCATTCTCCGTTATCCTCCTTGCTGTTAACTCCTTCCTTGTTAACATGATGCTGAAATTCACCTGCTGTGCCAAAACATGGCCAGAAGAATGTGACATGGATTTTAGCAAGGTGAACACAGGGACAAAATTGAACATGAAAAACTGAAGCTGGTTGAGAAGCTCCAGAGAAAGCACCATTCTTTTTATGTCTATGGCAAGGAAAGAGAATGTAAAGACAATGATGTCAACCAGATTCTAAGTTTTTGTAGGAGAATTTCCGGTGAATTGTCCCCTAGTGTGTTTGGAGGATGCTAAGAAATGAATAGCTGCTTTCTTCCTGTAAGCTCCATTCTAATACTCAGTACAGTGCAGTACCTATTGTACAGCTTATTTACGTTGCGAACAGCCCCCCCCCCAGTTCTGCTTAATTCCAGCTAACACAGATAGATGAGGCATTGTGGGGGGAAATGCTTTTGCACTGGGCCATGGCTAAATTGTCTTAACAGAGGCATCTCATCCCAATTAAGGAGAATTAATGTCTGTTTTATGCCATGGTCACTGCCATTTGAGCCTCATTGGCTTGTGCTGAGTCTTGGCAGAAGGTACCAAACACTGTTGTTTGCTTGATGAAACCATACCTTAATGAAATGGAATACAAACTAAGCCATTGTTAAGAGTTTAATGCAGGTTTTCACTATTTTCCCTTTTAAACAGACTACCACCACCACCACCACCACCACCACCACTACTACTACTACTACCACCACCACCACCCAACTTTTTAGGCTGCCCTTCCCTGCAAGCAGGACTCAGGGTGGCTTACATAAAAAAACCAAACATAATGATATTCCATTAAGTAGCATTAAAAACTACTAAAACAATATACCGTATTTCAAACAATATGACTTCTGTATCCAAGATGGTGACATTTCCCCCCCCACCAGACCCCTAAAGTGAAGGGTATTACAGCTGTCACTGTCCTCAACCAAAGGCCTGGCAGAACATCTCTGCCTTGCAGGCCCTATGGAAAGGTAGTAAATCCCATAGGGCCCGAATATTTTCTGATAGAGAGTTCCACCAGGCAGGGGCCTTGAAGGTCAACACCAAAAACTTGAACCAGATCCAATGCTCCACTGGGAACCAGTGCAGCTCATGCAGGAAAGGTTGAACATGTGTAATCTGAGGGGTAACTGTAAGGACTCATGTAACTGTGTTCTGGATCAGTTGGAGCTTCCGGGTCAGATGCAAGGGTAGGCCTGCATAGAGTGAATTACAGTAGTCCATCCTTGAGGTTACCATTGCATGGATTACTGTGGCTAGGTCAGGGCGAGACAGGTAGGGAGCCAGCTGCCTGACCTGGCACAGTTGGAAAAATGCCAGCTTTGCAACCCTTGTGACCTGGGCCTCCACAGATAAAGTGGAGTCCAGAATCACACCCAGACTCTTGACAGTTAGAGCCAGTGATAAGGGCATACCATCAAGAGTCAGAAGCTGACAGCTCAACCACAGCTTACCCTCACCCAGCCAGAGAACTTCCATCTTACCCAGATTCAGCTTCAATATCAGTTCTTAGGTTATTAATATTAGTACCTACAGACACAGTGGCACAATTTCTTACTGGATGGTAAATCATCAGTGTCAAAATCTCCAAGCAAGATGTGGTTGGGCAGTTGCAAGTCATGTGACCAGTCTCTTTGGCAGTTTCTGAGATCGCATTAGAAACCCAAGAAATTGATAGGTGTTGCGCTTCTGCTGCGCTCCTGATGATGCCCCTCAGGTAGCTGTAATGTTGGGTGGCTGTGGGGGGGGGACAGTCCTAGAAGTCTGGGGGTTTCTTTTTTATTTTTTTAAAAATAATCTATTTATTAATTTTCTGACAAACAAACATACATAATATAATCATGCCATTACCTACATCACAAAAATCACAAGTAGGTTGACAAAAATAATTACACCTTCCTTACATTTCATATTCTTTTCCCCTTTAACTCTCTTACTATATTTCAAGACCTAATTCATTTTTCTGATGTCAATAATAATAATAAATCACAATATCAACTCATATAACAAAGCCATTCGTGCTGTTAATTAGCCTTCCCATAACCAATATATCTTAAGTTTAACACTCCTACTTATACCTTACTGCTAATTTTCTTTATATTATGAGCCATCTTAAGTAACGCATTTTGCTCCACTATTAGACTCATCCAAACATTTAACACTCTCCAGACAACATTTACACATTACAAAACAACTACACCCTTTACTATCTACTTAGTTGTTCTGAAGTATATGTATATATATATATATCCTCCCCTATTAATCTCAACTATATATTTCAAAGAAAGAAATGAGAGAAAAAATCCTATTTGGGTTAACCACAACCAAAATGTAAATCTGTCTAGTGGAGAACAAAGGCAGTAAATATCAAAACCAATACATCCTATGTTTAACAATCCCACATATACCTTGCTTCTAATTTTCTTTATATTATGAGCTATCTTAAGTAACACACTTTGCTCCACTATTAGACTCAACTAGACATTTAACACTCTCCAGATAACATTTACACATTACAGAACAACTACACTCTCTACTATCTACTTGGTTGTTAGTTGTTCTAAAGTATATGTATATATATACATGTTGTTGTTGTTCAGTCGCACAGTTGAGTCCGACTCTTTGCGACCCCATGGACCAGCTCCCGCCAGGCCTTCCGGTCTTCCGCCGTCCTCTGAAGTTTGCTCAATTTCATGTTCGTTGCATCGATGACACTGTCTAACCATCTCATCCTTTGCCGTCCCCGTCAAAAAAATGTGTTGTAAAGATTGTATATAACTACACATAACTATTTAAAAACAACAACAAAATAAACCTTATAAAAAGGACAAAACAAACACACACACATAAATATATAATTACTAATCATCACTTCTTCTTCCACTATTAGGACACAATCTCTTAATTTGCTTTCATACGCCATATAAATCCCAAACAGAATATTTAAACCTTTTAATCATCAAACATAACTTTTGTCTCTTCTCTCCTTCCTCTCTTTCCATGTCTTCCTTCTTTCTTTCAACTTCTTTTCTATGCCTTGCATTTTTGTATTCGTAAATGTCCATCTTTGAAACTCTTCTTCCATACTTCAAAAGGTTAGTCCTCATTCTTTTATTCAGTCTGGTCAGTTTACCACTGGTTTTTCCTCCTCTTTTTCTCTTTTGTCTCTTTACCCTTTTTTCTTCTAAAGCAGTTATGGGGACTTTTTCCTTATCTTCTTTTTCTAATGCAAGGTTTGCCGTATCTTTTGTCCAATCTGTATCTATCTCTTGGTTCTCTTCTTTCTCGGACTTCAGTTGATTATCCACCATTTCCCTTGTCCCATCCGGAAAGCCGTTCCCCTTCTCACTAACACTCTGAGCCATTTGAGTTTGATCTTCATTATTACTTATATCCTGACTCACATTTTGTGAGGTTTTGAGAATATTATTACAAGCAGTTCTAAAAGCTTGTGATATTTCTCTCACCCAATAGATTTTTAAACTGTTCCACTGTGAGAATTACAATTTCAACATCCGGGTCCCATTCCTCGCTGTTCTCTCCCAACTCCATTTCAACGTTTCAACATGCAGATTAGCTTCTAGTAGTCTTTTAATCAAAGCCTGTATTGTCCTTCAATTTCATACAAAAAGTAGCTCAAACAAGACAGAATAACTTTTTCTTACCCCTTTCTTTTTTGCAGTAAAAATCCTTTCAATTTCCAATCGCTTCATGGCCGCTTTCTATAATATTAAAGTTATCTGTTGGGGGTATTATAATCCAGTGCACCTCCAGGTAGTCTCTTGCTCTTTCAAATATTTCTTTCTGTGATGTAGTAACTCCAACAAAAGAAAAAACAAATGGTTAAAAAGCGGCTGGTCGGGGCTGCATGGAAAACATGGAGTCCATGATCCACCCCGCTTTTCGTCCCTGCTTCAGGGCAATATCGGTCCCCCACCACCACGATGCCAAATCGGGGAGGGGCCAAAAAGAAGCCCCCTACCACCGACTCTCCCTCCAGGAGATCCAGCAAGGCCCCCCGAAACCGGGGAGCACCCAAAAGGACAAAGAAGGATCAGGTGGCTCAGGAGTGTCCTGAGAATCTGCCCGTCATCCGTGCCATACCACGCATGCTCTCTAAGTCTGGGGGCTTCAAAGCTGGAGGATGCATTGGGGCCTCAGACTGACAGGGGACGGAGCTAACACCACCCCTAGACACCCTCTGTCTCCGTGCCCTGGAGCCTGACTTTTCAGCTGTTTTTGCTTTCTCTCTGGCACAGCCCTCATTTGTCTCTACTGCATGCTTTTCTTCCCCAGCCCCTTTGCCTCCTCCACTTTTTATAATCCCCATCCAGCTCCCAGCTCAACCCATCTTCCCCATTGTACCTGCCTCCAGCCCGCACCCTTGATAAGCCCAAACACCATCCCGGCATTCTGGGCAGGGTTGATGCTGTGCCGCCGCCGGCCTTGCCAGCCCATGGGCCATGCCACTGCCGCAGTTCGGGGCACTCCCGGTCAGTGCACCCACCCCCAACCAACTCCAAGCAGAGCCTGTCCCGCTGTCTCCTCCCGCTGCTCCTCGTGGGTCGTGGCTCCGTGGTCGTGCATGGCCGATGCCGCTCCCCCTTGTGCTGCCGCTGACCACCGTGACGGGGCCCCTTGGTCACCGGGTCCCTGCTTCCTGGAGATCACCCCTCTGATGTCTTTGTTCAGACAGTTTGACATGCTGAATCATGGGCAATCGATCATTTTTCAGCCAATTTACAGATGCTCAAGCACCTGCTAGTTTGTCATGTATCCTACTTGCCAATTGTGAGGAGGGAACTGACCAGTGAGTTATTCAGATGTGTTTGCTTTGCGTAATAACACAGTTTTCTTGTACATGCTGGAAAGCATAGTGCCAGCTGTCAGCCTCCATCTAAATGTCTTGCAGTAGTCACAATTTTTAAAATTTGAAATTGGCACTATTATACCATTAAACTGTTTTCTACCAGCAGGCAATTTTCCAGATCTTACCGCATAACAGCATTAATCAGCTTAAACAAAAAATAAAGAAATAATGTGTACTTTTGACATAAGTAATCAGAGGTGCAAACACTATTAGGCCACCAGTCACAGTGCTTTTTGACAGTAGATGCCCCCAGTTTGCCTGAAGGCATATAATTAAAAGAAAAACATTCCTTTTGAATTGAGATTTACTATTTAAGTGTCTCCGTGTGCCTTCAGTGTTTGGCCCTTATGATCGTTAATCTGCATCAGCAAGCAGTTCAGAAGTTAACAATGGGAAATTTAAGAACTGAATGTGCAATAACTTGGCCTTGGAGACTGGACTGCCACTGTACGGGCTCAAAGCTGCTCATCGAGAACTTTAATAGCAATTAACTAGGTGATCCAACGGGAACTCACTGTACATCTGATTGTGGGAGCTGAGCAAAGTAAACTTGTGTGGCAATCTTGCTAATGTTGAACTTTGCAGCATGTCTAGATATTAGATGGCCCCATGACTGTGATTAGAAAATGGGTAGTTTAGCTGATGTTTAGGGATGTATTCGGGTAAAAGTCAGTCCAAATATCTGAAGGAACTGGAGTGTTTATTCTGCCAAACACAACGTTCTCTCTCTGTGTCCCTCAGCAGTATTGAATTGAAAGATATTAGCCAGTCACAAAAACCACCAAGCCAAAGAATCTTTCTGCCCATAGGATTCAGTTTTAATGGGCTGCCAAGAGGTATATTTCAGATGCTGGGGAGTTGCAGAGTAGTTCCACAGCACAGAACAATCCACTGTCATACTTTTTTCACCTTTGCAATTCTCCTCCATGCCATTTTTCTGATAAAAATAATTTCCCCAACATCAAGGTGCTTTTTGCATCATGTAGGAAATGATATAGGTTCCTGTATCTTTTCCCTGAGGGGAAACTTTTAACCAAAAATGTCAAGATGCCTCTATTTTCCTGTCTCCCCCTTTAGATTGCAACATGTGTGGCTGTATTCCTAAAAGCAACCAACCAAACAAATATTAGAGGCAAACTATAGGCCATTGAATATCATGGATAAGTAGACTGGCCCTCAGATCTGATCGTGTGGGCTACAGACAAGGGCCTTTGCATAATTTCACCCTGTGCCTTCACTTTGTCTTTGCCTCACTGCTTTATAGAAGCCAGGTCTGAAGAAGATGTTTTAGCTGCTAGAGGAAAATCTTTCCCTTTTTCAAGTGTACCAGGTGCAATGGCATAGCCCTCTGCTGAATCTGGCACCTTTATTCCTACTTTTAGTCAGTGTGATGGGTGATTAATTCATGAGGTCTAGGTACGTGGAATTTCAGGCAAATGCTAAATGCAGCAGTGCTATGCTCACGACTATGTTTTTGTGTGTGTGAGCAAAGGCTCTAGTTTCAGAGGTTTCATCCTTTCCCAGCCCCATTTTACCTCCTTTCCTACATCTCCACACCAAATAAATTGTACTGACAGACAAAGGCAGGATTATGAGGAAGAGATTTGCAAAACAACGGGATTACAGGAGCTAAAACAAGCAAACATCCAGATTAGGTTTGGGAAGTGGGGAGAATGAGGTGCAGGCAATAGTGGATAACATGGGAGCGGTAAATAGTGTGGTGCTTGTGTGTGCAGGGCTGGAAGTTGTAGGAAAAGGAGATTTAATATGTTTTAAGAAACAAGTGCACAGACCAATCAGAGATTAAAGTTGCTGGTATAGCACAACCCCCAAGGAAAACAGCCTGAAACATGGCGGATTTGCAGCTTTAATTTCAGGGGTTTTGTGTTGTGTGTGTGTGTGGGGGGGGGGGCTTGCTTGCTGGGATTGAATAGACTGGAGGATGGTAAATGGGGAGGAGAAAGTCTGTCAAGCCCTGTACTGCCTTGGTGGGGAGTTTGTGGAATTGGAGGCAGCAGCTGTCAGCTGATCTGTGCCGGGATCAGCTGTGACCTGATTATTAGTCTCTTAAACCTGCATTATTCCTTTCATTTTCCACCTCATTGACATCCTATAGCGAGAAGGAAGCAGGGTGGAAGGGGTGGTGGAGGAAGGCATTGATACTAGAGTCTCTGTGCCAGTTCAGTCTGGCCTCCGTTATGGTCCGATGAGTACTCCTGATGGACAGCACTACGGGTGGCTGCCTTTTAACCATTTACGTTCTTACCAGCGAAGATGGATAGCAACAAAACATAGCATTTCAGTAAAAAAAAAAATTGGATTATACTCAGTAAGGAGCTATACATGTACAGAGGAAATAGGATGACCCCAAAGAGTTCTGTGTAGGCTTGTTCTGGGAATGAGTGGGGAGTGGGGAGGAAGTAGAGACATCCATATGGTTAGTAAAAATGTTGTAATGCTGTCAGGGCCAGCTCCGCCCAAGAGCCAAAAAACTTAGAAATCAAGAGGTGCTAGGTCAGTCTAGAAAATCATGACCAGTAGGATGGAATTGTCCCCCTGCACAGAACTTTGGGACAAAAATAAATGAGTGAGGGGGAAGGTTATCTAACTCCTCCCAAAGATTATCCTGGCTGAAGCCTCTTCCCCTCACTGCCACTACTTATTCACTAGAGGAACGTTTCCCTTGCTTGGAAGCTAGTCGAATCTGACTCTAGGTTGGCAGTGCTCATCTCCATTTCTAAGCCAAAGAGCCAGAACTGTCCAAAGACTTTTCTGTGGTCATGTGGCTGGCATGACTAAATGCCAAGGCACACAGAATGCTGTTACCTTCCCACTGAAGCGGTACCTCTTTATCTACTTGCAGTTTCTTGCTTTCAAACTGCTAGGTTGGCAGGAGCTGGGGCCAGAGACGGGAGCTCACTCCATCACACGGCACTAGAGTCTCGAACTGCCAAACTACAGACCTTCCGGTCTGCAGCTCAGCGTCTGCCACCTCTGAGCCAATGTGGCTTTCACTAGAGGAAGGGCACTGCAATTAAGAAAACTCTGGAGGAGAGGATACACTTTCAGTCAAGATGCAGGATGGGGACAAATGAAGATTTACTGAGGGCAACAGTTATAGCTTGATCAGGCCCTGACTATCTGGTGCAACATTTCTAGCTGTCTGATTCTTCTGTTTGAAAGCAATTGGGATGAATGCATACCAGGTGTGTGTATGTGGAAGATGGAAGCAGTCTGGCATTGGGGAGTTTTGAGATTTCTGGTTTGCTGCCAAATGCCTTGGGCACTTTCATAAACTACAATTGCAACAAACTACAGTTTGTCATGAGAGCAAAACTAGACATTAATAGAAAAGCCATGTTTGTTTATTCCCTGATCTACTACATTCATGTCTAAAATATGGTTGGTGTTCACTTTTTACAATAAAAGTTGTGCACGGTGAGAAGCACTGAAGCATACATCACTGCTTTGGATTGCTTCAAACACTTTCCCCCCTAGCCTACTTCACTTTGGGAACCCTGAGTATTTATTAATTTATTTCATATATACCCCACCTTTCTTTCCTGTGGAGACCCAACGTGGTTTCCATTGTTCTGACCTCCTCCACTTTATTCTCACAACAATGATCCTGAGAGGTAGGTCATGCTGAGAGTGCATGACTGGTCCAAACTCATCCAGCAAGCCTCCATGACAGACTGGATATTGAAATCTGGGTTTCTCCCAGATCCTAGTTTAGCACTTTAAGCACAACCATGGCTTTTGTAGAGGGTATGAAAAAGGTGATTTGAGAGAACTCTGTGAGGCAGAGAAGGGGAGACTTTTCTTCCCATCATATGTACACATATTTGTGTTTAAAAATTGGTACCCTTCTTATTTTAGACAACAGCAGGACAGACATATGCAGAGTAAACATGGTAGGCTCCATCAGTCAAGAGGGAGCTTCAACCAATTCCAGCTCTCTGACTAGCATATTTGTATTTTCAAACACCTGTTGGTTGTATTCACATTTCACATCCTTAGCATACATTCTTTAAAAATTCACACGTCAAAATACAATGTGTGACAAGGTCTCTCTGAAGAAATTCGGTGCGTGAACAAAATCTGCTGGAAGAGTCTCTCCCCCCCCCCCCCCCAGTCTTCAAACTGAGCTCTCTGTGTCCTTGCTTGTTTTCTGGTCCATATGTCTCATCAGACAGGAGTGTTGTGACTTGTGACCACTCTTGAGAGTCGGTGCCTCTGGTAATGAAAGTCCTCACAGAGACAAAGAGATCTCCTCCACTCCCTAATCCAGCCCAAGATGTTGAGACTAGCTGTAAATTGTTGGAATAATTGACCTTCAGTCTTTTATAATACTCTGCTGAGGATGAAATACATTTCACATTCTTTTTGGCTGTTTAAAGGCTGTTGCAGCCATTCCAAAGCTTCTGCTGACAAACTTTAATCAATAACCTAGTCAGTAGTAAGCCTGAATCTATTGTATCTATTACTCTCCATGGTAGCAGTTTCCTTTTGGCTGCCAGAACAGCCAAAAGTATGGAGCAGAACATTTGAAACTAGATATCTGCAGGTCTTTTACTCCATATTTTTTAATTTGGGCTAATTACCACTCCTGCGTTTGTGCTCAGTAATGCAGGCTAGAATTACTATTCCAATAATCAGTGTGTATCAAAAAAAAAAAAAGGAGGAAAAAGAAATCCACAACTGTATTATGCATTGGGCATCTCTACAAGTGCAAGCAGAAGGGCTGCTAAAGAGTGCTGGGGTGGGGGGTCATGTAGTAAGAGATTTAAGTAAATATATACCTAGATGTCCAGCTGGCATCTTCAATTAAACTTGGTGAAGATGGAAGCATTGATATTTATTTCCTCCCAAACCCTTGTTCTTTTCACATACCTCTGTGAATATATAGAAGGACATGTTATACTGAAGCATTTGGGTAATGGTGAACTGCTCCTTTTTCTTTTTACACATACAGGTGACTGACAATGGCATGCTATCATGTTTTCTCAAGGATGTGTGTAGCAGTTAAATACAACCCCTCCCCACACACTTGTTCACACCTAGTCCAGAAAGACATAAAGTAGCCTTTATGTTTGAGCTGGGCACTTATTTCTCTCTTGTACACTTTGGTCCACCTTCCTTCAAGGATAGAATCATAGAAACATAGAGTTAGAAGGGGCCATACAGGCTATCTAGTCCAACCCCCTGCTCAATGCAGGATCAGCCAAGAGCATCCCTGACAAGTGTTTGTCCAGCCACTGTTTAAAGACCGCCAGTGATGGGGAGCTCACCACCTCCCTAGGCAGCTGATTAGAGTGGTATACATCATTCCCCTTTCCTCATTTCATCCTTGCCAGGGCTTTTTCTGTAGAAAAAGCCCAGCAGGAACTCATTAGCATAATAGGCCACACCCCGATAGCACAGCTCATTAACATATTAGGCCACACCCCGTGCCTCCCCATGGCTTGCCCAGGCGCCCTGCAGCTGCCAGGGAAGGCACAGGGAGGTATTTAAATGACTCCCCGATCCTTCCAGGGGCCCCCCTGGCCTGCCCACCTCGAAGTCGCCATGGGTGTCGCTCTCCAGGCCTTCCCTCTGTAGTCACACATGCAGAGGTTTTGGCTGTAGTGGGCGTGGCCAACTCTGAAGCCAGCTGGAACTCCGTTCCTGTGCGTTCCTGCCCCAAAATAGCCCTGATCCTTGCAATGACTCAGTGAGGAAGGTTGGATTGAGAGTATGTGACCCACCCAAGGTCACTAGCAAGCTTCACAGCAGAGTGGGGATTTGATTCCTGGTCTCCCAGATGATAGTCCAACACTCTAGCTGTTATCCTGAAGATGATGGTAATGATTGGGTTGGTCCTCTGGGTATGCTGGTCCCAAGCCATATAGGACTTTAAAGGTCAATGCCAGCACTGTAGACCCAGAAACAAATTGGAAGAAACAACTTTGATATTTTATGTTTTTGAGTTCTATAATATAATACAAAGTAAGAAAATATTTAGATTAAAAAATCACATGGACTAGACATGTTTCAACTAAACAGTCTTCCTCAATGATCTCTAAAAATGGTATTAATTCATAAAAGTACATACACATATATAGTGAAATACCAAGAATATTGTTACAATATATAGTTGGACTAAGCCCTTTCAGTAGAAAACAGCAAGAGTCCAAAGCACCTGAAAGACTAACAAAATTTGTGACAGGGAATGAGCTTTCATGAATCACTGCTCACTTCTTAGGATACTGCTACAATGTGAGTCCATCTATCCATGTATCTTGAAAGTGGAGTGATTTCAGATGCTGAATGACAATAGCAGGAAAATGACATTAGCAGGTGAATGACAATAGCAGGCTTGATTGGATTAGGTGTGATGTGCAGAGGGGTAGTAGGTGTCGAGAAATCAGCACTGGTAATGAGACTGGAAAACTAGGTCTCAGTTCAGTCCAGGAGGATACATTGTCTTGAACTTCATTATCAATTGCAATTCAGAAATCTCTCACTGAAATTCCTTTGTAAGAAAACTGCTATTCTTAGGACAACAACTGAGTGTCCTGGAAGATGAAGATGTTCACCCACTGGTTTTTTAATGTTGTGCTTTTTAATGTCACACTGATATCCATTTATTTTTTGTCCTAGGTCTTGGCATGTTTGTCCAATATAGGGCATTGCAGACACATGATAACATAAATCACATAAGAGGACGAGCAGGAATATAGGGTTGCCAGACCTTTCAGTGGAGGCATGGGTCCCTTGCTGCTAGGTCCCACCGCCCCTCTACAGATCAGCTTACTGGTGGGGGGGGGCTTACCTGAAAAAAAGAGCAAGGCCCAGTTGATGTTGCAGTAATATGTCTACATCACTTCTGATATGAAGTCATCATGTCAGAGCAACTCTATGGTATTTTGGGGGAAACTCTATGGTAGAAACCAAATTTGCCATAGAGTTTTTGCCCAAATACCAGAGCATTACCCCAATGATGCTACGTGGTGATGTCACATCCAGGTCATTTTGGAAGTGACATCACATGTCCCTGCAACTTTAACTGGGCTTCCCACCTGCTCCTGGTAAGTCCCCCCCCATCCCCCACAAGTTGCCAGGAGGGACCTGGCAACCCTACAGGAGTATGAACCTGCGATAGTATGGCTGATGTTCCTGGGTCCAGTGATGGTGTTGCCAGGATTTATATGAGAGCCTCTTCAGGCTTTGTTTTGAAAAACCACAAGATACTATTTCCACTGTATAGTATATTGGCCAATTCACTAAAATGCCATCTATGGATGGTCGGTGGGCGGTGTTGGCCAAAAGAGAGTTAACAGCTCCATTTAAAACAGCCTTTTAATTAATAAAGGAGGAATTGCCCTGCAGACACTGAAGCTGAATGCAGATATCCAAAGTACTACCAATCCAAAAAAGCCTAAATTCAAAATAAATATAGTTTTATCTAATCAGGTATAATGCCTGAGATTCTTCAGGGATTATGCCTGATAACATTTATTGTGTGGTTTCTTGAATGGGTTCAGAATGGGTAGAATGACCTTGTGATGGAAATCCAGCTTAGTTATTGTGACTTACTCAAGTGCATTCTTTTTTGAATGACCACAGGTTTAAACCTTGATTTCTTACATCTGAGTTCCAAATTGTAGCCTTTATATCATGCATACCCTCCACTTATTTACAAGGCTACCCACAGAAATTTGAAATTTTGGACAGTTAATAAGCAATGTTGATTTCATTTGAGTTCAACACTACTTTTATTTCAGGGACTGGGAATGCAATAACAAGGAGACACCTGGAGGATAGCTCCAGCAAGAGAGATTGTTAGCTAGTTGGTCCTCACTTAGGTATTCTAATCGAAATGTACAGCATCCCCTAAAGGGTAAATGGTTTGCATGCCAGGAAGTTCCCTTAGTCAGCTCTGTAAGAGGTACTATCTATCACCCTAGAGCTGCAAGCAATGACACCCTCTAATACAACCAGACGGAGCCTCGGGCCAGTGTATATATTTATTATGAAGCACATTAATAAATCATCATAAAAATAAAGCACACTTATTGTCATTAAAAATTAATAGGAGACATTTGTCGTATCGACCCCTCTCTTTTACCATGGCCCGGATACTGTAGTGATAGGCACATTAACTGGAAGGAGTAGAAGGGGAATCAGACTAACTTGTGGCCTGGTGGCTTAAGGTTCTGAGTGTTTAGAACAGTGGAATGATGTAACAGCTTGAATGATTTGGTGTAATTAGGTGTCAAATGAAAACCCTACAAGCTTTTCTGTCTGCAGGGACTCTCTGACCTAGGAGTACCATTATGTGTATTATTACAGGGTGAGGTGGACAGACAGTTATTTAACTGGATTAAGGCGAAGCACTTTACTGCCTCTTTTATTGTCAGAAAGCAGCATCAGAAGAGCTGGCATTGTCTGGCAACTGATTGGGTTGCTATTTTGAGTTGCCAGCGCTCTAGTGCATGGACCACTCAGTCAGGTGCCAGTGAGGTGGTTCTAAAGTGCTGAATCTATGCTCTGGAGACAGTTTTTATTAGGACCGAGCCAAAGCTGGGTTTTGTATCAGTTTTCATTAACGTTTAAAGTGCTTCCTGTTTTCATCTTCTTTCTTTGCCCACATTTTTCTTGAGCTCCTTTTCCCCTTTCCACCATTGGATCTAAATTCCAAACATGTAATTCTGGAGGTCTGTGCCTAGAGCTTCAGATGTGTTTGGCTCTAAAAAAGCAGCCTCACAAAGTGCTAAAGTATAGATAGGTTATGGTAGACAATGCCCCCTCCCCATGTTGTTTCAAACCACAGCAGAGGAAAAAAGACCAGTAAGAATGCCAGCGTGATGTAGTGGTTAAGAGTAACAGACTCTAATCTGGAGAACCAGGTTTGATTCCCCACTCCTCCTCCACATGAAGCCTGTTGGGTGATCTTGGGTCAGTCACAGTTCTCTCAGAACTCTCTTAGCTCCACCTACCTCACAAGATGCCTGTTGTTGGGAGAGGAAGGGAAAGGCAATTGTAAGCCGCTTTGAGACTCCTTAAGGTAGAGAAGAGCAGGGCATAAAAACCTACTCTTTTTCTTCGACACTGTCTTTTTTCCCTACTGGGACTTAAAGTTGTCAGGAAAGGGGCATTTTCAATCAGGGAAATGGCACCGGTGATGAGGGAGAGTTTACTACCTCTGTCCCAGCCTCAATCCATACTCTGATTGCTCCTGCTTGTTAAAATGTATGGAATGCTAGTTACAGAACTCCAGGGTCACATGTAGTTTGATCCTGGTTAGCTCTGTGGCACACTATACATTTTTTGTTGAAAAAGCCATGGTGCTACATCTGATAGGGCATCATTGATGCCCGTAAACAAAATTATATAGATCACAGCAGCCAAATCGAGAGAAATAGCAGTGAAGTCCAAATCATTCTGAGGGTCAGAAGAACAATATGACACAGAAAAGACTCAGATTCCAGGGCAACCAAAGGACACTGATTGCTTCAATAGAAAGAGAATGTTTGTCCAAGGGAAGGGTTATATGGGGTCTTTTTTATTTTTGGCAATTTGTTCAGCTGTGTTTCCAAGTGACTTTATTTTATTTCAGAATTTATATTCTCCTTTTTTGCCCAATCAGAGCCACCAAGGCAGCTAACAATTAAAAGCAGAACATTATCAAACAATCATAAAACCAATTTTAAACCCAAAAATAAAACACAGGCCTAGCAATTAAAACACAGGACAGGAAGGAGAGGTCACTGAGGGAGGGTCAGATGAAACAAAAAAAGGCTTCACAGCTGGTAGAACATAAGGACATAAGAGACGCCAATGTTGGATCAGGCCAAAGACCCATCCAGTCCAACACTCTGTCACACAGTGGCCAAAAATACCAGGTGCCATCAGGAGGTCCACCAGTGGGGCCAGGACATTAGAAGCCCTCACACTGTTGACCCCCCCCATGCACTAAGAAGGCAGAGCATCACTTGCCTCAGAGTCCCTATCTATATCTTGTGGCTAATAGCCACTGATGGACCTCTGCTCCATATGCTTATCTAATTCCTTTTTGAAGCCGTCCATGCTTGTAGCCACCACCACTTCCTGTGGCAGTGAATTCCATGTGTTAATCACTCTTTGGGTGAAGAAGTACTTCCTTTTATCCGTTCTAACCCGACTGCTCAGCAATTTCATGGAGTGCCCAAGAGTTCTTGTATTGTGAGAAAGGGAGAAAAGTATCTCTTTCTCTACCTGCTCTTTCCCATGCATAATCTTATAAATCTCAATCATGTCACCCCTCAGTCGTCATTTCTCCAAGCTAAAGAGCCCTAAGTGCTTTAACCTTTCCTCATAGGGAAAGTGTTCCAACCCTTTTATCATTCGAGTTGCCCTTTTCTGCACTTTTCCCAAAGCTATAATATCCTTTTTAAGGTGTGGTGACCAGAACTGCACACAGTATTCCAAATGAGGTTGCATCATTGATTTATGTAGGGGCATTATGATATTGGCTGATCTGTTTTCAATACCCTTCCTAATAATCCCCAGCATAGCATTGGCCTTTTTTATTGCAGTCACACACTGTCTCGACGTTTTCAGTGAGTTATCCACTACAACTCCAAGATCTCTCTCTTGATCAGTCTCTGCCAGTTCAGACCCCATCAATGTGTATTTATATTTAGGATTTTTGGCTCCAATGTGCATCACCTTGCACTTGGCCACATTGAACCCCATTTGCCATGTTGACGCCCACTCGCCCATCCTTGACAGATCCCCTTGGAGTGCCTCACAATCCTCACTGGTTTTCACCACCCTGAACAACTTTGTATCATCCGCAAATTTAGCCACTTCACTGCTTACTCCCAACTCCAAATCATTAATGAACAAGTTAAAAAGCAGTGGACCAAGTACTGATCCCTGCGGTACCCCACTGCTTACCACCCTCCACTGAGAAAATTGCCCACCTACACTCACTCTCTGTTTTCTATGAACTAGCCAGTTTTTGATCCATAAAAGGACTTGTCCTTCTATCCCATGATTTTTGAGCTTACTTAGGAGCCTTTGATGAGGAACTTTATCAAAAGCTTTCTGGAAGTCAAGGTAAACAATATCTATTGGATCCCCCTTGTCCACATGTTTGTTCACCCCCTCAAAGAACACTAACAGGTTAGTGAGACAAGATCTTCCCTTACAGAAACCGTGCTGAGTCTGCCTCAATAGGTTTTGTTCATCCATGTGCCTAGAATTCTTTCCTTAATAATGGTTTCCACCAATTTACCCGGTATCGACGTCAGACTGACTGGCCTGTAATTTCCCGGATCTCCTCTGGAACCCTTTTTAAAGATGGGAGTGACATTAGCTACCTTCCAATCCTCAGGAATGGAGGCAGATTTTAAGGAAAGATTACATATCTTTGTCAGGAGATCTACAAGTTCACATTTGAGTTCTTTCAGAACTCTCGGATGTATGCCATCTGGGCCTGGTGATTTTTCAGTTTTTAAGTTGTCTATCAGTTTTAGGACCTCCTCTCTCATCACCTCAATCTGACTCAGGTCTTCCAACACCCCTCCTGAAATCAGTGGTTCTGGAGTGGGCAAGCACTTCTCATCTTCCACAGTGAAGACGGAGGCAAAAAATGCATTTAGCTTCTCAGCCATTTCCCTATCATCCTTCAATACTCCTTTTACCCCTTGGTCGTCCAAGGGCCCCACTGCCTCCCTGGCTGGTTTCCTGTTTCTAATGTATTTGAAGAAAGTTTTATTGTTGGTTTTTACGTTTTTTGCTATATGCTCCTCATATTCCCTTTTTGCCTGCCTGACCTCAGACTTGCATTTTATTTGCCATAGCCTGTGTTCCGTTTTATCAGCCTCACTGTGACTAGCTTTCCACTGCTTAAAGGAATTCTTTTTACTTTTTACAGCCTCCATTACTCTGTTTGTTAACCATGCAGGCTTTTTCCTATACCTGTTTGTGCCTTTCCTAACCTGCGGAATATATATTTTTTGAGCTTCTAGGATCGTAGTTTTAAATAGATCCCAAGCTTCCCCAATTGTTTTGACCCTTTCTACTTTTCCTTTCAGTTTCCTCCCCACGTGTCCCCTCATATCAGAGAAATTACCCCTTTTAAAGTTAAAAATGGTTGTGTGAGTCTTTTTGGCCAATTCTCTATTTGTACAAATGATGAACTCAACAACATTATGATCACTGTTTCCAAGCGGTGCAATCACTTTTACATCTCTCACCAGGTCTTGAGTGTTACTTAGGACCAAATCAAGGATCGCCTCTCCCCTGGTAGGTTCCGTGACCATCTGCTCCATAGCACAGTCATTTAGAGTGTCTAGAAACTCAATCTCTTTTCCCGGTATCGACGTCAGACTGACTGGCCTGTAATTTCCCGGATCTCCTCTGGAACCCTTTTTAAAGACGGGAGTGACATTAGCTACCTTCCAGTCCTCAGGAATGGAGGCAGATTTTAAGGAAAGGTTACATATTTTTGTCAGGAGATCCACAAGTTCACATTTGAGTTCTTTCATAACTCTCGGATGTATGCCATCTGGGCCTGGTGATTTATCAGTTTTTAAGTTATCTATCAGTTTTAGGACCTCCTCTTTCATCACCTCAATCTGACTCAGGTCTTTCAACACCCCTCCTGAAATCAGCAGTTCTGGAGTAGGCATGCACTTCTCATCTTCCAAAGTGAAGACAGAGGCAAAAAATGCATTTAGCTTCTTAGCCATTTCCCTATCATCCTTCAGTACTCCTTTTACAGTGATAAAAGCATATATCTTCCTAGGGAGGGAGCTCTACAATTTTGGCACCAGACAGAGAAGGCCCTCTCTTGTATTGCCACCCATCTAACCTCAGAAGATGGAACACCCGAAGCAAGATCTTAGAAGATTACTGTAGTGGTTATGTAGATTCATATGGGAGTAAGCAGTCCTTCAGGTATGCTCAGTACCACCATGAGAGAATATTTGCAGACCCCAGATTTTTTTCCAGCATGCCAGGCTACCATTCTTATAACTGATGCTATATATTGTGCAGTTAGTAGATACTATGAAACTTCCATGGGGGGGGGGGAGGCTCTTGCAAGTGGAACAAAGATGCTGGACTTTTTTCAACAGTTACCAGATTGCTGTTATCAGTCCACTATGTCCCAGTTAGGAGAAGTGAATTGCAACTTTTGGGGCCATTCTCATAGGTGAATGGCTATGATTGTCCTTAAGTTGTTACTGGGGGATGAAAGATACTAGTGATGGGGTGGCCCAGCTGGTTCTAAAATACCAGGGCTAACCTCTTCTGGTGGCATTCCTAGTTAGATCTCTAGCCACTTGCAAGATGGGTTGTGTATATTTAATGGGTACCTAGTTACAGTACAAAGCTGCTTCTGCCTGGAATTGTTTGGTCCTAGTTGTGCGTAGGTGTTTGTGTATTTCCACTGATGGCTGCTGGTTTTATTAGGACAGGCACCTGAGAGTTGCATGTCTCCCAAAGAATCCAGCTGTGATTTATGAATTGGCTATCAGCAGTTATTATGCCATCCACTGCATGCATCCATTCTAATAAATTTCCTGCATCTTCCTTAGCAGCTTGTTTTACTCTCGTTTATTGATACCATGGTCTTAACAAAAGCAGCACATCAATTATAGTAATTGCATTCTGCAAAGCCAGCCGGGCTTGATGACAAGCTGCATGAGGCTGGCTGGGGATTACAGGCTATGAGGAGGTCTTGGAGAGAGGAGGGCATAAGTTAAGTTGATACCTAGGTGGATTTCCCCAAGTGCTTGCTAGCCATTTTAAAATGATCTTTGCAAAACTGGGGGAGGGGAGGTGTGGTGCAAGGAAGGGGATAAACCTTACTCTAGGCCTAAGGCTTCACATTTAGGAAATACGCACAGTTTAATTAATGCTTTGTTCCATTTAAGTTTTACTTAATTTTTAAAGTATTGCAAACACTAATATCAACAGACTATGTGGTCAGTCATTTCACACCACACATGGTGTGAAACATGGCCGAATTCAGTTATGAACTATGCATCTCATTTGCCCGTTCACTCCCTCCAAATGTTCATGTAAATGGAAATGATAGAATTAAAAGTTACTCTTCTTTCAAGTGAAACTGTTCTCACTTAACTACTTAGATACAGTTGTGGAGATATGATGTTCTATGTATCTGGGCAATTGTTTGCTCAGGTCTGACAAAACAATAGGATTTTGGATCTCCAGCATGGCAAATTCTAGGGCCCTGTGGGCACATCTTTGAGTTTCCATAATGTGCTTAGTCTGCCATTAACTATCCTGTTATAGCCATGGAAACGTTAAAGCTGCCACCAAGATCCTGTTGACCCATGAATTGTCTGCTTCTGTTTTCCCTTCTATGGCTGCTGCGTCTCCTGGAGAATCCTTTGAGCAATGGCTCATGGCACAGGCCTTGGTCACATTACTGCTGTTCCTTGATTTAGACATAGCTTTTGTCTGAAACAGAAGGGAAGAAAATAAGGCCGGATGGTAGGTAGGAGAACAAAGGAAAACAAGGCCAAAGGGAGAGTTGAATATTCACCTTGGCCTTTGTCTGAAACTGAAGACCAGTTTCAACTTCTACCAAAAAAACCCATATAAAATGAAATGCACCTGTCTAGTTTGCGAGATTTTAAAAATTGCCACACATGAGTCACTTAATTTGTCACTGAAAGTCACTGAAAAAAGGTCTTTTGCTATTTTCGCATAGAAGCTGTCAAAGGCCCACCTTTGTCAAGAGTGTGTCCATGGTTGTGTGGGAAAAGGTTAATTTCCCCATTTAGATTGGACTTGGATGCAGCCACTTGTGACTCCTGAGACTGTCAAACTGCACAATCGTTCTGTGATTGTGGCAGCTGGAAAAGTATAACTGTAATTGCAGAAATGGTGGTTGATTTATTTTCTCAGCCTACTGTTTCACCCAGACGTTTCTCTGCATGACTGTAGCTCAGCAACTGCTTGTGTGGAAGTGAATTTGACTCTGTGAACCGGCCCTGGAACTCTGAAAGATCTATAGTAGGGAGGCATAGTTATTGACCAGTCACTGCCTGCTTTCTTTTGATGCAAGTGAATTCGTTCAATCTTCCAGATAACAGTGGGACACAGAAGAGGCTAAACTGGCTATGATCAGTTTTCCTACAAAAAAAAGGAACACACAACACATTCACCTTAGAATTCTTAACTGGCTTCTTCTAATTAGCCCTGAGTCAAAATAGGTGTGAGAATATATGGGGGATGAAAACATTTAGGGCAAGCTTTGATTCATCTTTGTGAAAATGTGCACGGCCACTCACAACTAGTGGATATTGGGGGAAGAAAGAACATGACCTTATTGTGGAGGCAACATGGGTAACACTATGTGGCCCCAGACCAGCTACACTTTATTTGAATGTTATTTACTTATGTATAGTCTGTCTTTCCTCATTGAGACTCAAGGTGGGTGTGAATGGTACTTTCAGCTTCATTGACTATGCTAAAGCCTTTGATTGTGTGGATCACAACAAACTATGGCAAGTCCTTAAAGAGATGGGAGTACCAGACCACCTCACATGTCTGTTGAGAAACCTGTATAAGGGTCAAGAAGCAACAGTTAGAACTGGATACGGAACAACTGAATGTTTTAGCATCGGAAAAGGAGTACGACAAGGATGTATATTGTCACCTTGCTTGTTTAATTTATATGCTGAGTACATCATGCAAACTGCTGGCCTGGATGAATCACAAGCTGGAATTAAGATTGCTGGGAAGAACATCAACAACCTCAGATATGCAGACGATACCACTCTAATGGCAGAAAGTGAAGAGGACCTAAGCAGCCTCTTGCCCAAGATGAAAGAGGAGAGCACAAAAGTAGGCTTGAAACTCAACATCAAAACAACTAAGATCATGGCATCTGGCCCCATCACCCCTTGGCAAATAGAAGGGGAAGTAGTGGAAGCAGTGACAGACTGCACATTCCTGGGATCCATGATCACTGCAGATGGTGACTGCAGCCATGAAATTAAAAGACGTCTGCTCCTTGGGAGGAAAGCGATGGGAAATCTAGACAGCATAATAAAAAGTAGAGACATCACCCTGCCAACAAAAGTCCATATGGTCAAAGCAATGGCTGCGAGAGTTGGACTATAAGGAAGGCCAAGCGCCGAAGAGTAGATTCTTTTGAATTATGGTGCTGGAGAAGACTCTTGAGAGTCCCCTGGACTGCAAGGAGATCGAACCAGTCAATCCTAAGGGAAATCAACCCTAATTGTTCCCTGGAAGGCCAGATACTGAAGCTGAAGCTCAAATACTTTGGCCACCAAATGAGAAGGGAGCACTCACTGGAGAAGACCCTGATGCTGGGAAAGATAGAAGGTCAAAGAAGAAGGGGTTGGCAAAGGATGAGATGGTTAGACAATGTTATCGATGCAACAAACATGAAATTAAGCAAACTCCGGAGCACGACGGAAGACCAGAGGGCCTGGCATGATGTGGTCCATGGGGTCGCTGCTCTTAAAAGCACGTTGTTCATCGGCATTGCATTATTTGTAATGATATGTATATTCAAGTGCACATTCAAAGGTGCATCTTCAACCATGTTCTGATTCAAGTAGTTAAGGTACTCATAACTAGAGCTAGTCTTCCTAGATAATACTAGAGGGCCATAAAACACCAATACAGGAAAGCAAGATAGGGAAAGATGATATAGTTGTCTGGGTAATGGAATATGGATCCCTTTCCCCCCTCCCCATTCAGAGTGATGACAATGTGAAGGATTTGTTTTTTCTCAGTGATGTCCTCATGTAGCCACATTTGTTTTGCTTCATGCCACCATGACATCATCATGCGTACAAGGCTTGGTCAGCCGGGATCATAGAGTGAACAAATCTTTTAACATACATAAAAGAATTTGGCCAAAGTCACAGCAGACCAGGAAAATGATGGCTGTGAAAAGGCATATGAATATGCTGAAATGAATTTAGGTAGGGGAAGGTAGGGAATATTCATGAACATTTCCATACAAATGCCAAATATGACAACATTCACAGTGAAAGTCAAACTGCCTAATTCAGTCCAATCATAATTGCAATATTCGTGATCTAGCGATCCTTGCTGATCTAGGGGTTGAAAGTAGATTTAACTCAGTCCTCATTTGAGGTTAACAACTGCGTAGCTTTTTCCTTACCTGGCTATAATGTTAAATGCCTAGTCCCGTTTTTATTTTTAATGAACTATTCACTGAGGCAGTTTAAAATAAAAAGTGGAAAACCTGTTTTGGACTGAAATCAGTTAGACTTGCTCATGTATAACAGGGTGCAAGACTGGCGTTGCAGTGTCGACTTCAAAAGACTTCATTCTGTGACTGTTGCAAGTGCTCCTTCTTCCTGCAAGTGAGTGAATTAATAATGCTCTCCAAATAGTTCCACTGGGGATTAAAATTCACCCCTTCTCCACCCCGCCTCCTCATCCCTGGATTATTTCTGTTTCTTTTTGAGAAACGATCACTTAGTACAAGGGCAATATGTTGATTTCCCCTTTATGGTTATTGCATTTTCTGTTCCTAAATCAGGAATTAATTTGGCTTTACTGGGTCCCTTGGTGCCTCTACATTTAATAGCCAAATATATCTGGGCTGTGTAATCTAGCAAACAGTACCAAATCTAGACAGAAAAGAGATGCAATGGCTATGGCTGCCCCTTGTGCCGACATAGTCTTGTGGGAATTCTTCTCTCCTTTGAGGCACACTGGCACTTACAGATAAGAATGCTGGCATTGCTTAATACCTATAGCCGTTAAGCCCGTTATCACTTTTCTGGGATCTTAAAATAATAGAGACCCAAGGTTCAGCCCTGTCCAGTTTTTGTGTATTTTGCCAATGTTTCATCCCAAATAGTTTTAAATGTCCCAAGATGTATACCTCTGGGAAGGAGTGGAGAGAAATTGATGGATAACAGTGAACGAGACGCTGAGATGGGATTGAAAACAATTGTACTGCTTACATTGTAGTGGATAGACAGTGTCCAGCCCATCTGTTGGGTAAAACCATAGCAGAGCAAAGTGGCACAAGAGAGAAGGCAATACAGGTCAATGCATAAAACTATGATCCATTCCAAGCAGATTTGGAGTTCCCAGTTTGGAGTCCAAAATCCCATGAGATTTCTTAAACGGGACTCCCCCAACATAGGGATGAATGGATGCTTTTATGAGCAGGGTTTTTGCTGTTGAATTTGGTGATATTGTGTGTGCATGTTATATTGGCATAGAAATAGAGAATTTAAGGCTGTCTGTTGCAACTGATACACAGCAACCCTATGCACAGGTCATTCCAGGTAAGAAATGAGCAGAAGTGGTTTGCAATTGCCATCCTCTGCATAGCAACTTCAGTCTTCCTTGGTGGTCAAAACAAAACCAAAACATGAATTTTCAGGTTGAACAGCAGGGATGGAAAATTTGAAAACAGAAGATTTACATTGTATCTAGTCAGGCAGGTAAACCCATTTGGGCGTTGCTGTGTAGTGATGGGCACAAACTGGTTCATGAGCCAAAATTTGTCACAAATTTGGCCTGGTTTGCAGCCCCCAAATGAAAGTTTGTGGGAGGCGCCTTTCCTGAACGTTTCCTGGAATTTTGGCCTTTTGGCTGTTCAGGCCATTTAAACCTAGCAGCTGAGTAGTGCAGGGCCACCTGTCAGCTGTTCGGTTTAAATGGCTGTGAGCTATTTAACCCCTCTGTTTTGCTCCCCCTCACTTCCAAGTGGGGGACAGAGAAACAGAGGGGTTAAATGGCTGCCCTTCATTTCAGCCTAATAGCACATGGGCATATTTGCCCCGCTATTAGGATGAAATTACTGCCAGCCATTTAAACCTGTCTGTTTCTCTGCCCCCCATTTCCAAGCAGGGGGAAGTGAAACAAAGGGGTTAAATGGCTGGCAGCCTTTTTAGCCTAACAGTGGATGGGTGTACCCACCTCACTGGTAGGCTGAAATAGCTGCCAGCCATTTCACCAGTTCGGGAAGGTGCTACCCATCTCCCCGTCTCCTGCCCACGCAGCCAGGAGAAAGCAGGGTGGGATTGTTTGGGAAGAGGTTTCCCATCCCATCTAGGGTTGCCATTCCCCAGTTGGGGGTGAGAGATTCCCTGGTTTTGCAGGCTCCTGCCCACCCCTGGCCAGCTGGCTGGTGGGAGGAAATCCCCCCCCCAGAATGACATCGCCAGAAATAAACACAATATGCCTATGTCACCCGGAATTGACATAGTCACATCAGTGACGTGGGGTGTGTGTGTGATGCTCTGATATTTGGGCGAAACTCTATGGGTTTTTTTAATATATTCTAAAAACTACACAGAAATCAAAGGAAGGGGTAACTAATATCTACAGGAGAAAGGAAAGAAAACGACTACTAAGAACCCAAGTAGCAGTGGTCTAACAATTTTAACAATGCTTACAGTAATATTTCACTTAGAACATCTTTGTTACAATAAATAGTAAGGCTTATAAATTTATCAGATGATAATACATCATGGTTTTAACTAGAGTAAGAGTGGCCAAGTTTTGTTTACTTTTAGTGAAAAGTTCCAAATGTCTCTATGACTTATAAAAACGATTGGGTTTTCCTCGGTCGCACTCTACCCCAGTTAATTAGGGCTTAGCTTTTAGTCCCCTTCTTTCGCTGTTAGTATAAAGAGCTTATCTTTATGTCAGGGTTAGGGTTGCCAAGTCAATTTTTCTTACTGGCGGGGGAGCCTCGCCGGGCTCCGGGAGCCTTCTGGCAATGTGCGCACGCGCCGCCAGCACGTCACTGGAAGTGACACACGATGTTGATCACGTTGAAGGCGTGGCCCCGATCGTCGGAGGGAAAACCGTAGAGTTTTCCCTCCAACGATCAAGGCCACGCCCCCAATGCGATTGATGTGGTTGCGTCACCTCTGGTGACGCGGCCACGCTGCGCTTTGGGGGGCGGAGTTCCCCCTGGGGCACGATTCCGCGGCGGTGGGAATCGGGCCTCCGAAGCGGGGGTTTACCCGCCACCCGCCCCCACTTGGCAGCCCTAGTCGGGATGGATTCCTCATGCTTCACATGAGGGGGACGTGAACAATTGAACAATTTGATGCTTATCTTGTTTTTACTGCTCAGAACTCACAGTTCATCAGAAGTCTTCTGCCAGGAAAGTGAAATCGCTTGACCATCTGCTCGTTTGTCCCGGTGTGCGAGTTTAGCACCATTGATGGTCTATGACGGTGGGACCTTTGGAGCAAAGGGGAGCCTCAATTCCTCGGCTGTTTGCCTTGGAAGAGGCACCCCTCACGCTCCATGACTGGGGCTCCCCTGCAAGGGCCCCGGGGGTGCGGAATCATCCAGGACCCCTCCCTACCACCATATAATGGGACGGATCTCTCGGAGCTCCAAAGAGATGCGCCCGCCATTTGATTCGCCAAGACTGGAAGCTCCTCAAAATGCTATGGTTTGAGGCTGATTTTACCATAGTGTTTTGTCCCAGAAAACAGTCACCCCCAATGGCACCAACATGCCTGTGTCACTTCTGGGTGACATAGGCACATCACACAACAATGCTTCCAGATCTCAGAATGTCCCCCCCAACCCCCCAGCAGCATTTCTAACAGACCTGGCAACCCTAATCTCATCTTCCTCTCCTCAGGCCATGAAGCCAGGAGAAAGTGGGGTGGGATTGTTGAGGCTTCCCATCCCATCTCCCTGTCTCCTGCACAAGCGAGCCTGAGACAACTGGGCAAGTGGGGGGAGGCTCTCCATGCCAGCTAAGCCACCTGTGAAGGGGAGATGGGATCACCGGGGAAGAGACACTTGATCTCCCTCTCTCCTGGTCATGTTGTCCAGTTGTTTTGGGCTCGTTGGCGCAGCCTGTTTAAAGGGGCTATGCCAGGGAGCCAGAGGCTGCAAGCCATTAAACCCATCCATTTCTCCCCCCCCCACTTCAAAGCGGGATAAGCAATGTGGACAGGTTAAATGGCTGCCAGCCATTTAACCCTTTCTGGGCAATCCCCCCTTTCTCCGGGCCTTGGCAAGACTGTGGCTGGGAGGGGGGGGATTCAAACTGCCAGTTTGGTTTGGGGAATTTTTGTCTCATCTCAGAGTTCAGTTCAGGACAGCCCTGAACCAAACCAGAAGTTTTAGGTTCGTTCCCATTCCTATTACTGGGTTCAGATAAACTGTTAACTATGATATGAGGCAGATAAAGTATTTCTTCCCTCTTTGATTTGGGCACCTTTCCTCAGTGGAAGTTGATCATTCTCTTTTATCTCAAATAGAGGTGATGGTACTGATCCCCCCAAAAAAACTATTATTATCTTTTTTAGGTAGAAGACAACAAAGTAAAATAATTTTAGCAGGCAAAGTAGGTGGGCTTTTCGGCCCCAAGGGTGGAGGTTCATTTTTAAAATGAGAACTGCTAGTATTTAAGTATGCCTGGAAGTCTAATATCTTCAGTCTCAAGGATGTATTTGTGGTTATTTAGTAGCTCAGGAAAGGCAAGCTCAGAGATACTCTTTCATTATTATACTTTGCTGTTTTCTTAATATGCCAAGGTTTGAGGTGCAGTGTAATTGGCACTAGCTTCTGTGGAGCCTCTCTTCACATCATTATCTATCTGACTAAGACTAAAGTTCCCTACATGGAGAGAAATGCATTGCTGCAGATTTGTTTGTTTCTGTATTGTTTCTTCAAGTATCTGAGGGCAGCTTTGGCTTCTACCATAAAGTTCCCCCCCCAAAAAAAATGCCAGAGTGTCACCCTGACATCCCAGATGTGATGACATCACTTCTGGGTCACGTGGGCAGTAACATAGACATGTTGCTTCATGTTGGATGGATCTCCCTCTTTTGGGGGGTAAGTTTTCCCCGCCAGCTGGGGCCCCTGCCTCCACCGGGGTGTGTGTTGTGTGCGTCTGGCAACCTTATGACATGTGAATCCTACTGGGGAGAACAAAGCACTGAAGTGGAGGGGAATGGGTTATATTTCCTCTAAGGAGCTCGGGGCATTATGTATTGTTCTCCCTACCACCATTTTATCCTCATAACAGTTCTGTGAAATATGTTAGGCTAGGAGAGATTGTTCCTAGTCCAGCATTTTGACCACTACACTGCACTGACTCTGTTCTTTAAAAGATCATTTCAGAGACTTGAGATGGGAGAAAAGCATACCCCTCTTCATCCATTTATTGTACATAATACTACCTTACAGTTTAAGATCATTATACTTAAAAATAAACAAATGTTCCAGTCAGCATAACCAAGTCTGCAATTTAGCACCTCATTTGAGGATGAATTGAAAACGAACCGTTGCAACACCAACTGAGTACTGTGCAACCTTATCTGTTACAGATCTTATTGTGTATGATAACGCACAAATAAGTTGAGACTGTGAAGACCAGCCAATCATATTTGTAAGAAATGGCTCCAGAAGTGCCTTCCTAGAAATCCATACAAGAGGCAAAAAATATCCTCAATATTTGTGACTCATACAAAGCATTATGTACAGTTAACTAACCCTTCTGGCATTGGTTATCTTTCATCATTACTCACCCCAGTTAATTCTTTGAAATGTTTTATGTTGGGATGTAGGAAAAAATGTGTATAGGCCTCCAGACTGCCTCATGGAGAGTGCCTCTTCTTAACCCCCTTGACTTTTCCAGAGCCACAGAAGTTTCCAAGGAAGAAGCCAAACCATAAATTATGGAGGATTTTTACCCTCCAATCTCATATTTCTTCATCATGGTTGACTAGGACAGAGAAGGGGGCAGGGAATCAAAGAACCCAGAGCAGTATTTTACTGTTATCTAGAAGTGATAGTTTAATAGGAAAGACTGTCAGCTTAAGGCCAGAGGTCTCTGAAACCTGAGAAGGACTTGTTCAAAGCTGAAGATATATTTTTTTTTAAAAAAAAATACATCTGAGCAGTCCCTTTACTTGGATAAGAAAGTCTCTTTGGCTGGAGGGTGTTTTGGGGGCACGAACACTAGGGATTGGGTCCTATGATATTGTTTCCCTCATGATTCTCTCAGGTTGCTATAGAGGCTTTCCTTTCCTTCGCCGTGTACTTCCTCTGCCACTAGCACTTCTGTGTGTACAAGATCAGTGTTTTTCAAGGAGTCCTTATGCATGTGGAAGTGGTGGACGCAGACAAAGTGAACACCTCAGCAGAGCCTCTGCAGCAACTGGAGAGAAATGCGAGGTGAACAGTATCACAAGATCCAAGCCCATATATGTAATTAATCCAGAAATGACACTCTGTGTTACAGGGTTGGATCCCAGCCAAGCTTTCCACTACTGGAAGGCACTTCTGTCAACAGAACAGAACTTTCCTACTCTTCCTCTCTCATTGCTGCCCACTGATCTTCTTGAAACGTGGCTGCTGGGCAAATTAGGGTGTGCAGCAGAAATTACACTTCCTTTGTGTTGGCAGAAAGTTTAGTCTGGATTCAACCCCTAGCTGCATTCTTGAGGATGCGAGAGAATATTCATACGACGTAAGTCATCCATAGAGGTGTATGGAGAGTGTATGGAGAGGTGTCCACCAGGGAAAGGCACAAGCAGCAGAGGCACAAGCCTAAGCCATGCTAGTGCATATGTGATGTAGTGGGGAAAACATGATATTCAAGACCTCCTCAGAGCATAGAAGCCCCTGAACTTGCTTTCCTGCTAGCAAGTATTAGGCCCTTCCTTCTCCCTCCCTCACGCCACAATAGAGTTGTCCAGTTAGATGGGAGCAATGGGGAGTTTCTGATCTGTGTCAGGAGGAATGCAGTAAGCTCCAAAATCCGCCACCAATATTCCAGTGTTGGAACAAGATTTTATCCATATCATGAAATAACAACTGAGATTTTTTTGTGTGAATTTGTGTCCTTCACATGTGATGATCAGTACATGCTGTAGTGGTTAAGAGCAGTGGACTCTAATCTAGAAAATCGGATTTGATTCCCCTGCTGGGTGACCTTGGGCCAGTCACAGCTCTGAGAACTCTCTCAGCCCCACTTACCTCACAAGGTGCCTGTTGTGGGGAGAGAAAGAGAAGGCAATTGTAAGCCGCTTTGACACTCCTTCAATTAGACGAAAGTGAGGTATAAAAACCTACTTTTCTTCTTCTGCTGCTGCTGTTGCTGTTGCTGTTTAGGAAGTAAATACACACTGGTCTTCGGAAACCCTGGTCAGTCAGCACTTTCTAGCATGTGTCTACATGGTTAAATAGAAGAAGAAGAAGAGGAAGAGAAGGAGGAGGAGATTGGATTTATACCCCGCCCTTCACTACCCAAAGAAACGACGGCTGAGCGGTGACATGATCGAGGTTTATAAGATTATGCAGGGGATAGAGCAAGTAGAGAATGAAGTACTTTTCTCCCTTTCTCACAATACAAGAACTCATGGGCACTCCATGAAATTGCTGAGCGGTCGAGTTAAAACAGATAAAAGAAAGTACTTCTTCACCCAAAAAGTGATTAACACATGGAATTCACTGCCACAGGAGGTGGTGGCGGTGGCTACAAGCATGGACAGCTTCAAGAGGGAACTGGATAAACATATGGAGCAGAGGTCCATCAGTGACTATTAGCCACAAGGTATAGATAGGAACTCACAGTCTGGGGCAGGTGATGCACTATATTCTTGGTGCTTGGGGGGGGGGGCAACAGTGGGAGGGCTTCTAGTGTCCTGGCCCCACTGATGGACCTCCTGATGGCACCTGGTATTTTTGGCCAATGTGTGACAGAGTGTTGGACTAGATGGGCCATTGGCCTGATCCAACATTGGCTTCTCTTATGTTCTTAAGGTGTCTCAGATCAGCTTACAAACTCCTTTCCCTTTCCCTTCCCCTCCCCACAACAGACACAACTGTGATCATCTTTTGTGATAGTTTACATGTAGGGTACCTGCTAAGTGCATGAAAATGGTTAGTAGGTGGTTTGAAGAAGAATTACAAGTGATATTTTGATCCTTGTAAATAACATGCTCAATAATCAGACTTATCCTGCCTGTAATGGCCATTTGGGTCCCCTTGTATTATAAATTGCTGTTATACATAATTTAAAGTAAGTTGGATTTCAAGCACTTGTGCAGCTTTTCTATCTGTAAACCAAAAAGGGAAAAAATGCCTGGTGATAGGTGACTCGTTTATTATCATACAAAGCCCCTATGTGCAGGCAATTAATTGCCATGGAGAGGTCCAGCATTAGGTGAATTCTCTGATCCCCCTGATGAAGCCTGCATGGTGAAATGTGTAGGGGTTCTGTGTGACAATAAAGCAGTCATCTATCACCTGCCATTTTTTTGTTGTTTTCAGTTTGCTGGCACAATTCTGGGTGTAGCCCAATTTTTCTTCATCCTTGGCTTTTCTGTCTGTGCCATTGAAAGCATTCACTTGCATGAACACATGAAGTTGCCTTATCAGACCATTGGCCCATCAAGGTCAATATTGTCTACTCTGACCAGCAGCAGCTCTCCATGGTCTCAAGGTCTACCACCTGGTCTTCTGTTAGCTAGAGGTGCCAGGGATTGAACCTGGAACCTTCTGCATGCCGAGCAGATGCTCTGCCACTGAGCCACAGCTCCTCACCAATTCCACATTACACCAGGACTGTCAGCTGCTAGCTGCTACTGACGGATACTGAGAATGCACTGAATCCAAGATCAGGGGCAGGGCATGCATAATTTAAAATTTGAGTTTATGTGCTGCTTTTGCATCTGTACAGTTAGTGGCATCAATCATTCATCATCACACTAGGCAGCTGGCCAATAGCCACTGTCAGTGCATGCTCAGGATCATAAGGTAAGGCGTCATGATGTACACAATATCTCACAGGTGTCCTGGCAATGAAATGCCTGGCTCTGGACACGAATCACAGGTCTCATGCAGCAGTGCAAGAGCTTGCATAGACAACACTAAATTAATATGAACTTTCCCCCTGTTTTCTTATGCTCTGTATGTCTAAAGTATGATGATCTAAGCAAAGCCATAGATGTCCCCTCATTTCCTACTCTAGACTTTTTAGCTTCAAAAAACTAATTTCAACTCCTAACAAGTACTGCAACTGTTCCCTTACAGATAGGATCAAATGCTGACACATTTTATCTGTTTGCCTGTTAGAATTGGTCAATATCAAACAAGCTAATCTGGGGAAAGTGATGAAGCATTGATCTTTTGGGGCTTATCAAATGCTCAAAATAAAGCTGGCTTGGTAAGAAGGTTTGTTCTTTTCTTTTCTTTTTAAAGAGAAAAACAGTGAAGAAAGGGGGCAGGAGAGGAGGCATTTTATCTGCATGTTTATTTATATTATGCAAAATTAAAGCATTTATTAAAATGTCACATGTGCCTTAAGTTCCAAAGGCATGCCCTTTGCAGACATAAACATAACACACAGATTTGTTTCACTTTAAAAATAGATAAAATAATTAAAAATAATTAAAATAATAAAAATAAATCAATTCTGCCCTCTTATTAGCACCAGATGAAAAAGTCCACATGAACACGTACACATGGAGCTGCTTTATACTGAATCAACCCCTTGATCTATCAAGGTTAGTATTGTCTACTCAGACTGGCAACAGGTCTTCATGGTTTCATGTAGAAATATTTCTCATCACTTACCTTTTTTTTGGTGACCCCATAGGGTTTTCAAGGCAAGAGATTTTCAGAGGTGGTTTGTGTCATGACCTGGTATTTCTTGGAGGTCTCCCATCCAAATACTAGCCATGGCCAACCCTGCTTCTGAGATCTGATGAGATCAGGCTACAGAGGTCATTTCGGGAGGGAACGCGGGGGAATGCAGTTCCCCCGGGTGAGGTGCAGGGGGCGGGGCACATGACGAAGCCCTGCCCCCTGCTTCCAGCCGCCCCGCTTCCAGCCCTCATTCAGCCAGGAGGAGGCAGGAGAAGAGGGAGGGTAAGTTGCTTCCTCCCCGCCTCTCCCCACCCCTGCCTGCCTGGGGCCAGGAAGGGCCTTGGTGGGGCTTCCTCGCACTCCCGCTGGCCTTGCAGGTCCACCGCCAGGCCCCTGATGTCAGGGGGTGTGGCATATGCTAATGAGTTATGCTAATGAGTTCCCCTAGCTCTTTTTCTACGAAATGACCCCTGTCAGGCTAGCCGGGGGTATCTGGGTCAGAGCCATCCTCTACTACCTGATCTTTTTACCTGGAGATGCCAGGTACTTAACCTGGGGTCCTCTGAATGCCAAGCAGATGCTTTACAACTGAGCCCCACCCCAAACAACACATGGATTAGAAATATTTAGCAAGATGCTCTAGTTACAGGAATTGAAAATGCATTAGAAGTTTATATCTGTATGCATGGTCTGCTCTGCCTTGAGAGATGAGGGGAATTAACAGTTGTTGGACATAAAATACCAGCCACCACAACATTGTCTCATGCCTCTTCAGACAAAAATCAGTCTAAATTTCAGTGTGAATTGATCTAGTTAAATTAGTCAAAACTTAAGTGGAAACATTTATACCAAAAAGTCCATAGAGAAGCTTGGGCTGATTAAGCAATCTAAAATCAATCTAAAATACCCACTTAATTTCCTCATGAAGGAAAGCCCTAAGGCATATCACATACCAGTGCTGGAATTTCCAACTGCCAGACGAGCTGGTAGAATTTAACTCAGGCTCACTTTCTAAAAGTATGTCCTTGACCAGCATTGTCTGTATTTATTTAGCTGTCTTTCTCTGGCCATCTATTTTCATTTTTATACCCACAGTTCTGTGAAATAGTATTCAAGTATTTCCCTTCATTGTAAGTTAGTATGGTGGAAGTAGTCTCAATGTCTGGTTCATTAGTTTTTTCTTGTCATTGGATCTACAGAGAAACATAACTGCTAATGGATCAGACTGATAAGTAGTGTCAAAGTAGGTTACTCCAGAGTAAAATTCCTGAACTCTATTCCTCATTGTGATATGTCCACAGTCCCTCTTCAGGACTTAGAAGAGCCCTCAAGAAGTGTGCTGGTACTCAGTATCAGTAAGAACCACCATCAAAAAAGAAAAAAAAAAGAAAAGCCATGGATTGTTCACATGTGCAGGCCAACTTGGAGAGATTTTGGAAACTCTAAAGAAGTTGAGGGTACTCTTATTCAGTTTGGAAAGGGTGGGGTGTGTGCCCGTCCCTCAGTCTCTCTTTTGCTGCTGAGAGAGGTCATCTTTAGTGAAGCTCTTCTTTCTGAGGAAAACAAAAAATGGATTTTTTTCTACTATAATTTTTTTGTCAGGCTTTTCAGCCTTATTGCTTATAGAGGAGACATCCTATGGGGCTTAATTTTGTTTTTTTCCTTAGAGGAAAGTGTTTTTGCTTGGAAAAAAGGTGACTTCTTTATAGCCCATGTTTTTTCTTGAAAATACAAAGAAAAGGGACTTGAAGTTGACAGTGTTAAGAAGAAATGGCCTTTTGATATGGTTCAAAAATCTCCATTTAAAAATGTATGGTACACAGGGCAAAAATTCCCCTCATCAGTTCAAGGTATTGGCTGTCACAAAGAAAGCCCTTCATGGCCTTGGCCCCTCTTATTTATGGCCCACCTCTCTCCTTCTGCTTTGCCATGACAAGTTTGCTCAAGTCAGCAGGGGCTATAGTTCCCATCTTGTAGAATGGCTTGTCTGAAGAGGTCAGGAAAGCTCCTCCTAGAGTTGCCTGCTCCAGGTTGGGAAATACCTGGAGATTTTGGGAGTGGAGACTAATGAATTTGATGAGTGTTACTAGGAGATATGACTAGAGTGTTTTCATCGCTTCCCACTTTGATAAGTATTTCAACGCTACCCACTTCGATAAAGTTATACACGAAACAAGATATAATATGCATGGTTCATTGGTGTTGATGGCATTTGAATTGCTTCAAGTAAACTGAATACTGGAAAAAGAATTTTCAAGTCTTTGAAGACTTTTTTTTGGCACAATACATCACAGTTGTTTGTTTCCTTTCTACCCCCTGGGGGTTGGCAATTCTAACTCCCACTCTCCTGGCCTTCCTCAAACTATGCAAAACTTAACTATTCAAGAGAGCTTTTCTGCGCAGTTAATAAGGCTACACTGCACAAAATGGTTTTACAAACTTGCTTGGATAAATGGGACTCTGGTCTATACTGGTTTGTACAGTTTATTGCAAGTAGGATCCTATTTATGTAATTTCTGTACCACTTAATGTGTCATGTGAATACTTACGCCATGCTCCAGTTCTTTCTGGTGGTTTCAGACTTCTAAAATCCTAATGTGTTGGTTATTGAATGTCCCATTTTTGTGATTGTACTGGCTCACTATGTGTAATCCATATGGAGTCCCTGTGAGAAAGGCAGGCTATAAATAACATAAATAAAAATAAAATACTCTGCCTTCTTTGTTTCTGTGAGGAGCTTGACATTTGCAGGTGCTCCTTTTGCAAGCATTTTACACTGAAAGCAAGGCCTGATCAAGCCTGCCATCTTAAGGCAGCATTTAGCCCTCTTTAGTTAAGTGTCTGAAGCCATCCTGACCGACACCTCTCCATCCATCTGAAGGGTAGTTCTCTGTCACTTCCAACAGCTCTGAGATTGGCTCTGATGGCTTTGGACCTGACCTTGGTTCCAGCTAGGGTTGCCATTTGCCTGGTGGAGGCGGGGGATTCCCTGATTTTGCAGGCTGCTGCCCACTGTCAGCCAGCTGACGGGAGGGAATCCCCACAAACAGCAGTGTCACACACGACGTGCCTGTATCATTCAGAAGTGATGTTGGTGACTCAGGGGAGGGGGTGATGCTCTGGCTTTGGGGCAAAACTTTATGGTTTGATGCTGATTTTACCATAGAGTTTTGCTCAAAATCCAGAACATCGCCCCCAACAAGCTGTTGTGCCAACTTAACTTCCAGGTGATGCAGGCACATCACATGCAGCATCATTGTTTTTGAGGGAATGGGGGGCAATGTCACTTCACACTCCCGGAATGCCACCCCTCTCCTGGCAACCCTAGTTCCAGCAAAGCGTCTGACTCTGAACCTGCCAGCTCCAAAGCAGCATGCCTTGGAGCCACCTCCAAAGAAAGCTCTTCACATGTAGAAGCACCATGAGAAGGCATCAATTCCTGCCTTAAACAAATTGTCCTTGGTTTTGTCACATGATTGTTACCAAGATGCAGTCCCTTTTCATGCTGTAAAAGGTGGGAAAGCAGCATAGGGGAGTGGAAAAAGTGCACCCTCTGCTTCTTCAGAGGTTCTATAATCTCTTCATGGCTGACCTGCACATGTGCAGAACCCATGTGTAACTGCACAGGTGACCACTCGTGAACAACAGTTAATGCAATCATGTTTTTATTTCATAATATCTACTGTATCCTTCCTTTAAGGAACTCATAATAGTGTATATCATTCTCTCTTCCTCCACTGTATCCTCTCAACAAACCTAGACACGGGAGGAGGACTGGCCCAAGATCAACCAGCAAGTTTCATGGCAGAGTGGACATTTGAACCTGGTTCCTCCAGATCCTTGTCCGACTTTCTAGTCACTATACTTAGCTGGCCCTCAACAATGAAACCCATTTTACCTCCTTGGGTTAGATCCAGACCATATTTCCTTTTCAAGCAAAGGGTAACCTTAACCCCTAGCAGCAATAACCATCTTTACCTGCCTTCTGCCTTGGCTTAAATGTGGAAAGGCAGATGGAATAGTGAAGGACAAGATGGTGGTAGTGTGCATAGCTGGGAAGGCACACCAGAGGGCATGTTCACTAGGACCACCAAAAAGCTGATCCTGGTGGCCAGTTAGTGAATCTGGACTGGAAGTGAATCATGTGCCTGAGCTGCAAGCAACTGATTAATTACTGGTTCTGAGGATGGAATCAGCCCTTATTTTAGCAAACACACATCCCCTGAGGCCAGAGAATAGTTGTTTCCAACAGAATCTGGGTGAAACTGAGAGCTCGTGCTTGTTTGCTTGAAGAGGAAACCTCACATTTTTCAATTATACAAATCAGGGTAAGCCCTGAGTAAATGTATCGGAATTAAACCTTATTAATTAAACCAGAGTGGTGCAGATCTTCCCAGGATAACAAAGCAAGGGGATTAAGGGAGCATATTCAACTGGAAGCACTGTGGATATTTAGAGGGCAATCTTAAACAGAGTTATACTGTTCTAAGCCACTTGATTTCAGTGGATTTAGAAGAGTATGTAACTCTGTGTAGGATTGCACCTAGCTATCCTTTCTTGAACATATCCTGTTTTTCATTGTTGGTGCTGTTGAGCTCTTATCATCATGGATTTACTTACAAAAGAAACATTGCCAGATTCTGTCCTGTTCAATATTCTTGCATGTACACAGTATAAAATGAAACCGCAATGACTAACAGGCAGTACATGCATGTACACAGTATAAAATGAAACCGCAATGACTAACAGGCAGTACAAGCAACAAACAGACAAATTAAACCCTTGCTATTGATAGATTCATTACTGTAAAGGTATAGCATGGTTCTCTCACATGCTTGAACTACCTGTACCCAGCAGTAACCATATAAAAAAGAAAGAGTTTTTATGGGGTTATCTGAGCACATCAGCTGGTCATTTGCCTCTCAGCTCATAGCAAGTAAAATATGTTTTAAGATTTGATTGCTTTTGATCGTAATAATAGCCCTTCTCAGAGTAACAGATGTTAGGCTGAAATCTTTTTGTTTTTCTTTAGATAGGTAGCCAAATTGAGTCATTTTCTGCTTGTTGTGTTTGGAGGGAAAATGTATTCCTTGCATGGGCTAAAGCTCTATAAATTATAGCTGCAGATTTCCATCTTTAATAGGGCCATAAAGAATCATGCTTTCTTGTTCGTTCCTGCTTTCTTTCTCTCATATCTCACCTACTGACATGACCTGCTGTGGAAAATCCTTTCAGCAAATATGGCCATCTTAAGGGGGCAATCAAACGAGCCATGAAGTGTGTTATTTTCAGCACAATCAAAGTGGAAGGTAATGTATTAAGGTACTAACTGGTTAGTGGTAGAGAAGTCTAAAGGTAATGGTACTATGAAGGTAAGATATAATTAGTTTGATCATAGGTGTAGCATCAGTCATGCACAGCAGTTCCCTTACACTGCCATGTCTACAGCATGTAGCACCAATTACCATGGCACTTTTTTGGCTGCTGAGTATAACGTTGGCCCCACCCAGCAGGTAGGGCAGGGCAGGGAGAGATTGACAGAATTCCCAAACTACTCTGGAAATTAAGGGACACATGCTATTTGAGTAGTCTAGCCACTGTGGTGCAGTGGTTAGTGTTGAACTTGGACCTGGGAGGCCTCTTTGCCATGAAACTCAGTGGGAGACAGGGGCAAGTCACTCTTAGCCTAACCCTACTCACAGGTGTGTAGTCAAGATGAAATGGAGAATGGGAAGATGATAATATTCCCCTGAGCATCTGGGAGAAAGAGTGGGATTAAAATATACCAAAGGAGTAAATAAACAAATACAAACCTCTATGCTTGTGCCCTTATTTGGCATTGAAAGCCTGGCCACCTCACATTGGTCACTCACATCAACTACACATTGCTTATGTTGGGACCAAACTGTAGCAGAAAGTTTTATTTATTCATTTATTCATTCATTTAAATATTGGTATTTTCTCTCTATAGAGACCCAATTTAATCAGCCACCCTTTAACACATGAGTTAAATGCTTCACTCTTGTGTTCTAATGTTTTTGTGACCACCTGACACTGTTACCACATCCAAAAATCATGGGGAAAACAGGATGGATGGACACTGGAATTAATGAGATTTGACGTTAGCCGATATGAAATTTGTAGAAGAAGAAGAAGAGAAGAGATTGGATTTATACCCCACCCTTCACTACCCAAAGGAGTCTCAGAGCGGCTTACAAAGTCCTTTCCCTTCCCCTCCCCACAACAGACACCCTGTGAGGTAGTTGGGGCTGAGAGAACTCTTGACAGAAACTGCTCTTTTTCAAGAACAGCTGTGCCAGAGTTATGGCTTGCCCAAGGTCATCCAGCCAGGTGCAAGTGGAGGAGTGAGGAATCAAACCCGGTTCTCCCAGATTAGAGTCTGCGCACTTAACCACTACACCAAACTGGCTCACCAAAATTTGTTTGTTTATACTTTGCTTTTCTCCCAGTGGGAACCAAAAGTGGATTACAGCATCATTCTCTGCTCCTCCATTTTATCCTCAAAACACCAGGTGTGTGAGGTACATTAGACTGGCAGACAATGACTGGTCCAGGTTTACCCAGTGAGCTTCTGTGGCAGAATGGGAATTCGAACCTGGGTCTCATCAATTCTAGTATGGCACTCTGACAACTACACCATACTATATATAAATATGTGACTGGTGCCTTTGCACACCAGTGGAGAGAATGTTTGCATTTTCAAAGTCTGTCCTCACTGCCCCCCCCCACATGGATTGACACAGTTATTTTTTGAGAAAGCTGAGTTTATTAATTAATTAATTAATTAAAACAGGGCTCAGGGTGGTGTACAACGATAAAGAGCATTCATATATTAAATTCACAGTTAAAAACAATAAAAGTACAATAATGGGCCTAGTTAGATGATGCTAAAACTTCCGATTGTACTGTTGCCTCCTGGGGTGGGGGGAGGCAAGAGAAACAGGAGTGCCAGACAGATGTAAGCCATTGCTGTCCTCAACCAAATGCCTGCTGAAACATCTCTGCCTTACAGGCCCTGCGGAACTGCATTAAGACCCGCAGGGCACAGATGTTATTCAGCAGAGAGTTCCACCAGGTTGGAGCCAGGGCGGAAAATGCCCTGGCTCTGGTCAAGGACAGCTGGATGTGACTTTCCCCTTCAATACATATGTGATAAAATGATTATGTGGAAGGACCTCTCTGTGGTAAGCTTCCAAGTTATTTTTAATGTTTGGTGGCACCTGAAAGGGCTTCTCTCATAAGTTCTGTTCTGCCTATGAATATTGAGGAGAAAATTACTTTGCAGTGAGCCACCCTCTTCAAAGGTGGTCTTCAAAATAATTGATGAGATCAGGAGAAGGGCCTTCGCTCTCTTGTAAGATGTATGCCTGGTCCAATCCCTAGCACCTCTACCCAAAGAACTGAGGTAGAAAACCTGGCTGTGGCATTCAGCAAGAGGTCTGAAGAGTCCACAATGCTACATGGTATGGTAGAAATACAAAGCATAAGTAGCTTTTTAGGGGAAACCCCCCCCTTAAACTTTGCTAGTCAATTGTAATTGCTAGTCAGAATAGAAAGTATATGATTTGAAGGACTGACAGCTCCTTATATTGGAATTCCAAAGTCTGGATTATATGGATAGAAGAAACCCCCCTTTTGCTTATATTTTTATACCCTTATTTTTTGTTTGACATGGTTTTTGTGTTGATGGCATTTTTATTTTGCTCAGAGCAACAGAGATGGTTCTCCTTCCTTCATTTTTATCCTCACAACAGCCCCTGTGAGGTAGGTTAGGCTGAGAGAGCAGATAACTGGCCCAAGGTCAGCCAGTGAACTTCATAGCACCAGGGGGGATATGAACACTGGTCTTCCTGTCCCTAGACCAATGGTATACTGTCTTTTTTACAGGAAAACCCTGTCACTAAGGCCTTTTGATTAGGAGACTCTAGAGCAGGCGGAGCAAACATGCACTGAAGGCCTGATGTTAGTCTGAAGCAGATTGTTGTTCATAGGAGCCAAGAATCATAGAGGCAGTAACAGGGCAAATGGAAAGTAAACACTGGTATACAAAACTGTTCCTACTTCTGATCAGAAAAACGGGTGGCTCTCAACTGTTCAGTGTGCACAGATAATATACCAAGAATAACTGACTGGCCAGGAAAAGGACAAAGCTGCCCTTTGGTACCATAAATGGTGTTGATTGTTGACAGCAAGCATGAAATTCCTCACAGGGTTATACCCTAGAAGCTCCCATGTACAAACAAGCATGGGGAATATTGGAGCCACACCACTCCGGAACTTGCTGATACACTCAAAGTACACCTGCATTGCCTGCAGCAGTGGTGGTAGCTGGTATAAGTGATCCTGAGTATACTGAGTCTCTCTCCTGTTACAAGGGTTTCATTTACATCACTCTACTGTTTGATATTCCCCTGGGAGACTGAACAAAAAGCCTGGAGTGTCCCTGAAATGAATGAGGGGCAGGCACATCAGTAACAGGGGCTGAGTTCCCTTCTTTTTTATAGACTTAGGAGCAATACATGTGTCTGGTAGAGAACTCTAATTGTAACAGGCAGAATTCCTCCTGCCCCCTGGCCAGGTGTCCGGCCTGTCATAGTGAATACATGGCAGGCAGGCATGAAGTATTAAAGGAGAGAGCCAGTCAGAGATCATAGGAAGGGCGCTGTTGTTGCTGCTTATAGAGCCAGAAATAAAACAGGGCTGTTGGGACCAAAACTGTCCGGGTGCTTCATGGTTCTGTGTCCTAAGGGTCTTCAAACTTATTTCAGTGATAAGCTTATTTCCCCTGAAAGATTATTAAAGGAGCTATCAGCATCAACATATCATGTCTGCCAACACTGATAAAGAGAGCCCCCAGTAGAGACATCTGCATAATTGTTCACAAAGGTGTATCAACTGACATAGTACTGCACACCTTTGGTGAATTATGCACCCGTTCTCAAACAGTCCTCCTTCTCTATCTAAGATATTTGAACATCTTCTGCTTCCACTGATAAATGTGTCTCCACCTTTCTTTTTACAGTAGCCTAGTGACTTGGGTGTGTGTGTGTGAATGGATCCCCCCTTTTCCGTTTAGAAAAAGGATTTGGATCAGTGATAGAGCCCACACTTTGCATGCATACGTTCTAAAGTTTAGTCTCTGGCCTTTCCAGTGCGTGCGGGGAGGGCGGGATAAAAATGGAAATAAATAAATAAATAAATAAATAAAGGATCAGCTAATAGCGATGCCTGAGAGCTCAGAGAGCTGCTGCTGGTAAGACAGTGCTGTCCTTAATAGATCAAAGGTCTAACTCAGTTTAATGCAGTCCCCTGTGTATATGTTCATAATGTGGAAAACCAGCATGGTATAGTGGGATACAGTGTTGGAAGCCTTGCCCATCTTGTTTGCTCCCAGTCCAGAGAAGGTTGTGGAGCAAAGCCTGATGTCCATGACTGCTGTTTACAGGGTGGGTAAACACCACAAGGGGACTTTTCCCTGACATATCTGTATACTTTTGGGGTGCCAACCTCACGGCAAAATCAATGAGACTATGTCTTAAGAATAGCTTGATTTTGCCACAGGATGATTCTTGCCTTTTCTACTCTACATAAGGGTGAGAGAGGGATTACCACAGTTTAAGAAACTGACCTGGTCTTTAGTTTAAATCACTAAATAAGAGATGGAAGAATGATAGCGCATAGCCTAAGTATTGGGGGGGGGGGTGTCCTACAGAAGTGAATTTCTTTTCCTTTCTAGTATGCACAGTAGCTTGCTGTGGGTCTCAGTGAGATGTACACATACTCCAACATGATTGGTTTGCTTTGCTGTTGAGAGACTTGAGAACAAGGTTTGGAAAGGCACATTGTGTTACTGTGGACAAACTCTTATCAAACTGTTCAACTGAAGGCCCTGGTACAATTGCTTTTATTCAGGCAAAGTTGCCTTCTTCATTCTTTGGTCCCGTTCACACTCACCGATTTGGTCCGGGAGCAGGACAGTTTGGGGCCGGATCAAACCGGCGCGATCACACCACAACATCTGGGAAGCGTCCGGCTTCCGTACCCAAACTGTCCCTTTCCCGGGATGAGCCGGCGCAAACTGAACCACCTATCTAGGTGGTTTAAAGGGAAGCGGCGCGGCAACCGGGGCGTTTGATCACCGCCGCTTCCCTGCGCTGGCTCAACCCCGGCCCGGATCCGAACTGCGCATGCCCGGACATGCGCAGTTCGGCCAGCCCCCGGGTAGGGCGTGTTTTCTCCCTGGCGTTTGATCGCGCCGGGGAGAAAAGGCAGCGCGGCCGGGGGATCCGTGGGATCCTGCCGCGCCGTGTCAACATTGGCGCGGCTTTTAAAAGCCGCGCCTTCAAGCGCCTTTTCCCCTGCGTGTGGCAGGGGCCTTTCTTTCTATTCTTTTTTTTTTTTAAGTTTGCCAGTTCCATCCTTGGGTTTTCTGGATTTCCTCAATGTAAAATCCTAGGTGGCAAAGCTATAGCAATGTCCTAGCCTCACTGTTGAGCATGACTGCAGGAATTGTTGCATTCTGCCATCAACTGGTCACTTTTATTCTGTGCCAATATGGAGCCCAGAAAATTGGCATCTGTTTTGCAGCTCTTTGACCTGTTGTCTGCATCCAGTCTGGAAATTGGGAAGGGAGAGGGCAGCATTCTAGGTGTCAAGAAGAAAAGGCTCTGGAGAGACCTCCCTGCCACTGCTGCCCCCTGCCACAATCAAAGTGAAGGAAGGGGAAGGCAGAGAGACTGGCAGGGCAGAGTGGAGAACTATCTTCTGTGGCTCAGGTTATAAAGCCAAAAAAGAACTCTCATGGCTGTAATATTTGGCTCATATTGAAGGTGAGCATTATAAGCCACCAAGATTCACAAACTATATATTTGCACACAATCACAATTTTTTAAATTAATTTTGTATTTTATACTGTTGATGAACCACAAAGAGCTAACATAGAAAAGTGTGGTCAAGAGGTTAATAACGTATGTTTGTTTGTGTATGTGTCTGTACTAGTAACTTTTGGAGATGACTTATGGGTATACCAACCTCCATTAATCTGGAGCTCAATGAAGGCTTTCGGGAAACAAAGAGTAGAAGCCAGGAAAATGATGAAGAGCTTGGGACAAAGGTAGTGGGGGAGAGGGACAGTTAGGCTTAACGTCTGATTATGTTAGAAGTAGAAACTGTTGATATTTTCTTTCTTTCTTTCTTTCCTTTTCTTTTCTTTCCTTTTTTTTTTTTTGCATTCGAGGCCTCTAATCCGCTTGGTCTAATCCTCTTACAGCATCTGCTCTATCGGACTTTTATCTGATCTCTCTGTCTCCCAAACAAGCTGGCTGGGCTCCTCACATTTGAGTTGCATTTGCCCCTTTACCAAAGGGCTATCTTTATATCTCTCTTTTTTGGCCCGAAGTGGAACTCTCAGGCTTTGCTGATTACAGATGATCATTTCCAAAACCAGCTTGATGTATGGCAAGAATTATTGTTGGGATTTAGAGGCCATTCATGTCCACAGGAGTTCCACAGATCCTATCAGTACTCCTGAGAAGTCACAGTGCTGGGTTTTCTGGGAAATGGCATAAGATGGATATTATTTATATCAAGGATGTATGTTGAGGATTATTTCAGGATTTGGGAGAAGGAGGCTCTCAAATCAAGGCCCTCATGGAACCCCCCTTTCTAGTCTGTAGTCTTCTTGAGGTTTCCTGTTGAATTGGAACCAGAACCAGTGTGGCATAGTGGTCAGTGTGGTATAATGGCAGAGTTCAAATTCCCACTCCAACAGGGAAGCTCACTGGATGACCATGGGTCAGTGACTCTGTCTCAGACTAACCTATTTCACAGAGGTGGTGGAGGAGGAGAGAGTTACATATGTCACTCCGAGCTCCTCAAAAGAAAAGTGGCTTAAAATTTACTAAATAATAATAAATAGTTGTAGTAACCCTAGGAAGCATGAGAAACATCATATCAACAAACATACTTCTGTGGGCTGGGCTGATATCAAGCTGACACTCATTCAGAAATAGCTATTGCTTGTTCACTGTGAGGCATAACATGTCTGGCTACCAGTCCATGAACCCACGTACACCTCACAGAGAAGCTAGGACCGAGCAGCCTCAGCCATTTCAGTGCCATGCTCTTGGGGGGGGGGCAAAGGGGATTTTTAAATTGCTTTTCTATAAACTACAAAGAAAATAGGGAAGGGAATCTAATATCTATGGGAGAAAGAAAAGTTAACCACTAAAAACCCAAGTAGTGAAGATCATTACATAAGCTTATAAATTGCTTAATCTAATCTATTAATAATACAATGAGTTTGAATGTTTAAATCTAGCCATTATTCCCCAAAACCCAATATCAATTACTGTTTAAGACAATCACAAAAGCATCAGACTTAAATATAGCTTCTTAAAGGTGCAGTGCCATGCTCTTAACACAACCTAGAAAGACTGGAAGAAGAGTTGGTTGAGGAAGAGGAAATGTTTTGACTAAAACCATCTGAGGCTGTGGTTGCAAACAATTAATGGACAGGTCTCTTGCTGAGGCTATTCTCTTACCTTTTGGGATGACTACGCAGGATGAAATGTTCTGAAAAACCTCAGATCTGTATCACCTAGAGCTACCTCGCACAGGTTTGTTGTGGGAATAAAATGGGAAACAATGATGTATGCTGCCTGAAGCTACATAGGGGAAGGGTAGGATAAAAATGCATAGATAAATTCTGCTCACTTTCCCTCTACACATCCCAAACAGTATTGAAACAACATCATGACCCACCTAGGAATGTCTCTTCTCAATTCTTCTTTGGCTGGTTTCATGTTAGATACCTGTGAACACCTTTGTATGTTACTAATTAAAGGCAGGCATGAAACAAAGCCACAGCTGATGATACATTCCAGGCAATGTAAATATATTAAAGTTCATCTGATGAATTTTTTAAGTGACACTTTCTATTAATTCAAGCACAGTGGGATGTAGGGTTGCCAGCTCCAGGTTTGGAAATACCTGGAGATTTTTTTTTTTTGGGGGGGGGTGGGGGGGAGCCTGAGGAGGTTGGGATTTGGGGGGGGAGGGACTTCAGTGGGGGATAATGCCAGAGTCCGCCTTCCAAAGTAACCATTTTCTCCAGGTGAACTAATCTCTGTAGTCTGGAGATTACTGAGAGATCTCCACTGCCTGGAGATTGGCAACCCTATTGGGATGTCTCAGAGAGAGAGAGAGTGAGAGTTAAATGACCTCCCTTCCCACATTGGCCTAATCTGAATTGAAGCCCCTCATAGCTGTAAATGAAGTATAAGCTTAGCATGCAAGTATGCTGGAAGCTGCTTTTCTGGTCATTTTCTGGTAGGGGTAAGTGTGTCAGAGGAGGGTGATTCTGAGTGGGAAAGTTATTTGGAGAGAGTATAACAATCTGCACCTCTCCTTGCCATTTCTCCACTAAAACTGGAGCCTCCTGAGGCTTTTAACTTTTTAAAGTGCCAAGTAAGAAAGACATAGATATGATGGCTTTTCTTTCTTGTTGGGTGGCTTCATATGCAGTGTGTTCTAACCAGATAAGTCAACAATTCAGCAGATCTTAATTTTTGAGGTGCAAGCCAAGGGTACCCTATGCAAAGTGAAAGGAAAAAGCATAGCAGTCACTAGTGGAACACTAAACCCAGCTTTATTTTCTAGTAAATATCTGCAATCCAAAAAACCAAAAAAACAAAAACAAAGCTGTTCTCTCCCCTGTCATGTATTGTATTGTATACTGATTAATTAATCCAATTAACTCAGGCCATTTACAATTTCCCAAATATTGAGGATCAGGAGAACTAATTTGAAGATTGCTGTTTAGGTGGACAAAAGCTCTGCATGGCTGCTGTTTATGCACAAGCTATGGTTCACAGTGCCTGCTGGCTCACAGTTTTTCTCCTTCTGGTTTTGTTGCCTCCTCTCTGGAGGACCAATCCACTGGCTTAATGAAGGCTAACCATGTAATTAATCACTGTGCACATGCCTAGCACTGCAGTTCCTGGGACCTAACTGGATGTGACGGTCGCTTTGAGAGAGAATGGTGAAAATCCAATGACAATGATACAGAAAACAGGGTAACAAAAAAGTTATCATAAGGGATAAATGAATGGTATAGCAATTTGGTTTGTGGAGTCAAGGCTGGTCTCTCAGACAGAAGCCATATTTTTTTATTCAGCCACCATTCAGCAATCAGGGCTGACTCCAAGTTTGGGTACATACCACTCCATGTTGCCTCCTAAACAGTATTTCTTTCCACTTGTGGCTCTGTCCCTCCTCCATCACAACCACCTTCTCCTTCCCTCATGGCTCCTTTCTTTTGTACCAGCTGTAATAACAAGGGGGAGTGAACTGTGATTTCCTTGCATCTTTTTAGCCCTCTCAATGCCAGCATTTCTAAGTGGAGTCAGAGTCACTGGAATGTTGCAGGGTCCTCTTGGAAGGATCACCTAGAGGAGGTAATAGCAGAGTATGAATCTCTTGCACTTGACTTCTTTCACTGTCTGTACAGGAACGTCTCTAGTTAGGAGATGGGAGGTCAAATCAGGATCTACATTTGGGGCTGGTATCTTCTGCCAGACTGTGGACCTTCACAGATGTCCAACAGTACCAACTTCTGGTGCCTATAAACAAAAATACATTATTTTTGTTTTCACCCTTACCCCTTTCTTTCCTTAAGAGTGAGATGATAAGGAATAAGAGGAAGAGCAGAAATAATGTATTGGCATCAGAGTAGCATTTTTGGGCATCTGGTGAGGTCTGGAGTCTGGTAGAGGGCTCTACCCCCCAAATATTCCTTGTGTAGACCAGGGATGGCCCTTGGGGTGGCAATATTTTTAGGAGCAACAATGAAGCAATGTATGATCTGAGAGGTTCTGCTCAGGAGGATTCATTGCAGCATCCCAAAGGACAATGTGGTTTTGATCAGATGTAATCATGCTTGGAATTGTGCATCCTCTGTTACATCCCAAGTAGGACTATCAGCCACTTAAAGAAAACTTAATCATGATGTTTAATCAACAAATATACCTTCATTTGCTTATGGATAAAACAATAGCTCTGAAGGGTAAAAGACATCTATATTTCACCATCACTGAAGAGGCATTCCCTCCTGTGTGAGTGTGAAGGGAGGATGCCTCTTCTAAGATGGTGCCTGTCATTTGCAGTTTTATATTTTTAAAAAATCACTTTTGGAAAGTAGAGTTTAATCAATCTGCAAAGGTTCTGGTTAAAATAAATGACAAATCAGATAACCATTCAGCCTGATTTCCCAGAGATCTCGGGGCACACTTAAGAAGTCCTGAATTACATAATTCACCCCCTTGCAGGGTCACAGTTGGACCACGCTGGTCCAGGCAGTTCTCATTTGAAGATTCAGGGATGACATTTCAACACCACCAATGTTTATAATCACGGCATCAAGTCCACATTCACTCCCTGTAGGGATGACCCAGTGCGATAGATGGGAAGATTTGTGTATCCCCTTTTTAAAAATGCCTGTCCAGTAAACTGAAGGAGAGGCACAGTCTGGAAGGGGGTGGTGGAATCTGTGAATGGCAAAAGATCTGCAGAAGGAATTAAAGCAAGTTTCAATATTTATACAGTATTGTTCTAATTAAATTAACTGGCATACAGGTGTGCAGGAGAGGCATCAGCATCCCATCTCCCTCCCCCTCCCTTTCCAACCTTTTCCTCTTTGAGAAGAGCACCAATTATAATAACACAACTTCAGCTCCATTCCATTTTTATTATTTAAAAGAAGGAGGGAAGTCACAGAACTCCTCTTGATTATTCATGGAGTATAAGGCAAAAAGGGGGGGGGGAGAATAGAGGAAAGGCCCTAATCATTCCTTTTTCGAATGAACACCTTGCACTGATTAGCCAGGTATAGTATAATAATACCATCTATTGTAGTTCTTTAGATCATTTATAACACTTCACATAGATTATCTTGCCGCAGTGCTTACAACAACCCTGTAAAGTAAGTCAGTATTATCTCCATACTGTGGAGTGAGTGGTAGAGACTGAGAGAAAGTGGCTTAGGTCAACAAATGAGCTCATGGCAACCAGGGAATTCCTGTTTCCTGCCTCAGTTTCTTACCTGCTACTTTGGATGTGTTAGAGCAGAGTGCTGGTTTATCTTGTACTACTTTTCTGAACATACACGCAATTTGTGGTGAAATAGTGGCATTACTGGAGTGGAATAAATGGGTCTCTCCAGACAAGGACATCTACCTCCTGTGGCACAGCCCGTGCTGCTCTGCAATGGAAACAGAATAAACAGATACAGGGAAAGTCCGGTATTAAATGATAGTTTGCGGTTCCCTCTGGGTTTTCTGATGTCTGAACTCTCCTGCAGCAAAAGGAACCCAGAAGGAGCATCTGAACTTGCAGATCCATTTCCGCCACTGTATTTTTTAGAGGTGCTGCCTATATGCACATCCGTCCACTTGCATTTAAATAAAATCCACGCTTACAGCTTGTCCAGTGGTTGAAACACAAGACCAATGTGGATGCTCTCCCACAGGATGGCTGCAAGAGTAACCCACCACAGGGTGTGCGGTCTGGATGAAATGCTCTGCTACACTTTAAACCAGTACAATTGGAGGCACCACCATACTGCACCAAGCCACCAGTGTGACCGCAGCCTAATACAATGCCTTCTGGTATTTCTCCTGTAAATCACTAGGATATTCTAAGTGAGCTCTGGCAATCATACCATCTCACGTCTCTCTCTCTCTCTCATATGTGTGTGTGTGTGTGTGTGTGTGTATGGTTCTACCCTATTTTACCCTCCCAATAACCCTGTGGGACTAGTTAGGCTGAGAGAGAGTGACTGGCCCCAGATCACCCAGTGAGCTTCCATAGCAGAGTGGGGATTTGATCCCAGGTCTCCCAGATCTTAACCCAGTGTTCAAATCCAGTGGTTATCAAACTTTTAAAGGTGGGACTCAGTTCTAAATGTACTGGGCTTATCTACTTCTAAGCTTACTGTAGTTTTTGAGACCCACTTCCAAAGTAATTCCACCAGAGGTCTTTTTGTAGAAAAAGAGCTACAGAAGCTCATTAGCATAACTCATTAGCACATGCCACATCTCCTGACATCACCGGAAGTGTGTCAGAAGACCACACCCCCTGACATAAGCTCCCCGTTTGGAAGAAAAGCAGGGTTATCAGTGTGCACAGATAGACAGAGAGACAGAGGAAGAGACAAGGGACTGTTCTTTGCAGGAAAAGCTAGAAGCCTCCTTTAAATAAAATTTAGCTCTGAGCCTCTGGCCTAAGACAACTGCAGATCTGCTTTCCCGATATCAATGTCAGTATCAACAAATCAAACATTTGGTACCCAGATATGTAGAAGCTATGAAATAGCTGACTGATTGCCTCTTTATTTCTGGCACCACAGTCAAAGGATAGGTTTGTCTGTGTAACAGTTTAAGTAGGATCAACTTTTGTGCAGCATTTCTAGGCTAGATGTTACAACAGAAAGATTAGAAGAGCACAGCAGATCTGATAGTTCTGAATAGATTACTGGGCAGGCCGCAGGAGAATTTAAAATCTGGAATACCCAGGTTCAAATCCCCACTCAGGCCATAGAAGCTTGTTGGGTGACCTTGGGCTTGTTACACTCTCTCAGCCTAACTTATCTCACAGGATTTCTGTGAGAATAAAACGGGGGAAGGAGAATGATGTAAGCTACTTTGGGCCCCCATTGAGGAGAAAAGTAGGGTATAAATGAACCAGGGGGTCCAATTCTACGGGCCCCCAAACAGGTTGCCCCCATCCCCTCCATTGTTCTCTATGGTGGGGAAAAGTAACATTTCCCCCCACCTTAGAGAACAATGGAGGGGTTATTGGAGGCAGGAGAACGTCCCCCCCCGCGGGCGTTGCAGGGCGTTGCAGCTGCCGCCGAGAACAGCCTCAGCCAGACAGAGTCGGGGGAAGAGATTTTTCCCGGGGTGCACGGCTTTGCACACCTCTGGGAAGGTCTGGGTTGGCCCTGGAGACCTAGCGGAGGCTGCTGGAGCAGCCTCGGGCAGGCAGAGACGGGGGGGAGGAAGCCGACTTACCTTCCTGCTTCTTCCTCATTCTGGAACAGTATGAGGCTGGAAGCAGAGGGCGGCCTGAAGAAGGGGGTGGGGCTTCATCATGTGACCGCTCTGCCCCCCGTGCCTCTCTCCCGGAGTGACATATCGGCACGCTCCGGCCCAATCCGAGGCCTGAATTCCATCCTCTCTTCCCAACATAAAATATAGGAATCTTACTCAGTTACCTAGAGAGTTAGAGCTGGAAAGGACCTTGAAGGTTATCTGTTTCAAAACCTTGCTTGATATAAGAATACGCAGCTACAGCATGTTTGACCATTGTCTGCTTGAAGATGACCATTGAAGGAGAGCCAACTACTTTCCAAGGCAATCTGTTCCATGGTTGAACAACTCTTGCTATTAGGAAGTCACTGCTAACATTTAACCATTATACCTGAAACCATAATTTGAATTTGGTTTGGAAACCATGATTTTAAGGGAACCACATCTCTTTAACAGAAGAAAAGAATAAGAGTCCAGTAGCATCTTACAGAGTAAACCAAATTGTGGTAGGGTATGAGCTTTCGTGAGTCACTGCTCACTTCTTCAGATACAGCTAGAATGTGAGTCTGTCTGTCCTGTATATTGGAAAGTGGAGTAATTTCAGATGCCAAATGAATTAGCGGGCAACTGACAATAGCAGGTGTGATTGGATTAGGTGTGATATGCAGAGAGGTAGTAGGCATGGAGAAATCAGCATTGGTAGTGAGACAGGAAACTGAGGTCTCGATTTAGTCCAGGTGGATGCATTGTCTTGAGCTTCATTATCAGTTGCAATTTCAGCAGTCTCTCTCTGGACTGAACTGAGACCTAGGTTTCCTGTCTTATGACCAGTGCTGATTTCTCCGTGCCTACTACCTCTCTGCATATCTCACCTAATCCAGTCACCAATCCATCCTGTAGCCATGCCCCAATCATTCTACTGAACGGCATTCTGTAGCCATGCCCCAATCATTCTACTGAACCGCATCCTTTTCTCAATGGCATGATAAAAGTAAACTCTAAAATCGTAAGAAACTGGTTTTTTGACAGAACAGTGTGAGAAGAACTTCCAACAAATAAGGACCCTCAAAGACTTTTATAAAACTCATAAAGGATATTAACTGCCCTAATCATAACTATGCACGAAAGCTGTGAATGTTAAGAAACTGCAAATATGAATTTAAAGCAATGAGTTTTTCAGGATTTTTTTAAAAAGATTACAATGTAGCCTGGGTCACGAACCTCAAGGTGGGACCTGGAATCTTCTCAGAATTACAGCTAGGGTTGCCAAACCTTTTCTGCCGGCAGGGGGCTTCCGATCGGCGTCCCGGGCGCGCGGGCGCACCGCATGCACGTCACCCGAATGTGACGTGATGACGCCGGGCACGCTAGGGGTGGGGCCACAGCCATTTGAGGGGAAAACTCTATGTTTTCCTCTCAAATGGCTTTGGCCCCGCCCCCAGCGTGCCCGGCGTCATCACGTCACATCCGGGTGATGTGGATGCGAGGGTGGGGTTTCCCCTGGGGCCCAATTCCGCGGGGGCAGAAATCAGGCCTCCAAAGTGGGGGGAAATCCGCCCCCCAGGGGGATTTGGCAGCCCTAATTACAGCTGATCTCTGGACTACAGAGAACAGTTTCTCTGGTGGCAATCAGCAGCTTTGGAAGGTGGACTCTGTTACATCACATCCTCGATCCCTCCCCAAGCGGCCCCCCCCATCTCCAGGAACATACTAACTTAGAGTGGGCAACTATGGTGCATTGATAATATTGTTTTCAGGATGTTTTGAATCAATATTCACAATTCATATTTCAAGAAAACGAAGTGCTTTCAGGTAGGATAATTGCTCTAGCAAATATTTTATTTTTATTTATTTATTTTTGGATTTATATCCCACCCTCCCCAAAGGCTAAGGGCGGCTCACAAGGAGGCATAAATGTCAAGGTTAAAACAAAAAAATATATATAAAGAACAGTATGATACAATTCACTAAAATATCGGTGCTCCAAAAAGTCACTTAAATCGTGAATTCCAAGATGGGGTTCTGGAGTTATTTATACCAGAACAATAGTATATATATAGTAGTTACCCTCAGGCAGGAAATGTTTGCAAGAGTTTTTCATAAAGTGCACATTAAAATATGACAGTATGCATGTTCATGTGTGTATACCTTCCAGTTTTGTATAACACACATAACAAGGTTTTAGAAATCGTATAGCAACTCTCACAACCAATGACTGCTGCTCTGTAGGGAGCCCCAGGATTGTCTCAGGACAGGTGTTATGCAGGAAAGCTGCAATTATGTAATAGGAGGCACATGTGATAAACACCAAAAGTACCACTTTATACGGACATTGAATGTTGTCTGAATCAATATTGCCTTCTGTTAGCCAGACAAGCACTCACAGTCCTGCTTGTCTCACCTTCCCCCTGAGAATGGCGAAGACAGATAGGCTTTCAACTCAAAGTAGTGAGAAGGTTCTTTTTTTAGCACATGGGGTGGATGGTCCAGACTTTTTCATGAGAATAAGGAAAAAATAATTTTCTGGCTAAGCTTGACATTTTTATCAACCCTCTCTTTCCAATAATGAGGATTTTGAATTTTAAAAAATTACTATTCAGGTTCTGAAATACAGATTTCAAATTGATAATCTGATAAATCTGCCCCATAAACATTTTCTGTATTCAGGAAAGTTGAGACAGCACTTGACTTATTCTTCCATGTGTGGATATGCCTTAATTTGGGTCTTGGAATACTTCTGGGTCCACAGGTAGATTAACAGAATGAAGAATGACTTAAAACAACTTTACTAGAAACAGCAACTAAAACATTTCATAGGACAGTCTGTAAGCCTTATTCTAAAACAAACTAAAGTCTTATAATCTTAGGACAAGTCTTCAAATTATTAATTCCATGGCACTGTAAAACAGAAAATAATGTCTCTAAGTTATAAATTCTATCACTACAGCCCTTGTGTTTTTTTCCTGTGCATACAAAGGAAGTACTTCTTCACCCAAAGAGTGATAACACATGGAATTCACTGCCACAGGAAGTGGTGGCGGCTACAAGCATGCACAGCTTCAAAAGGGAATTAGATAAGCATATGGAGTAGAGGTCCATCAGTGGCTATTAGGCACAAGGTATAGATAGGGACTCTGAGCCAAGTGATGCTCTGTCTTCTTGGTGCTTAGGGGGGGTCAATAGTGGGAGGGCTTCTAATGTCCTGGCCCCACTGGTGGACCTCCTGATGGCACTGGTATTTCTGGCCACTGTGTGATACAGAGTGTTGGACTGGATGGGCCTTTGGCCTGATCCAACATTGGCGTCTCTTATGTTCTTACAACAAGTTAAACATAGGCAAAACATGCCTGTTTTTCTCCATTTGTTATCCTGCACTAAGAACTGATTTGGTACACAACTGTATTTCTTTAGGTTATATTCTAGCCATTGGACTCATCTGAGACTCAATGCCAATTTGTGTCAGGGACTGTGCATTTATTTTTAATTTATTTTTAATTTCTGCTCTCATTTCACTGCTATCATTTCTGTATCCAACAGGTGGCATCAAACCATTACAGATGCTTTTATTTTTTTGTAGTGCATTTATAGTCTGAAGCAAAAGTCCTCCTTTCAAAGACCGTAAGGTTCTTATATTTTAACAGAACATTTCAAATCTTTTTTCTTCACCTATTTGATGTATATGATTATACTCTTTAAAGTCTATCCCCTTGTCTCATTCATGCAGTCCTTAAAGATAAAAGAAGCTTCTTGGACTACAATGCATTTGGGAGAGTAGTTTCAAGGTTTTGTTTTGTAAATTGATGCACTTCCGCAGAGCCACAATATTTTCTGATCTGGCACAGCATAGCAAGCTCCATCACCCTGGCCAGTTCATCCATTCCCTCAGCTTTCTTTGCTTCCTTGAGCACTATTTTGGGTTGGGATAACTACTCACTCATTTGCAAACTACAATCAGGGCATCAAGCAGGGAAGGATCCTGTGTGAAGCTTTTGTATCAACAACCATTAATAACTCAGAAAATATACTTATCTGGGATCATGAGGCCTAAACATGTTACACACATGAGTTGTCTTATGTCTTGATAAATTAGGGACAATTAACATTCATTTAAAATGCACAGTTCAGAGAAAGTGAAACTTGACTGAGGGACACTGATTTTAATATGATATACATCCACTCAGAGGTCATTTCGGGGGGGATCGCAGTTCCCCCGGGTGAGGTACGGGAGGCGGGGCACATGACGAAGCCCCGCCCCCTGCTTCTGGCCGCCCCGCTTCTGGCCCTCATTCAGCCAGGAGGAGGCAGGAGAAGAGGGAGGGTAAGTTGCTTCCTCCCTGCCTCTCCCCACCCCTGCCTGCCTGGGGCCAGGGAGGGCCTTCGCGGGGCTTCCTTGCACTCCCGCCGGCCTTGCAGGTCCACCGCCGGGCCCCTCATGGGGCTCGGCAGTGGAGCTACAAGGCCGGCGGCGGCCAGTACCATTGGGGGCGGGGTGTGTGGCCTTATGACACACTTCCGGTGATATCAGGGGGTGTGGCCTTATGACACACTTCCAGTGATGTCAGGGGGTGTGGCATATGCTAATTAGTTATGCTAATGAGTTCCCCAAGCTCTTTTTCTACGAAACAACCCCTGCATCCATTTCGTTTTCCAAGCTAGAAATTTTTCCTTGTGCTAATGATGTTTGGTTTAATAGTAATGTAGGGGATCTAACAAACCTTTGGAGATTATCTACTAAATGTGAGACAGTCCAGAACTCTGGGCCTTTCTAGAGTTGTAAAAAAGGGACCATCATTACTTATATTTTTATATAGGACCCAGATATCACCCAAACTAGCACCCATTACATTTTTATCCCACCCATCCTCTAAAGCATTTAGGGCAGCATACCTCATTCTCTTCTCCTAAATTTTGTCTTTACAACAACCTTGGAAGGTAAATTAGGCTAAGAAAAGTGATTCTCCCACGATCACCCCGTGAGGATCATGGATGTGTGGGAGTTTGAACTCAGGTCTCCCCAGTCCTAGTCTGACATGCTACACCATTCTGGGTGTTGCAAGGGCTGTCATATGTTTGGAGCACTCAGTGCAAAATTTGTACCTATTTATTTGTTTATGATATTTCTATGCCGTCTCTCTAGGGAACCTGTCTGAGGCATCTTCTAGCAGGTGTGACTGTGACCATTTCTTCAGTAGTGAAATTCCCCTCATTGATGTTTTTTAAACTGCGTGTTATGTGAAATTTTCCACAGTAGACATTTCCTCACCAAGTGCAAACCTGAAGTTTTCTCCTTTTTGGAACCCCCAGTTTTAGTGAGTTCCAAAAACGCGGGGTAAGAAGGAGAAAACTTTGGGTTAGCACCTGGTGAGGAAAAATCTACTGTAGAAAATGTCACATAATGCACAGTTTTTAAAACATCCGTGTGGGGAATTTAACTACTACAGAAAAGGTCTGTGAAAGCACAAGAAAGATGCTGTTTTAGCCCCTTCTGGCATTTCCTTCCTCACAACAGGATCAGAACTATAGCATCAGGACTGCTGCTCTCTCTCTCTAAAGATTGTTATCTGGGCCAGTTTTGCTGGTAGGTATTTCACTGATATTACCATGTGGGACTTCATCCGCAACCCCAACACAGGAGAAGAGGTCATGGACTTTCCCCCTCCCTCCTTCTGTTCATGTCTCTGTGTGGTGATAAGCAGACTGGGATGGGCCTGAGCACAGCAGATGCTTTGTAACATTTCCGCTCTTTCTTCTGTCCGAATAGAGTATATAAGGCTGTCAGACTAAGTTGAAAAGATGCCCAGTTAGTCCTTAGCTGCTGTGCCACCTCCATTTTGGCTTCTCCTAGGATCCAAATGGAGCCTGCCATTCTCTCCTCAAAGCAGAACCCAGACTGATCCATGCTGTTCTAAGACATCTCAAGCAAACAGCCTTTGCCAGATTTTCTGCTTACCCTTTCCACAGAATCCTTCTGTCACTTCACTGGTGGCACATCATGGACAATTGAGTATTCAAGATGCATCAGGATCTCAGGAACTCAGTCCCCACAGAGGATAAATGAATCCTGGTTTGCCAGTTAGCTGTGCTGAACTCCTGGGGGCCTTGCTAGTGCTAGCTGAGCATGCTATATCTGTAGTTTGGGTTGCCAACCACCAGGTGGTGACTGGTGATCTTCTGGGATTACAAGTGATCTCCAGGTGACAGGGATCAATTCACCTGGAGAAAATGGATGCTCTGGAAGGTTGGTGCTATACCCCCTTGAAGTCTCTCCCTTCCCCAAACACTACCCTCCTCAGGCTCCACCCCGAAAATCTTCAAGGTATTTCCCGGCAAGGAGTTGGCAACCCTATCTATAGTGGATAGATGCTTGGTGCTGGGGGGGGAATAGTTGGAGGGCTTCTAGTGTCCTGGCCCCACTGGTCAACCTCCTGATGGCACCTGGTATTTTTGGCCACTGCATGGCAGAGTATTGGACTGGATAGGCCTTTGGCCTGATCCAACATTGGCTTCTCTTATGTTCTTATGGATAGAAAAACAGTAGCAAATGATGCCATAGAAGTACTATAAGTCTTACCTTGGGTCACCAACCTCAAGGCAGGGCCTGGAGTGCTCATGGAATTACTGCTGTTCTTGAGACTATAGAGATAATTTCTCTTGGTGGAAATGGCAGCTTTGCAGGCAAGCTGTAAGTTATACTATAGACTATAGGAGAAACAGAGGTCCTAGAGTGGCAGTGTAGGGATAATGCTCTAGGAATTCTGTTTCTCCTATGGTAAGCAACAGAGACTAGGATAAACTGATTGTCACTTGTAAAGAAAATAAGAGTCTGGGCCTGGTTGGGATTTGAGAGAGGAATGGGACTGTTGCTGACTGGCATCTTTGTATGGACCTTCATAGTAATTTCTCGCTTTAACATTGAGAGAACATATAGAGGATTTTGAGAATTTTTTAAGTAGAGTGGAACATAATGGGATAGAATCCAGTTACAGTAAAACAAATGTTTAGGATCAAAGATTTAGTATTGTAATGAATGGGCATAACTGTGATGCTAAAATAGTACAAATTTATTTGCTTGAATGGGTAATCAGATCCCCAGCTGCACTAAAGGGGCAGAGTAGCATTTTTAGAATAATGCATGACTTGGAAAAATCTGGGCAGGCAGTGAGGCTCCTTGAGCTCTTGCTTCTTCTCTCGTGGCAGATCTTGCTTTTGCCTCAAAGGCACCAAGTGCTAGATTGGTCAAGCACCAAACTGAGATGCATGGGGCCAGAAAGCCTCTGGTACCTGGGAATATTATTAGTGAATTAGTTTGTGGTGGGAACTGGAGAGTAAGCCCCTCAATTGTGTTTGACAAGAACAAGGGGTTATTCCCTAATCCAGAACCTCAAGAAATAGAGTTACACACAACACTGTGCCCCCTTGTTTAGACATTGTGTAGTCAGTCTGGTCTAGTATTTGACTTTGTCTGGTCCTGGACCTTGGGGGAATGAGCTTCTGTATGCTTATTCAGAGGTAAGGAGGATGGGGGCTGTTCAGCAGATTGTAAATCTATATATCTAATAGCCAACTTGCCCCCGGAGTGCGGATCATTAGATCAGCGCTCCGGGGGCAGCTGGGGGGTCGGGGGAGGTTTGTGCACACGTGGGCCAGTCCCCACGTGTGCACAAAAATAAAAAAAGTTAAAAAAAATTAGGGGGGATGTTTAAATCCCCCCGAAAGTGCAAGAGCGTTCAGTGCGCACGCGCACAGAAAGCTCTGCTGCCGGCCTCGCCGCCGCCGCTTCGGAGCCGGCGG
>NW_015170887.1:3245686-3246140 GCF_001447785.1 Gekko japonicus
GAGGCCCGACGGCTCGCTTAGGAGGGGAGGGGGAGAGAGATGAGGGAGGCCTACGGAGGGGAGGGGAGGGGGAAGAGAAAAAGTGGAGACCCAACAGTACGCAACATTTTGTTGCGGGTCTCCACTTGTTAACTCTAACTACCACTGTTTTATGTTTGTTTTCTCTAGCCAGTCCTGTTATATTTTACTTCACTGTATAATACTTCCCAACTAACTGTGCTTTCTTCTTAACTGGATGCTTAGTGGAATTAAGCTCTTGTAGAAACTAAAGGCCTTGATCTTTGGAAGAAAGGGAATTTCTTGCATAAATGGCTACAGCCGATGTAAGCTCCGAGACTGCTAAGCAATGCAAAGATACTGACCGTTCTAGAACGACAGCTCTGTATCTTGTTGAGAAGTAAACCTGGTCAGCTCTGTATCCTGTTGGGAGGGAGGGAGGGAGGGAGGGAGGGAG
>NW_015170887.1:3246389-3264365 GCF_001447785.1 Gekko japonicus
GGAGGGAGGGAAGGAAGGAAGGAAGGAAGGAAGGAAGGAAGGAAGGAAGGAAGGAAGGAAGGAAGGAAGGAAGGAAGGAAGGAAGGAAGGAAGGAAATCCCAACTTCCTTTTATATATGTGTGCATTCAGCGTTCCGTGCGCCTTGGTGTTTAGTCATGCTGGCCACATGACCACGGAAACGTCTTCAGACAGTGCTGGCTCTTCGGCTTTGAAACGGAGATGAGCACCGCAACCCTAGAGTCAGACTCGACTGGCTTTCGAGCAAGGGAACCTTTACCTTTACCGTTACATTCAGCCAAGTTAAACCAGAGACCATCACTTCCAGTATTACACTAGGAAACTCCCAGTAACTGGGACCTCTCTGACGTTGGCATGCTATCTGGTTCTAATACAGTTTGGATGGGAAGAGCCCAAACTGGATAAAAATTTCGTCACAAATCTAGGCTCCTTCTGGATTTAGTTTAGAAACTGAACCAAGGTAGCAGGCGAAAGGGAATGAGCTCAATGCTGACAGAGACCCGGATCATCATGACAAATCTGGCATATAGAACACATGCATACAGATGTCCTGTCCTCATGCCCAGCCGCTTTCACCGCGTAGGCCAGGGAAGACAGCCTGCCCCTTATAGAGCGAACTGACAAGCCCTTCTTCTTCAAATAGATGCAAAACTGCATGAGTTGGGGAACTGGGATGGGCTAAACATGCCGCAATCCCGCCTCTTGCCTAAAGGTGACAAATTGTTGACCCGCCCTCATGTATGCCTTTCGCGTCGAAGGAGCGAGGGCCAAACCTATTGCCCATTCAGCTTCAAGCCTCCAATCTGCCAAAAACTGGGAGGCATCCTTACCGGGCGCTCGTCCACTTCCGGGGCCAGCTGATGGAATCTCCCCATCTGTTTTCGAGAGAGAGCGTCACCGACCTGGTTACTCACACCCGGAATATGCCTAGCGCGAAACAATATATTATTCCTCAAACATAGCAAAGTTAATGCCCTGACTAACGTCATGACCCATCCTGATTTGGATCATAATGAATTTATTACATGTAATGTGGCCTGATTGTCGCACCAGAACTGGACCGTATGGCCAGCAAAATCAGCTGTCCAAATCCCCACTGCTACTACAATCGGGAAAAACTCCAAAAAGGTTAGGTCCTTGACCCAGCCTGCCCGGAACCAATCCTGTGGCCAGTCCTCAGCACACCAATGCCCTCTGAAGTATACCCCGAAGCCTGAGGAGCCCGCCGCATCAGATGTGACCTGCATCTCGGCTTCTAACTGCAAATCTTCACTCCAAAATGATACCCCATTAAATGAGCATAAAAACTCCCTCCAAAGCAAGAGATCCTGCCGCATCCTATTAGTCACCCTGGTCCTGTGATGCGGGAGGCGCAGGCCCCGCATTGCATCACAGAGCCGCCTGACAAACGCCCGACCCGGGGCCACCACTTTGCATGCAAAGTTGAGATGGCCCATCAACTGCTGCAGCTCGTAAAGTGATACTTTCTTAAGTCCTAGAAATTTCTCAACCAGGACCAGAAGGCATTGTAACTTATCTAAAGGGAGCCTAGAGCACTGCTGAACTGTGTCTATCTCAATACCTAAATAAAAAATGGGTGTTGGGCCTTCGGTCTTTTCCTCTGCAAGGGGAACTCCCAGCTCTGCCGCCATTTCTATGAAACTGGACAATAAGAATTCACACTGCCACGTCCTACCACGTCCCACGAACAAAAAATCGTCCAAATAGTGAGCCGTAGAGCTCAACCTGGTTCGAGAACATAAGGCCCATTCCAAGAAGGAACTAAACCTCTCGAATGCCGCACAAGACACCTGGGCCCTGTCCATATAGTAATATCCCTCAAAAGCAAAGCCTAATAGGTCAAAATCTGCAGGGTGAACTGGCAGTAGCCTGAAAGCCGACTTAATGTTGCACTTCGCTAGTAGTGCGCCCCGGCCACAAGCTCACACTACTTTCATGGCCTGGTCAAAGGACGTATATTTTACTGAACAGAGCTCATCCGGTATAGCGTCATTCACCAAACCGCCCCGAGGGTACAATAAATGATGAATGAGGCAGTACTCCCCAGAGGCCTTCTTTGGTACGACACCCAAAGGAGACACCCGTAAATTAGGCACTGGGGGGGAGAGAAAAGGCCCCAGCACTCTCCCTGCCTTACATTCCTTCCCGATTTTATTTCGGACTATACTTTCCATCCCTTTTACTGACTTAAAATTGGAAGCCCAAAAGGGGGTCCATTCGCTTTGAAAAGGGATCCTAAACCCAAATGAGAATCCTTCAAATAAATACCTACTGTCTTGTTTGTTCGGGTAATCCCTCAACAAATCTCCTAACACCCTCACTTTAATTGGGCATGGCCCCTTTGTCAGTAGCGGCCCCATGGCCTCCTGCCCCACCTGGATGCTTGCCTCCTCTTGTTCCAAAATGCCCTTTCGGTTTGGGGCAACTGGAAAATGGATGAGGCCCCACGCACAGGGGGCACTCATGCCGAGAGGACCAGGACTTCCTACTACAAGTCCCCTGAGAGGTAAACTACCCAACACAGCGGGCGCCTCTGAGTTGTGGTCCCAACCTGCCCTCGGGCAGGGTAATGACTTTGCAAGCGGTGCACCACGTGACCTATGTCCGAGTGTTCAGCAGCTGTCTCAGCATGTGTAAGTTGCAGGAAAGAGCAGGAGCGGGCTGCTCGCTTGGGGTGTGTGTGGGAGGGGTGCCCCTCAACTTATTTAAAGGCCCCCTGATTTTAAAAATCTTGGCTAGAGGCCTCAGCTCACCACCTTCCTAGGCAGCTGATTCCACTGTTGCACAACTCTCGTTGTAAGTTTTTCCTAATAGTCAGCCAGTACTTTCCCGCCCTTAATTTAAACCCATTACTGTGAGTCCTATTCTCTGCTGCCAACAGGAACAGCTCCCTGCCCTCCTCTAAGTGACAGCCCTTCAAATATTTAAAGAGAGCTTACATCTCCTAGCTTACATTTCAACATTTCTTTTCAGACAAGCTTCATCCTGTGTTTGCTTCTTTGCTGTGGATCTTTGGACTGCCTCCCATCCCAACAATCAATACATCTTCAATAACAAGAGTCCCAAATTTAACCACTTGTATTGGAGTAAAAAATGTACTATAGGCTAATTTGCTCTTTGCATCCTTTGATGGCCTTTTTACAAAGGAAGCAATTTTGTCTGGCACACAGTCCCCTGAAATTTCAGTCCCACTTATGAAGAAAGATGCATGCCCATGCCAGCAGCCCCATCATTTCTCTGTTATAACTAAAGACTATCTCATCATTGTGAGCAAATTTAATAATTATGTGTAATGAGTGAATTAGGGCTACAATTTAAGGAAATGAGAATCAATTCTTCCAAATGTTTATCTTATCATTTAATTGAAAAGAAACTTTTAGAAGAATCTCCCAATAGAGTGAATGAGCCCTAGGTGCTGTCTGTGTTTAAGCAGCCTGTATAGATTCCTTTGTAACAATAGAGATGGAAGGGGACAAAGCCTTGCTCACCTAGCCAATTGGGATGAACATGCTTGGACTGTACTCTCTGGCTGTCAAAGTTGTGATATTAGAAGTGGGAGGCAGGTGAGTGGGTGAAAAGGAAGGAGGGCACGAATGCCTAGTGGTGGGCTGAGGAGGGATGGGGGGGGGGCTGTGAACTCTCTGCATGGAGCCCCCCCCCAACCTCGAATGGGCCCTGGACTCAGTTTAAAGCAGCTTCATATATTCATGTATATATTCATCTTTGCTGACATGCTGTTGTATGCTAAAAATGGTCATTTTAGGTACTTAATTAGTAAAGGGTAGTTTTTGAGGTTATTTATGTGGGCTGGATCCCATTGAAAAGACCCATACATTTGGGGGGGGCAATTTTTTCTAGTTTCCCTCTTTCCATGTGTTACACCAACTGCTTTATTTACAGCATAGGCTAACTAAATTTTTAACGTGAGTTCTGGCCAGCTATACCAGGGTCGTGTCCGAACCCAGAGTCCCAGTAATATAGATCAGACGGGTGTTTTTCCAAAACAAATAATTTCTTTACTAAGCAATATCAAAGTCACACATACAAAATAATCAGTCTCTCAATTCGCATTCACTCAAGCTTCCTTTAGAGTTACAGAAATAGAAATAAAATAGATTCTCAGTTACTTGGAGGGAGGGAGGTAGCTATTTCGATTTATACTCACCTGTTTCCAGAAGTCTTGTTTGTTGCAATGGGAATGGGGTACAAAGTAATACCTAGGGGTTTAAGCTAAATCACACCTGCTAGAACAGCTAAGCAAGCATGGATCTATTTGGCTGCAGTCCAAAATAACTTAAGGTAGACAAAAGGATTGTTGGATAGAAAGCTGGACCTTAGGGGTAGTAAAGAAGATAGAGGTTGTAGAGAAGGGAGGTGGCTAGCAAAGACCTAGGGTTTGGGTCTTTACTTTTATAGTTGAATCTACAGGTGGGTGGCACCTTGCCAATCTGTAATCCCACCTACTTACAAGTCCATCCCATAGCTTTTCCCTATTGGTGAATGTGAGAAAGGGCAGGTATTCTATAGGTTGGGCCAATATTTGAAATACTACACTCCATCTCATGGAATGCCATCTGGCCAGGTGTGAAATGTCGGCTTCCTGCATCCTCTTTGAAATACAGATGAATCTTGGCTTTCCCAGGCATAAACAGGAAACTGCAATACAGATGCAGATCAGGTCCGTGTCCTGTGTGACATCTCGTCTTTTCAGTAATGGGGGAATCTCCTTCTTGGGTTGTTGTTCTCTGCTCACAATGGCTAACATGTGCTTCTTCTTCCCATGATGCTCTGAGCTGAATGTGTGCAAGCTACATTAACATAAAATGCAGGCAAGTATTCCCTATGTGAAGTCTCTCACAGTAGGTGATGCAAACAGCTTCCTTTGGCTCATGGTATACCGATGTGTGCACAGTCCATGTGTTGCATTTGTGTAGCAGATATAAAATTGTAAATCAGTTCATTTCCCGACACATGGCAGCTGCAGCATTTGGGGGGGGATATTTGGGGCTATAGTGGGAGGGCAGAGACAGAAGTCATGATCCATTGCATTGTGCATGGAAATTTTAGAGAAGATCAAGCTCTATATTTTTAACTATGATGGTTTTAATGATCTCTGTAAAAGTAGAAATTGGAGGCTGCCTTTGGCTTGTAAATTGTGTGTATGGATGCACTTTTTTGTAATATTGAATTCTCTGTTTAAATTTGTTGTAACCTGCTGCAGGGTCCTCCCAGGGTATTTTGCTTGGACACATAAGACATAAATGCTGGAAATAATATATAAATAAGTTGTAGATCTGCTGATGGGGACAAAATTCTGTTTGTGTTAAAGGTCTTGCAGAAGCAGAAATGCAAGAAAGAAAAACATGGCAGTAGCCACTTTCATTAAATCAGACCTTGTATCCCCAGTTGCGTATCCACTTGTGTAAGATGTTGTTGTTCTTGTTATTATATTTATTTAATTTATACCCTGCCCTAAACCCATGAGTGTTCTGCATCCAATTTATGAGCCCCATAATATATAAGGAGGAAAGCTCTAGGTGTTGCCCAAGATCTTGCAAGGCAGAAGAGTGCCAAGTCCATTTATGTTTCTTCTTGCCCATCACTGGATCCAAGATATATAAACAGTTGGAATAGTGACCTCCTGACCATGCTGCTTGGAGGAAAATCTGTGTGCTGGGGAACATAACCAAGGGCCATAATGAAGAGGAGTCTCTGGGATGGAGTATACAGTGGGGGCCAAATGGCATGAACCTGGAGGCCAGACTGAGTCTCCCAGTTGCCTGGCTCTCACACTTGTGTAAACTGAGAATATTTTTATTTCTTCCTCCAAAGGCATCAGAAGGCACATGATGCAGAATCTTTGATGACGCTGACTCTGGATTAGGTCTGGTCATTGACTGGATGGGAAGCCACCTGACTGCCCCATTGGGCTCCTACAAGTGGAGTGATCTTAGTCAATGGGCAATGGAGGCAATTGCCCTCGGCCCCGCCTATGCCCCCCAAAGAAGGGGGTAACAGAAGAAGAAGAGCAGGCTGCTGTTGTTTGCATCTACCCCATCTGGGGCTTTGGCAGCTGGCTTCTGATGTTAGTAGTGGCTGTTGCCCCCCCACACACACACACACAAGGTGAGAGTCACACCTTGCTCAGTTGTGGCAAGGGGGGGTCCATCCTGTACTTTTGCCCAGGGCCCCAGTATCACGGACCACTCCTACTTTCACAGAAAGTTGAAGCTATTATTATAAGGAATAAACAAGCTAGTCATTATTTGGTATATTTCAACTTTTCTGCATTTTTGAAATGGTTATACACTGGACACAGAAGAGAAACACTGCTCTTCTGGGTATCTTTAAAAGAGTGTGGAAAACTCACCTCATGCTTCTTGTCTCTAGAGACACTTTTCTTTGCTAAACGATATTAGTTTACAAATTATATCTTGAGAAGACTATTAACTATTCCCACTTCTGTTATATTGAAGTGTTAAGTGGATGATCCAAAGATGTTAAAAAAACCCTATAAATTACTGCTGTGTCTGTGGGCTCATGTAGCTTCTTGCACTGGGTTGGGTGCGTGCCCTTATATGAGCATTTTATACCCTTTCCCAGAGGTCAAGGGAGATGAGGCCTGAGATGTATCTGAAGAGCAGTGGGTTTCGTGAGGACTGGGAAATAAAGAATTCTGTGCCAAAAACTCCAAAATCAGAATGATAAAACCAGCATTAAAATAAATGAAAGCAACACAGCAGAAGTAATGTGATAAAACAAATGTTCAAATCAATAAGACTACAGTAACATTTAAATATAATTCTAAAACCAGTAAGTGTTACCCAAAATAGGCAGTCTCCACTTAGTTTGAGGGAATTAGCTTGGAGATGGAAAAAGAGGCGGGTAACTGGGATCTCCGTCTATGTATATAGGGATTTGTCCCTATGAGAACTCTCAGAAGTAACTAGACTGTTATTTATAGGAAGGGTTTTTATTGAAAACAGAAATAAAGCAAAAAAAACCCCACCAAGGATACACACGACAAACACAAGAGCTAACTAGGAAAATCAGGGAGGAAAAGGGAAAGTGTTATAGGAATGGGTGATAATAAGAACATAAGAACATGAGAGACGCCAATGTTGGATCCGGCCAAAGACCCATCCAGTCCAACACTCTGTGTCACACAGTGGCCAGAAATACCAGTGCCATCAGGAGGTCCACCAGTGGGGGCAGGACATTAGAAGCCCTCCCACTGTTGACCCCCCCAAGCACCAAGAAGACAGAGCATCACTTGCCCCAGAGCCCCTATTTATACCTTGTGGCTAATAGCCACTGATGGACCTCTGCTCCATCATAATTACTGATCTTGAAGAGGTCTGCAGAAGCAGTAAAGTCAAAGAGGAAATGGCCAGCGTTTTGGGATGTGTGAGAGGACCCGCACGCAAGTGGGGGTATGAGGGGGATCCAAGAAGACACACACAGCTGGAGCAGCCGAGTGACATTTTATATGGCAAAATGTATCCTGAGGCAGGTTGATTCACTGCCGGAGGACAATGACTTGATCATTCTACTGGAGGTAGATGGAAGGGTGGGAGAGGTTTGATGGCCCTACAAAGCACCAAATGGGAAGGGTGATAGGGAAGATAAATATACTTGGGCATTAATTAATAATTGCTTAATCAAGGGTAATGGGTGAAGGGGAAGTTAGGCTTGGGTGCTGAAGGGATTATTGGTGAGATTATAGGTGACCCATTGTTCTGAATCATGCATCTCTCCAGGGCCAAGAGGGGGTAGTAGCCAGCCAGCTGCTCTGAGTCGTGCCTTGAAAACAGCTTTCCCAGACCTCTGCCTGACTGGCCTCCATTTTGGTTCACTTTGGGCCAAGCAGTGCCCTGTACGTAAGGTATTAGGGTGATGTATGGAGAGGTGTTTCTGGCTTTGTAGCCTATACACTGCCCCTCCACTAACACAAAGGAAATTTAAAGTAGTAGAATAACTCAGAGGAAAAGAACCAGCCAGCTAGTCAAAAACAGAAGCAGAACAGTCGAGCGGAGCAAAGCCAAACCAAGTAAACAGTACATGGAAGACTATCAATAACCACCCCTCTGAGCTCCTTGGTGTGCAAGCAGGATCGGAATGAGATAGAAGTGTCAATGTATCACACAGAGGCCCTAATGATGCCCTGCCCCCTGCTCCCTATGCGAGAGAAAAGGGAGGAAAATACTCCCCCCCCCAGGGGTGGAAAATACTTTTTTGAACTGGGGGACTTGCATGCCCTCCCTTCTACTCTGTGTTCACCTCCATTGTACACTTTCTCATACTGCTGTGTGACCTATAAAATCAGGACATCCATCTGCTTTATCATTGTCAGCAGTCAACACAGCAGAAGCATCATAGACAAAACAACAACATGCAGCTCTACTTGCCCCAAGGGATGGAACAGTATGCAGGGCCCTTGTAAAGAGCAAGTGAAGCTGCCTCCACTCCAGCCTCCCCGAGCATAATGCCTTGCAGCTACTCAGTCTCTCTTTTTTATTTGTGCAGTCTTCTTTGAAACTTTCTACCCAGATTTCCTTTGAAGTCTCTGCAGTTTGCACAGCTACTTAAGCCACTGCCTTCCAGGGTACAAGTTGCAAATTTAGTTTATTATTTATTAAATTAGATTTGCTAGGCCGCCCTTCCCGACAAGTAGGGCTCAGGGTGGCTTTCAACAGAATAATAACAGTTAAACAACATTAAGACCATTAAAAACAGATTGATAAATTAAAAAAAAACATGTACCAGATAGTGGAAGATCAGCTCCCTTAGCCTCCTTGGGAGGAGAGTTTGTGAGGGATGGGGGAGTATATGAGAGTGCCAGATGTCATCCCCTTTTGCTGTCCTCAACCAAATGCCTGGTGGAATATCTCTGCCTTACATGCCCTGCGGAAAGGTAATAGTTCCCGCAGGGCACAGATGTCTTCCAGCAGAGAGTTCCACCAGGTGGGGGCCAGGGCGAAAAAGGCCTTGGCCCTAGTCGACCTGGCAACTTTTATTCCCATTTCTCCCAGGAACGGCTAGAGTGCTGGACTGGGACTGGGGAGACTGGGGTTCAAATCTTTGATCACCAGTGAAGTTAACTGAACTTCGGCTATTTTCTAAAACTCAAGCAAAGCTATTTTGCAAGGTCAATGTGAGAAGTAAATTGGGGAGAAACCTATGAGCTCATTTGCAAGAAGGGTGAGCTATCGTTGTGATAAATGCTGTAAAATTACCAACAAGATTTCCAGGGTATAAGTCCCTTTGTCAGATAGGGGGAATGCTGTATATCTCCCGGTGAGCATAGACTGCTTTGTGTTCAGGACTTGGTTGAAAAGTACCAGCAGTGTCAAGAAATGGCAACAAAATATGAAAGTTGGTGGTTTTATTTTTATTTTTTTGTAATATTGAAATAAAGCTAGTTTTGGCTCAGTTCCAGTCATGATGAAATAAGTATATTTAAAGAGATCATAGCACTGGACCCATTACATAAAGCAAAACAATGTTAAATGTGTTGGCAAGGTCATTTTTAACAGGACCACTTCCCAGTGTTATTAGCCCCCCACTCCCCATCCCATGGCAGCTTCACTCATCTAATCAATATCCTCACAGGGTTCTTTTCTGCAAGAGGGTAAAAATAGTGATTCCTTATTCTAGGTCTTTTTCAGCACTGGCTCCTATTAGATGGAGCACTTTGCTATTGGCAAGCCTTCTGCATTCTTGTTCTTTAGGAGACTTTGTAATGCTGAGCTTTTTAGGAAAGATTCTGACCATTTTTTTTAAAGTATCTTTTTTTCTGTGGCCCAGTAGGTTGAGATGGGGTTCGGGGTGTTTTTTTTTTTTTTTTGGTGTTTTAGTATTATTGTTGTACGGGCTTTCCTGTATTTTTTATTGTAATTTTTAATTGAAAATTTAATTGAAAATGTAACCTGCCTTATTCCCTTCGTGAACACATGGGGCTAGAATGCAAAGGCATGTTGATTTTAATTGCAAGTTTGTAAAGAACATTGCAACAGGGCTGCTTGTGAGTAGGAAAGAAGCATATTGGGGAAGCTCCCCCAGTGCATTATCCCAAAGTCCCCGTGCTTACAACTTCTGCCTTGTCCTCTTGAGCTGAAGAAACCCTTTCCAGATGGCTGCGTTTCAGACCTAATGCCCCTCCTTTTGGGCTGTTATGCTTCACCTGCTGCTGCAGTGGCTGGAGCACACACTGTGTAGCCATTTATTTATTCTGAGTGGCAGCACCATATAATTGCATTTTGTGTTCAATGAGTATCAGTGTCTCCAGAGCACTCTCGAAAGGTCGTTTCATGCCAGAAGAGCCCCAGCGCCACAGCCAGCAAAGACCCGTCTATTTCCTCTTGATGCCTTTCAATAGACAAGGAAAGGGGATTTAGGTCTTGACTCTTTCTTTTTGCCTTTCCTCCCGCCCCTGCCTCAAAGATCTAGCATACCTTCTCACACTGTGTATTTTCTGCATGGTGTATTTGCAAGTTATCACTGTTGCAGGCTGACTCTGTATTTGACAATGGTGTTTACAAGCCAGCTGTTCCTGTCTGAATGGCACAAAACAAAAGGAATCTCATGACTTTGGGATGTACAAATGATGAAATACTATTTTTATTTTTTTATTTTATTTTATTTCCTTTATCTTTTTATTGTATTTACTCTTTTTTGCAACCAGAGTCATAAACAGCAAACCCTCATCCCACAATAAACCTCGTTCCACAGAAAAAATATGGCAGAACTTAAAGGCTGCCACTGCAAAAGTTGTCACGTGATTTGACAACGGCTGCTAGAAATTTTGTCACATGGAGGTTAGTTCATATTACGACCTTTATACCCTGCCTTTCTTTCCAATTGGAGTGGGAGGAGCAAAGCGGCTCCTCTCCTCCATTTTATCCCCAAAACAACACTGTCAGGTAGGTCAGGCTGAATGTGTGTGACTGGCCCAATGTCCCCCATCAAGCTTCCACCACACTGTAACGGTTAATACACACTATGCTATACACACATATTGGACATAATGGCCTCGTTGGAATGTGGATTCTATGGCATTATGCCTCCCTTCTCCAAAAGATAAACAAATATAAAGCCAACAGTCGTGATAGTCTGACCCACAATCAAGTGTCATAAGACTTATAAGGAATGCTGTACATGTATTGTGCTCTGAAGCATTACAATATGATACACAACGTAATAGAATTTATAAACCAAGGTACAACGTCATCTCCGGATTATTTACCAACGTTTCAAAAAATGAATCTTCTTCAGGAGATATTATAGAGGTGCCAAAGCTCTCATTTTCATAAAAGTTAGACAACAAGTCTTAAGCATACAATTCAGATAGGACGCTGATCTCAATTAACACGCAGTGTTTTTTTCTGGATCCTGGTAAATAATCCGGAGACGACGTTGTACCTTGGTTTATAAATTCTATTAAGTTGTGTATCATATTGTAATGCTTCAGAGCACAATACATGTACAGCATTCCTTATAAGTCTTATGACTGTTGATTGCGGGTCAGACTATCACGACTGTTGGCTTTATATTTGTTCATCTGTTTTAGTCGTGTGTGTCCAGATTTTTTTCTCCCTTCTCCAAAACCCACCCTTCTTAGGCTCTACCCCCAAAATCTCCAGCTATTTCCCAACCCAGAGCTGGTAGATTTAAGATATTGTGCCATTGTTGCTCTATAACAGGGATCTCCATCAGGTAATTCACAAACTACTGGTAGCTCATCAGCTGCTGCAAAATATCTAGTGCAAAGACCCAGGGGGCAAATCATGAAAAGATGTGCTCTGGCCTTTTTTTTAACAAAAGTTTTTATTTCATAGGAGTTTCCTCTCTACTTCTTATCTGATAGCTTCATTCCTGGTGCTCTTCCTAGTCCATGTTTGGTTTTTAGGACACTACAGAATGTGGTAACATTCCAGAGTAGAGTGGTGGTGGTAGGGAGGAGCTCAGGAGATTTTTCATTATTCAGAAGTTGCTCTTATTAAATAAAAGGTTGGTAACCCTTGCACTATAAGCAGTCATTTGTAAATGGATTTTCCTGTGCAGGCAAGAGAATTCAGAAGGTGAAAGGATGCTGTAATATCAGGATAATGCAACATCCGGTGGTGTGTAAGATGCAAGCAGAGTTTTTCTTATGTTCTCATAAATTTAAGTGAAGGTTCTAAAGTTCTTGGGCAGATTCCATGAAAGTCTTGTTGCCATTTGTGTTCATAAGGCACAGGTGCCCTAGACATGTAGCAGTGTGAGTGTGGCCCACTTTCAATCAGAGCCCAAGTTCACCCTAAATGGTCTGTGTATAGGAAAGAAAACCCTCCTTTCACTGTCTTTCTCTCCTGCATTAAAGGAACCACTGGCATATAGTCTACTTTTTAATAGAAGTATGAAAAAATGTACACAAATTGTTCTTGGGGTAGTGAAATATCACCATATTTTTTTTATGTTTCTGCTGGCATCTGTCAAGGTAAATATTCTCTAGGGCAGCTCATTGTTTGCACCTACAGACAGGTAGGTAACACTTCACTCTATTCCCTCTGTGGATCAATTTGCCCCTGCCAAAACTAATGGGTCATTTTTAAAAATTCCATTCCATTCCATTGGTCTGAGACAAAAGGGGAACCCAGTACCCAGATCCGTAGATCTCTGAGGAGTTGTTTAGTGCCCTGTTGCTTTTCTGTTTACACGAGAAAATTCTATGTGTTGAGAGGCTGTACTTTGAGGACGTTATTTACTGCTGTCCAGGTGACAGTCCTAAAAAGATGACTTTGTTGACTCATTTCTCTGTGCATCCTGCCAAAAACAGTACAACCAGGGAGTCTTTTATCCCAGTTTTTTTTTCCTCCAAAGGGATTTCAAGGAATTCTCCCAAATCTGGGCAGTGGCCAAACATAACAGCTATAAGGGAAACATTCTCAAAATGGTGAGGTGCCTCTATAAGCTTGGAAAGAATACTGAGAATCGTGAATATGGAAACAAAGTTTGTTGAATGGAATAATACAAATATTGGGGATGAAGAATTAGCAAATTCAAACAGAAAAAAAAGTTAATATTAAGTACCATACCTAACACTGGCAAGCACACGAAAATGAGCCAAAAATTCTATGTACTGTACTCCACTCAGGATGGGAGGGAGGAGGCCAAATAGGTAAAATAAGGTAAGTCAGATCTAGTCCCCAAGGCAGGGGTTCAAGCATCTGGGCAGCCAGCATTCTAAAAGGTAATTCAAAAAGAAAGATCAGTGTCAATAATTGAAAGTGTGTCAAGAAGATTCTGTGTCAGCAGATTGTGGGGGAAACAAACTGAACCACACATTTTGTGCAAATTCTGGCCCCAGTTAGAGGATTGGGGGCAAGGAGAAAAGTCAAGTGAGGAGAGGAGGACAGAGTTGTTCAAAGGTGCTAGAAAAATCTGCAAATAAAGAAAAAGAGATGAGGTCTCCAGGTGTGGAACATGTTTGTTTGGAGGCAGTGTTGATCAGGCTGGTGATAAGTAGCTTTGGTGGGCAATTAAAACAGTATTAATCAGATCATTATGAAGCAAGAAACCCCTTTTCATGGAGGGGTAATGTGACAGGCTATTTATGTGGGTAAAGACATACTGATCAATTGCTGAGAAGTCAATGGCAAATACATGCTAGAGTGCTAAAGGGATCCAATGCAATAAAAGGACAGGCCTTTCCCATATCTTTAATAGTGTGCAGAATATGTGAATTTGCAGCTTTTCAGGTTACAGAGGACAGAAATGTTGTGCTTACTGATTCTGTTGTTGTTGTGTGCAGTTAAAGAAAACAAAAGAACTAAATTGCATTGGTCCAGTTGGTCAGCTGTGTTGGTCTGAAGCAGTACAACAAATATAGAGTCCAATAGCACCTTTGAGACCAACAAAGGTTTATTCAAGGTCTCCCTAAATAACCAGACCTGATTTTACTGTCTACTTTTCCTTTACGTGGGCATAGCTGGAGGTTGGCAAGCTTTCCTTTTTAGAAGTTCCCTTTTACGTGTTTCTTCATACTGGAAAGCTGAGGTGTGAGTCTATCATATAACGTTCCTTTGTAGTACAATCATTTATTTGAGGATGGTTCCTCCAGTGCATCCAGAACACCACCATTGTCATTAACTCCTGTCAGAAATGTTTACATGGCAAAGATATCTAGCAGGTTTTAGCCACGGTGATAACTACTTTGGCAGTGGGAGGCTTCCATGCACAAATAAGTAGCACCAGTGACGCAAGAAAATTGCTGGTGATGAGTGTTTCCACAATTGAGAGGGCTTAATTACTATGAGTAGGTACATTGGTAGTGTCATTTACTCCTCTGACTCCACAGGAGTTATTTCCACCAGTGGGAGCAGAAAATAACTAGTGTGGTTGTATTTACAGGAATGACAAGGGAACAAACAAAGCACGCACACGCAAACCCAAGGCCACATCTTTACCATCAGTAGAATGACTAAAGATGTATTTACTTTTATATTTTACCATATATTGTACATGGCCAATTATGTGGAATATTGGAAACAAAAAAGAAAAAGAAAGCCTTGACCCTGAAGAGTTTACAGTCTAAATTTAGTCTTGGTGTGGATGTGCATGTTTGGGAGATAATAAATGGAGTCATATGATGAAAAGGAAAGGATCACAAAGAGTTATTCCAAGTAAACACATTTACGTGCATTTAGGCAGAGGTCTTGTTCATGCCGTTGGGCCTCCCAGTGTGATCTTACAAGTTGGTGAGTGCCCAGCTTGGCTGAAATTGCACAGCAAAGCAAATGATATCATCCCACACTTCTACATGGGGATTATATATTCTGCCATTTGCACAAATATAACTGCCCTTTTTAATCATGATCATGTGAGCAGAAGGGACCATGTGTATAGCTCCCATAAAGAGGCACTGGGCCATACAAGTGTGTTTCCTGCTCTGTGGCGGCTCTGTGACTTCCACAAGTGTAGGGACCACCAACCTAACACATGATATTTATTTCAACTGGGAATGAGTTATTCATTGATTTGGGTTTCATACCTATAATTGAAAGCATGAAAGGGCAAAAAAAAGAGAGTTGTGACTGCAACAAGGCCTGTGCACTAGTGATTGCATTGTGTATGGTTGTCCATAAAATGTGGAAATTTGGTGTGATGGACTGCACTTTTTAAGAGGCTTAGAAGTGCTGTACCAACAACTAAAGGGCTGTGAAGGGTTAATTTTTCACAGAGCCAGAGAGCCTTGAGTGACAGGCTGCTCTAAGCAATCTGATTGGTTAGCATCAGCTGAGCAAAAAAAAAAAGTATTGAGAGAGCTGGATGCTGAGATTCAGTCAGATTCCTGCCTTAACTGAGAAGAGTTATGTACTGGGATTGTCTGACAATAGCCTAGACAGAAAAAGGGTTTAGTGCTGACAGAGTCAGATTTCTACCTTGACTGAATGCCATCTGAATTCAGCATTAGCTGAGAGCAGTTTAAACACAGACAGAGAGTTTGGCAAGGAACTTTGGGTAGTAGAGAAGACTCCCATTCAGCGCAAAGGAAAAGGGATAGATCTAGGGAGAGAAGAAGATTCCCTACCCAGTCGAACAGGGATAATTATCTCTGAGGAGTAGAGAATTCCCTGGTCTGGTGTGATTAAAAACTGCCTGTAGAGACCTTAAAAAGTCAGTGAAAAACTCAAGAAGAGTACTGGTGTTCCAAAGAGAAGCAGTTTGGGTACTGGGAAGAGGGTACCAGCCTTTGGGGTGCCAGCAGTTACTCAAATAAAGTACACTAGAGTGTTTGGGAAAACACTGGAACAAAAGCCTCTCAATCAGCCCCGTAGCTAGGGATTTTTTGGGGAGGGGGCCTTGGGGGGGCACCAGCTAATTACATCAAAGGATCCAGGGCAGCCTGGCATGAACCCACACAGCCCCCACTAGAGCCTTCCTCTGAGGCGAGCCAGAATCCCAATGTTAATAGACACTAAAAGGTCTAGGAAAGCTGCTGTGTTTTTTAAAAAATGGAGAGCGGGGATCAACTTTCTTCCCTCATTCCTTCCCTGAGCCTATGATCTTTTCTGAAGCCTGGCACAGAAAATTCAACAGGAGGAGCTAATTGTGGCAATCCGACCAATGTGTGTGTGACTCAGTCAACCACCAGTTGCTGCTGGGTCCTCAAGATACTCATCTCATCTCAGATGAGCTCAAACAGGAAGATGCCGGCTCAGATCGATCAGGGAGGGAGGGGGCCAAAGGGAGGGAGGGAGAGCTAAAGATCGGGGGAGGGGCCCGCAAAAACAGCAATGGGGGCCATGGGCCCCACGTTAGCTACCGGCCTGCTCTCAATATAAAGATCTAAGTAACTGAATAAATTAAGAACCTCTCATTAGCCTGATATAAGATCAAAAGTCTGTGCTTGTACTAGTTTTACCTCAGTAATTTCAACCCCCGATTTCACCTGACCTTTCCCTTTGTTGTTAGATAAAAACCATTGGTTATTTTTGAATATTAGACGTGTCTCAAATGCCATTTTCAAGGATTTAAGTTAAGGGCCATCCTATCACTTCCCTCAGGTTCCCAGGCTAAGCAAATAGCCAAAACATATATTATTGACAGGGAGGGACAGCCAACGTTTCTTCAGGGGAGAAGAAAACATGTTACCAGGGCTGCTCAGTCAGTGAGGGGACAGAAAAACGGAGGGAAAATCTAGCCTCTGAGGGAGTGAAGCGGAAGGGGTCTGTCATATTTGGCTTCAAGTGTCAATCTATTAATTGGCTTCTTTCCCTGACCTTCATACTTCCCAAATGAATGCATCATAGAGTGGTCAGCAAGGCATAGGCTTCACCTCTGGTAACTAAATGTTTGCATGTTCTGGCTTTATTAGTGCAAGCAAATAGTTCACTTCAGTCTCATTGCAAGCAAAAATTTCAAAGCATCTAAAAAGATCCCACTGTGTTGAATCAAAGGTCCATCTTGTCCAGCATTCTATCTACAGAAGCTCTGGGAAGGTCTCTAACAGCCCATGGAGTCCTCCCTAGTAGTTTGTTTCTGGCATCTGATTCAGAGGTTATACCAACATTCCATTTTGCTTTCATGGCTAACTAATATACAACTACTAGCAGTAAAGCCCGTTGTGAAAGCAATACAACGGGATCTAGAAAGAGGCTCTGGGGCAGTGCTCTGGCTTTGGGCAAACAGTGTCAATTTGCTGTGGTGACCTTAGAAGGGTATAATGACAGAGTCCACTGTTTTCTCCAGAGGAACTGATCTCTGCTACCTGAAGAGCAGTTGTAATTGTGAGTAATCTGTAGCCCTCACCTGGAGATTGGCAACAATTGTTACCCAGGACAAAATGGCTGGTTTGGAGGGTGGAGTCTATGGCATTCTACCTGTCTGAGGTCCCACCCCTCTGCAAACCCCACCCTCTCCAGGCTCCACCCCTCAAATCCCCAGGAATTTGTCAGCATGTAGTTGGCAACCCCATCTCCTTCCCAGCTAGCCACCAACCTACCATTATCTGCCCCTTTGACTTCAGCTGACTTCTGCCCTCCCTTCTGCAGAACAGTTGTAATACTGAGTGCTCTCCAGCCCTCACCTGGAGATTGGCAACAATGGTTCCCTATGTGAGACTGACTGGTTTGGAGGGTGGAGTCTATGGCAGTGTACCTGTCTGAGGTCCCACCCCTCCTCAAACCTCACCCTCTTCAGGCTCCATCCCTCAAGTCTCCAGGAATTTCCCATCTGGAGTTGGCAACCCTATCAGGATTGGCCCCAATGTGGTTTCTCCCAAAGGCCAAAGTAGGTGACAGGACCAAGCTTAGTTGCCTACCAACAGGCACTGAGGGGAATGTAGGGTTGCCAGCTCTAAGGAGGGAAATACCTGGAGGTTTGGGGGGTGGATTCTGTAGAGGGCCGGGCAACGGAGGCATCGGCCTTCCGTCGCCCGCCTTGCCCCCCCAATC